>NC_139979.1:395000-405000 GCF_963993115.1 Abramis brama | reverse complement strand
GTGTGTGTGTGTGTGTGTGTAACAGTGCTCTCCGCCTCAGTGTGTGTGTGTTTGTGTGTGCGTGTGTGTTTGTGGGTGTGTGTGGAACAGGGCTATAATAATATTGATGATGATGTGTTTGTGTTTGTCAGGCGGCGCAGTAAGTGGGACCAGGCCGGCCCGGGTTCTTCAGGTTCTTCGGGTTCTTCGGGTTGTCCTGATGGAGGTTCTGCTCCCACTGGAGCTCTGGACGCCGCGGCCGCTGTCGCTGCTAAGATCAACGCTATGCTAGTGGCTAAAGGAAAGCTCAAGCCGTCTCAGATCAACAGCGCCGCTCCTGCTGATAAAGTCAGTCCTGCTGTCACTCAAGCTCATCTGCACTTCACTCACACCAGTCCATACTTCAGGAACAATCACACAGTTAATAACTTCCCTCTGTGGACTCGAGGCTTCTTATCACAGAATGAGGCTGAAATTACATTATTTTACATTTGAGATGCATGATATATCGGCCGATATATAAAAGCCGATAAATAACGTATTATGTCCTTCAGATGCGACTGTTCAACATGATGGTTTTGATTTGCTTGAAATATGACTGGAATCACTTTGAAAAGGAAAATATAGTTTAGGGATGCAGCGATATACAAATTTTGGCCGATAACCGATAATTCCTTATATTTGAAAGCCGATAACCGATATATTGGCCGATAATTCTAAATCCAAATTTTTTGAGAGTCTGATTACAAAAACAAAAGTCTCACCATTAAAAGCCTAGGGGTGTAAATATTAATCGATTCGTATCGATGCATCGATTATACAGCCGACGATTCGATGCGTCCGCAAGAGTATCGATTAATGTGTTTATTTGCCGCCTGTCTATTTTCAGCATCCGCTCCGACATATGCGTACAACCTCCTCCTAAGCTGCGGGTGGCGCTAACCTCATTATTGCCCTCTACTTCACACCGCTTCACACGCGATATTTGCGTTTCACAGTCTATCTATGTTCACACACATTGTTGAGTCTGACTTTCAAGAGCGATGGAACCGTCAGAGCGATCTGGCAATGACAGTGCAATGTTACACACTCCAGTCGGCGTTCAGTCATGGGTGTGGAAGTATTCTGGCTTCAGGAACACAGATGGAGCAGTGGCAAGAGTTGCCGTTTGTCTGATTGCACTTTATTGTAACGCCCGTTTCACACATACTCCGTTTGCAGTGCGTATGCGGTGCGTATTTTTTCCGTACCCATGTTAACAGGTCAGAGCTTTCACACTGCATGCGGTTGCGGTCCGTCGATCCGGTCCAGTTGCGGTGCGTATACAGGCTACAACAGTGCAGAGATCCGGTCCAGTTGCGGTGCGTATACAGGCTACAGCAGTGCAGAGATCCGGTCCAGTTGCGGTGCGTATACAGGCTACAGCAGTGCAGAGATCCGGTCCAGTTGCGGTGCGTATACAGGCTACAGCAGTGCAGAGATCCGGTCCAGTTGCGGTGCGTATACAGGCTACAACAGTGCAGAGATCCGGTCCAGTTGCGGTGCGTATACAGGCTACAGCAGTGCAGAGATCCGGTCCAGTTGCGGTGCGTATACAGCAGTGCAGAGATCCGGTCCAGTTGCGGTGCGTATACAGCAGTGCAGAGATCCGGTCCAGTTGCGGTGCGTATACAGGCTACAGCAGTGCAGAGATCCGGTCCAGTTGCGGTGCGTATACAGGCTACAGTAGTGCAGAGATCCGGTCCAGTTGCGGTGCGTATACAGGCTACAACAGTGCAGAGATCCGGTCCAGTTGCGGTGCGTATACAGGCTACAACAGTGCAGAGATCCGGTCCAGTTGCGGTGCGTATACAGGCTACAGCAGTGCAGAGATCCGGTCCAGTTGCGGTGCGTATACAGGCTACAACAGTGCAGAGATCCGGTCCAGTTGCGGTGCGTATACAGGCTACAACAGTGCAGAGATCCGGTCCAGTTGCGGTGCGTATACAGGCTACAGCAGTGCAGAGATCCGGTCCAGTTGCGGTGCGTATACAGCAGTGCAGAGATCCGGTCCAGTTGCGGTGCGTATACAGCAGTGCAGAGATCCGGTCCAGTTGCGGTGCGTATACAGCAGTGCAGAGATCCGGTCCAGTTGCGGTGCGTATACAGGCTACAGCAGTGCAGAGATCCGGTCCAGTTGCGGTGCGTATACAGGCTACAACAGTGCAGAGATCCGGTCCAGTTGCGGTGCGTATACAGCAGTGCAGAGATCCGGTCCAGTTACGGTGCGTATACAGCAGTGCAGAGATCCGGTCCAGTTGCGGTGCGTATACAGCAGTGCAGAGATCCGGTCCAGTTGCGGTGCGTATACAGCAGTGCAGAGATCCGGTCCAGTTGCGGTGCGTATACAGCAGTGCAGAGATCCGGTCCAGTTGCGGTGCGTATACAGGCTACAGCAGTGCAGAGATCCGGTCCAGTTGCGGTGCGTATACAGGCTACAACAGTGCAGAGATCCGGTCCAGTTGCGGTGCGTATACAGGCTACAGCAGTGCAGAGATCCGGTCCAGTTGCGGTGCGTATACAGCAGTGCAGAGATCCGGTCCAGTTACGGTGCGTATACAGCAGTGCAGAGATCCGGTCCAGTTGCGGTGCGTATACAGCAGTGCAGAGATCCGGTCCAGTTGCGGTGCGTATACAGCAGTGCAGAGATCCGGTCCAGTTGCGGTGCGTATACAGGCTACAACAGTGCAGAGATCCGGTCCAGTTGCGGTGCGTATACAGCAGTGCAGAGATCCGGTCCAGTTGCGGTGCGTATACAGGCTACAACAGTGCAGAGATCCGGTCCAGTTGCGGTGCGTATACAGCAGTGCAGAGATCCGGTCCAGTTGCGGTGCGTATACAGGCTACAGCAGTGCAGAGATCCGGTCCAGTTGCGGTGCGTATACAGCAGTGCAGAGATCCGGTCCAGTTGCGGTGCGTATACAGGCTACAGCAGTGCAGAGATCCGGTCCAGTTGCGGTGCGTATACAGGCTACAGCAGTGCAGAGATCCGGTCCAGTTGCGGTGCGTATACAGGCTACAGCAGTGCAGAGATCCGGTCCAGTTGCGGTGCGTATACAGCAGTGCAGAGATCCGGTCCAGTTGCGGTGCGTATACAGGCTACAGCAGTGCAGAGATCCGGTCCAGTTGCGGTGCGTATACAGGCTACAGCAGTGCAGAGATCCGGTCCAGTTGCGGTGCGTATACAGGCTACAACAGTGCAGAGATCCGGTCCAGTTGCGGTGCGTATACAGGCTACAGCAGTGCAGAGATCCGGTCCAGTTGCGGTGCGTATACAGGCTACAGCAGTGCAGAGATCCGGTCCAGTTGCGGTGCGTATACAGCAGTGCAGAGATCCGGTCCAGTTGCGGTGCGTATACAGCAGTGCAGAGATCCGGTCCAGTTGCGGTGCGTATACAGGCTACAGCAGTGCAGAGATCCGGTCCAGTTGCGGTGCGTATACAGGCTACAGCAGTGCAGAGATCCGGTCCAGTTGCGGTGCGTATACAGCAGTGCAGAGATCCGGTCCAGTTGCGGTGCGTATACAGGCTACAACAGTGCAGAGATCCGGTCCAGTTGCGGTGCGTATACAGGCTACAGCAGTGCAGAGATCCGGTCCAGTTGCGGTGCGTATACAGGCTACAGCAGTGCAGAGATCCGGTCCAGTTGCGGTGCGTATACAGCAGTGCAGAGATCCGGTCCAGTTGCGGTGCGTATACAGCAGTGCAGAGATCCGGTCCTGTTGCGGTGCGTATACAGGCTACAACAGTGCAGAGATCCGGTCCAGTTGCGGTGCGTATACAGCAGTGCAGAGATCCGGTCCAGTTGCGGTGCGTATACAGGCTACAACAGTGCAGAGATCCGGTCCAGTTGCGGTGCGTATACAGGCTACAGCAGTGCAGAGATCCGGTCCAGTTGCGGTGCGTATACAGGCTACAGCAGTGCAGAGATCCGGTCCAGTTGCGGTGCGTATACAGGCTACAGCAGTGCAGAGATCCGGTCCAGTTGCGGTGCGTATACAGCAGTGCAGAGATCCGGTCCAGTTGCGGTGCGTATACAGGCTACAGCAGTGCAGAGATCCGGTCCAGTTGCGGTGCGTATACAGGCTACAGCAGTGCAGAGATCCGGTCCAGTTGCGGTGCGTATACAGGCTACAGCAGTGCAGAGATCCGGTCCAGTTGCGGTGCGTATACAGGCTACAGCAGTGCAGAGATCCGGTCCGCACCGAGTCTATCTCTGCTGCACGCGCTGAATTAAAGTGACAGCGCATGTTTCGTGGTCAAAATGAACACAGATTGACATGAAAATGTAGTAATTTCACCATAAATGCGTTTAACTAAATAAGTGTATTTAATTTAATTCTACTATTTTTCACAGTCATCTTTTTACTTTAAGACCACGGTAAAGCAAGGAAAACTACAATTTACCTCAACAAGGCGACATAATGAACAACACTCGTCTCATTCCTGGAGGTGGAAAAACAATTTCTTTGTGACATGCAATTGTATTCTGTATTCTCAATAAAAGGCAAATTATTTATTATTTTTGTTGATTTATTTGAAACTTAATAGATATTAGAGATGCACCGATTGATCGGCTGGTGACCGGAATTGGCCGATTTTCACGTGATCGGCCGTGACCGGCGACCGGCCGGTCAGTCTGACAAATGCCGATTTTATGCCGGTCAAATGCACTCGGGCGCCGCATGATTAACATCGCGCAACATCCGCATCACACGGAACACACATGCAGAAAACCTTGTGAATAACGTCCGTTCAGACCGCAAGCGCGTATTTTTTTCGGCTTGCATGTTAATCAATGAGTGCATTCACAACGGGAGTAGGAGCAGCGCGTGAGCGTCAAGCAGGAGCGTCGCGAGCAGTGAAGCGCGTGTTTCGGCGCCGAGTCTATTTGCTGCACTGCGTGAGCAGCGGGAATTAAAGGGAAAGCACACTTTTGATGGACAAAATATCCTAAATAGGGTTTCACAAAAAAAGTGCCCAAAATGCACAGAATGTGCGTGTTTTAACAAGACCTGGAGTAGGCTATGTCAGAAAAGTAAACGAAGACTAATATTTATAGAAAATGTACCCATTTAAACTTGATTTATTATTCAGTTTGTACAAGTGATTGCAATAGGCCTATGTGTGTGTGCTTTGAGAAATATCTTTATACTGCAAGGCTATATTTATTTTATTTTTTATTTATATATTATTTTATTGCCATTCCCTGTTTTCATACAGATGTTTAGTTTGCTAAATACATATATATAAAAAAATATTGGATATTGGATGTGAAAAGGAAATGGTTCTTCCATAACACTGCACTTTAGATGTGTGTGAACCTGGAGTAATTTATATAGTTCTATTTTATAGTGTTTATCTGTTCAAAAAAATATGTACTATGCAAATTGTAAAATGTTCTATTACAGAAAAGATATAAAAGAAATATTTGTGTGTGCTGTAAAGTGGTTAGAAAAAATGAAATCGGAATCGGCTAAAATCGGTATCGGCAGGTCAAACTCAATGAAAAATCGGAAATCGGAATCGGCCCAGAAAATTGTAATCGGTGCATCTCTAATAGATATCATGTAAAAATATCTAGTATTGAATCGAATCGTATCGCGGGGAATTCTGAAGTATCGAAAATAATCGAATCGTTGGCTTAAGAAATCGGTATCGAATCGTCATGAAGGCTCCGATTTACACCCCTATAAAAGCCATGACTCAATCACACTATTATGATGATGTTCTCATTATAACGTTCTGTAGCCGATATGACAGATCTGCACGTGTTGCTCTGAACTCTATTTTCCTTTTTTGAAGTGATTCCAATCATATTTCAAGCAATTCAGAGCCATCATGTTGAACAGTCGCATCTGAAGCGTCTCAGCTGGAGGAAATACATTATTTATCGGCTTTAATATATCAGACAAATCTTCTTATTCTGCCGATGACGTTAATAATGAACATATATGGGCTGGTGCTGATACGTGGCTGATATATCGTGCATCACTAATAGAGTTCAGTGCAGCTCAAGCCTGTCACAGCGGCTTCATGACAGTATAGTGAGAACACGACTGTTCCCCAGCGGAGTTACTCCTTCATTACTATTAGGGCTGTCTAAACGACACCGTTTTCAACTAGAAACGTAAAACTTTTTATGCGTTTTGGCCGTTCGTTCACACGACACCCGCGTTCTGGGCGCCTGAAAATGCAAGTTTTTGGAAACGGTCTCTGTGTAAACAATAAAAACGTGAATCTCTGACGACGATGACGTCATGCACATGCGTATTACGTGTTTAGTCTGTAGTGTTTCTTCGCCATCTACTGGGGGGGGGGGTTGTTTTCGCGGATCCGTGTGAACGGGGATCGGTTTGACAGTGGTGTCGTCTGTGCACGGAAAAACCTCTCTGTTTTAAGCATATCGTTGTCGTGTAAACGTACTCTAAGTTCGCTTACGGATTCGCAGCCTTTTGTGCAATTGTAAGTTGTAATATAATGTTTATTTTGTGTATATATCACTGGGATAAAAGTAGGATTTTAACACTGATATCTTCAAAATAGAGAAAAGTCCCCTTTTGGAAAGTAACGACGCTTCAGATGAAGATTGTATCGATTACATTGTTACACCAGTAGGTGGCGACAAGTGACTGTTAAAACGTATCGTTGAATCATTCATCCAAGAGATTTGTTTAAAAACGCTGATTCATCCAGTAATGAAACAAGTGAAGACTTTCGGCTTGTTCGGCTTGAACCGGCGATCGGTGAATGACATCACAGCACTGAGAGCGAATAGAGTAGACGGCTCCTCGTGCTTCTGATTCGCTCTCGTGGTCCTGTGATGTCATTCACCCATCGGCCTTGTCTTTGAATGACAGCTCTGTTTGTGCTTCAGTTTAATGTGACGGGAAACACTATAAAAATGCTAAATAAACCCCAGTGTGAGGAGGAAACACACACACACACACACACTGATGATCACCTGTGTGTGTGTGTGTGTGTGTGTGTGTGTGTGTGTGTGTGTGTGTGTGTGTGTGTGTGTGTGTGAGGAGGAAACGCACACTGATGATCACCTGTGTGTGTGTGTGTGTGTGTGTGTGTGTGTGTGTGTGTGTGTGTGAGGAGGAAACGCACACTGATGATCACCTGTGTGTGTGTGTGTGTGTGTGTGAGGAGGAAACGCACACTGATGATCACCTGTAGGTTTCAGGTGCTGCTGGGAGTAAACTGAAGGATGATCTGGTGGTGGCGGAAGTGGAGATTAATGACGTCCCGCTGACCTGCCGAAATCTGCTGACCCGAGGACAGACTCAAGACGAGGTGAGAGCCGGATCAGGCCTGTGAGTGTGTGAGTGAGTGAGTGTGTGAGTGAGTGTGTGAGTCAGTGGCGATTTCTTTAAGACTGCAAGGGAAGCTCGGCTTCTCCTATAATGTCAAAAAATGAATGGTCAAATATGTACTATTGTATTAACATTTTATTGACTAAAATGCGTTAGAAAACGTTCGTCTCAAAGACGAGTTCGTTCAGAATCAGTTGCATACAGCAGGTCGGCTGACTCGATTTCCTTCTCATACATTCCCGTAGCGTCACAGTGCATTTCCCTGTCGAAGCCAAGCGTCCAGTGACTTCTATGGGGCTGCTTCGAACAGTTTTTTTCAGCGCTTCGAAACTAGACGGTCATTGGATAAATGCTGCGATTATGTCCCGCCCATGGAAGCTCAGCTTCTCTGGGGGTGAACGGGGAGTGGGCTGGCCTGGACTCCGGGCTTCCGCGTGATGATTGGAGGGTCTGTCGAAAGGCTGTGTCTCCTTTTGATTGACAGCGATTTCATACAATAAAAAGTCGCTGATGTTGAAGCTGTTCGAGCTCAGTCCCATCGCGGATTTTTCAAAGACAAACTGCTTTATTATTAATAGCATTATTATTATACTTTATTATATTATTATTTATACCTTTATTATATTATTACATTCATTTTTCACAGAGCATTTTCTTGAAAAGGAACGTAGAATTTAAGTATAAATAAATGAATATTTTTTAATGATGTAGGCCGAAAATGAGCTTCCCCTCTTTGAAAGACCAGCAGCCGCCACTGGTGTGAGTGTGTGAGTGTGTGAGTGTGTGAGTGTGTGAGTGTGTGAGTGTGTGAGTGTGTGAGTGAGAGTGAGTGAGTGTGAGAGTGAGTGAGTGTGAGAGTGAGTGAGTGTGAGAGTGAGTGAGTGTGAGAGTGAGTGAGTGTGAGAGTGAGTGAGTGTGTGAGAGAGTGAGTGAGTGTGAGAGTGAGTGAGTGTGAGAGTGAGTGAGTGTGAGAGTGAGTGAGTGTGAGAGTGAGTGAGTGTGTGAGTGTGTGTGTGAGTGTGAGAGTGAGTGAGTGTGAGAGTGAGTGAGTGAGTGAGTGTGAGAGTGAGTGAGTGAGTGTGAGAGTGAGTGTGTGTGAGTGTGTGTGTGAGTGTGTGTGTGAGTGTGTGTGTGAGTGTGTGTGTGAGTGTGTGTGTGAGTGTGTGTGTGAGTGTGTGTGTGAGTGTGTGTGTGAGTGTGTGTGAGTGTGTGTGTGTGTGAGTGTGTGTGTGAGTGAGTGAGAGTGAGTGAGAGTGAGTGAGAGTGAGTGAGTGAGAGTGAGTGTGTGAGTGAGTGTGTGAGTGTGAGTGTGTGTTCTGTCCTCCTCTGCTTTCGCTCAGTCCTGATGTTCTCCACAGATCAGCAGAGTGTGAGTGTGTGAGTGTGTGAGTGTGTGAGTGTGTGAGTGTGTGAGTGTGTGAGTGTGTGAGTGTGTGAGTGTGTGAGTGTGTGAGTGTGTGAGTGTGTGAGAGTGAGTGAGTGTGAGTGTGTGTTCTGTCCTCCTCTGCTTTCGCTCAGTCCTGATGTTCTCCACAGATCAGCAGAGTGAGTGGTGCTGCTGTGTCCACCAGGGGGCGCTACATGTCCTCGGAGGAGAAGAGCAAAGCACTGCCCAGGTGAGCCGGTCATGCGTCACATGCACATCCTGATCAGTTCAGTCAGTTTGATTAAGGAAAGCGATATCTTTGTCATATTATCCTTTCAATGGCAATTGCATGCGCTGCTCTTTATTGGTACCATTTTGTTTTATTAGTTTATTTTCTTTTATCTATTTACATTTTTTTTTCATTTGAAAGATAAAGATATTGTTTGATAAGTGAGATCTCTAATTGTAGTCCTTGAAAACCAATAAAGTAGTGCTTGAAAAGTCCTGGAATTTAATTTTACAGCGTCTGTACGAACTCTGCGATTGGATTGCAATAAATATTCAGTAATTGCTTTAAATCCTAAAGCATGTGTGTTGATCTCTCCACAGTGACCGTCCGCTGTATCTGCATGTGCAGGGCCAGACCCGAGACTTAGTGGACAGTGAGTGACAACACTGATGGAGGAGCTTCATCACGTGTATGTGTGTGTGTGTGTGTTTAACATCAGTGTGTGTGTGTGTGTGTGTGTAGAGGCCGTTAACAGGATTAAGGAGATCATCACTAACGGTGTAGTGAAGGCCGCCACCAACTCGACCTACAGCGGAGCGACGGTCACTGTGTACCAGCAGCCTGGATCCAGCACTTTACCCACAATCCCCTCTGCTGCACACAAACCACACTATACAGGAGGAGTGAGTACATGTGCGGTCACAGTAGACGTGTGTTTCACAGCACATTCACACAGCGTTCAGAACTTCTCTTAATAACAGCTCGAATTAGACAATGCTTATCTAGAGTGAGCTATTGCTAATTATTATTTGATCTAATTTACATGAGCTCGAGGACAGAGTTGTATGAGAATAGGGTTGGGAATAATTAATACAAGTATCTGATTCCTGACCTCAAGTTATAAAATTGTTATAAAATTAAAATTTCAATTCCTCTTATTGAATCCTTTGAGAGCATTTCAATATGAGTTTAAACCATTCAAGCGCAAGAGACTCTGTTTTCTGTTCTCATGTGTATCAGTATACTGGATCTGTGCAGCTCTTAAAGGGACAGCAGCCTAATATTC
>NC_139979.1:367500-382500 GCF_963993115.1 Abramis brama | reverse complement strand
GATCACACCGACAGCCAATCACAGCACAGCCACACCCATACCGGTGAACGATTACACCGACAGCCAATCACAGCACAGCCACACCCATACCAGTGAACGATCACACCGACAGCCAATCACAGCACAGCCACAACCATACCGGTGAACGATCACACCAACAGCCAATCACAGCACAGCCCATCCATACCGGTGAACGATCACACCGACAGCCAATCACAGCACAGCCACACCCATACCGGTGAACGATCACACCGACAGCCAATCACAGCACAGCCCATCCATACCGGTGAACGATCACACCGACAGCCAATCACAGCACAGCCACACCCATACCGGTGAACGATCACACCGACAGCCAATCACAGCACAGCCACACCCATACCGGTGAACGATCACACCGACAGCCAATCACAGCACGACCACACCCATACCGGTGAACGATCACACCGACAGCCAATCACAGCACAGCCACACCCATACCGGTGAACGATCACACCGACAGCCAATCACAGCACAGCCACACCCATACCGGTGAACGATCACACCGACAGCCAATCACAGCACGACCACACCCATACCGGTGAACGATCACACCGACAGCCAATCACAGCACAGCCACACCCATACCAGTGAACGATCACACCGACAGCCAATCACAGCACGACCACACCCATACCGGTGAACGATCACACCGACAGCCAATCACAGCACAGCCACACCCATACCGGTGAACGATCACACCGACAGCCAATCACAGCACAGCCACACCCATACCGGTGAACGATCACACCGACAGCCAATCACAGCACAGCCACACCCATACCGGTGAACGATCACACCGACAGCCAATCACAGCACGACCACACCCATACCGGTGAACGATCACACCGACAGCCAATCACAGCACAGCCACAACCATACCGGTGAACGATCACACCAACAGCCAATCACAGCACAGCCCATCCATACCGGTGAACGATCACACCGACAGCCAATCACAGCACAGCCACACCCATACCGGTGAACGATCACACCGACAGCCAATCACAGCACAGCCCATCCATACCGGTGAACGATCACACCGACAGCCAATCACAGCACAGCCACACCCATACCGGTGAACGATCACACCGACAGCCAATCACAGCACAGCCACACCCATACCGGTGAACGATCACACCGACAGCCAATCACAGCACGACCACACCCATACCGGTGAACGATCACACCGACAGCCAATCACAGCACAGCCACACCCATACCGGTGAACGATCACACCGACAGCCAATCACAGCACAGCCACACCCATACCGGTGAACGATCACACCGACAGCCAATCACAGCACGACCACACCCATACCGGTGAACGATCACACCGACAGCCAATCACAGCACAGCCACACCCATACCGGTGAACGATCACACCGACAGCCAATCACAGCACGACCACACCCATACCGGTGAACGATCACACCGACAGCCAATCACAGCACAGCCACACCCATACCGGTGAACGATCACACCGACAGCCAATCACAGCACAGCCACACCCATACCGGTGAACGATCACACCGACAGCCAATCACAGCACAGCCACACCCATACCGGTGAACGATCACACCGACAGCCAATCACAGCACAGCCACACCCATACCGGTGAACGATCACACCGACAGCCAATCACAGCACGACCACACCCATACCGGTGAACGATCACACCGACAGCCAATCACAGCACAGCCACACCCATACCGGTGAACGATCACACCGACAGCCAATCACAGCACAGCCACACCCATACCGGTGAACGATCACACCAACAGCCAATCACAGCACAGCCCATCCATACCGGTGAACGATCACACCGACAGCCAATCACAGCACAGCCACACCCATACCGGTGAACGATCACACCGACAGCCAATCACAGCACAGCCCATCCATACCGGTGAACGATCACACCGACAGCCAATCACAGCACAGCCACACCCATACCGGTGAACGATCACACCGACAGCCAATCACAGCACAGCCACACCCATACCAGTGAACGATCACACCGACAGCCAATCACAGCACAGCCACACCCATACCAGTGAACGATCACACCGACAGCCAATCACAGCACAGCCACACCCATACCGGTGAACGATCACACCGACAGCCAATCACAGCACAGCCACACCCATACCGGTGAACGATCACACCGACAGCCAATCACAGCACGACCACACCCATACCGGTGAACGATCACACCGACAGCCAATCACAGCACAGCCACACCCATACCGGTGAACGATCACACCGACAGCCAATCACAGCACAGCCACACCCATACCGGTGAACGATCACACCGACAGCCAATCACAGCACGACCACACCCATACCGGTGAACGATCACACCGACAGCCAATCACAGCACAGCCACACCCATACCAGTGAACGATCACACCGACAGCCAATCACAGCACGACCACACCCATACCGGTGAACGATCACACCGACAGCCAATCACAGCACAGCCACACCCATACCGGTGAACGATCACACCGACAGCCAATCACAGCACAGCCACACCCATACCGGTGAACGATCACACCGACAGCCAATCACAGCACAGCCACACCCATACCGGTGAACGATCACACCGACAGCCAATCACAGCACGACCACACCCATACCGGTGAACGATCACACCGACAGCCAATCACAGCACAGCCACAACCATACCGGTGAACGATCACACCAACAGCCAATCACAGCACAGCCCATCCATACCGGTGAACGATCACACCGACAGCCAATCACAGCACAGCCACACCCATACCGGTGAACGATCACACCGACAGCCAATCACAGCACAGCCCATCCATACCGGTGAACGATCACACCGACAGCCAATCACAGCACAGCCACACCCATACCGGTGAACGATCACACCGACAGCCAATCACAGCACAGCCACACCCATACCGGTGAACGATCACACCGACAGCCAATCACAGCACGACCACACCCATACCGGTGAACGATCACACCGACAGCCAATCACAGCACAGCCACACCCATACCGGTGAACGATCACACCGACAGCCAATCACAGCACAGCCACACCCATACCGGTGAACGATCACACCGACAGCCAATCACAGCACGACCACACCCATACCGGTGAACGATCACACCGACAGCCAATCACAGCACAGCCACACCCATACCGGTGAACGATCACACCGACAGCCAATCACAGCACGACCACACCCATACCGGTGAACGATCACACCGACAGCCAATCACAGCACAGCCACACCCATACCGGTGAACGATCACACCGACAGCCAATCACAGCACAGCCACACCCATACCGGTGAACGATCACACCGACAGCCAATCACAGCACAGCCACACCCATACCGGTGAACGATCACACCGACAGCCAATCACAGCACAGCCACACCCATACCGGTGAACGATCACACCGACAGCCAATCACAGCACGACCACACCCATACCGGTGAACGATCACACCGACAGCCAATCACAGCACAGCCACACCCATACCGGTGAACGATCACACCGACAGCCAATCACAGCACAGCCACACCCATACCGGTGAACGATCACACCAACAGCCAATCACAGCACAGCCCATCCATACCGGTGAACGATCACACCGACAGCCAATCACAGCACAGCCACACCCATACCGGTGAACGATCACACCGACAGCCAATCACAGCACAGCCCATCCATACCGGTGAACGATCACACCGACAGCCAATCACAGCACAGCCACACCCATACCGGTGAACGATCACACCGACAGCCAATCACAGCACAGCCACACCCATACCAGTGAACGATCACACCGACAGCCAATCACAGCACAGCCACACCCATACCGGTGAACGATCACACCGACAGCCAATCACAGCACAGCCACACCCATACCGGTGAACGATCACAACGACAGCCAATCACAGCACAGCCCATCCATACCCGTGAACGATCACACCGACAGCCAATCACAGCACAGCCACACCCATACCAGTGAACGATCACACCGACAGCCAATCACAGCACAGCCACACCCATACCGGCTCAGAGACACCTGGGGCACGTTCAAGTTCAAAACGGTGCGCAACGTTTTGCTACGGTTTCCGGGTTGACCGTCATGTTTCCTGGAAGCGGCGTGCACCGGTGTGCAACGGGGTTAGAGATGCGTTTTCTCTTGTTTGGTGGGTGTGTCAGAACTGCCGTCCAATCAGCAGCAACATGTATATAAAGCACGCGGTATTAAAGTGAACTCGCACAATGGGTTCAAGGAAAGTAATTTACAAATGTCTTCGATGCAGCTCGGTATACACAACAACTGAGGATATTAGAAGACATGTTTGTCGTACGTTTTATTGTAAAAATATAGGTTATCAACATAATGATGTAGTTGTTTATATTTTTAGCTTCATTGCAAGTGTATGACATTTGGTATAGAAATAAACAATGGCAATTAAGTGCTTTTCCTAAAAATGAGAAAGAAAATACAGGGTATTAAAACAGTGTGAACTACAAATAAAGTCAGTATGTGAGGCTAAATAGATGTGTTTTAGTCTGAATTAGGTAAGATGTGTGTTTCCATTTCAGTTTCAGCAATCCCTTCACTCGATTGGGATGTTCTCTTTTGTTCTGGGCGGCAAGTGCAGTAACTGTAACATCGGGCATATTTTGTAGTATTAAACACATATTTATACCGACTTCATCAGGCTCCGAAAATTCTTCACAAAGAACACAAAGAATGGCCTTCTCAGCTGCCATAGTTGCAACTCTTGCGTCATCAGAACAGTGTGTTCAACGCATCACCGTTTCTGTTTAAAAAACGTTGTGCAACATTTTGTCGGGGCTGAACGCAGCCTAGACCAGTGATCAGTGATCGATCACACCGACAGCCAATCACAGCACAGCCACACCCATACCGGTGAACGATCACACCGACAGCCAATCACAGCACAGACTCCGTCCTGCTTTAACCCTCTGGTGCTCTCGCGTGCCGTTCACAAATGGCCGATGCTTTTTGTTTTCTTTTTCTTCAGTGAAAGGAATGTACTAGTGTTTGATAGTGGTTTTTTTATTCAATATTTTGTATTTTTAGGGGATTTTATGGTACTAAATTATATTTACGGTGCATTTATAATCCATTTATTCACTTTGAGCATAGACCTGAAAATTACATCTCCAACTTAAACTGTCATAAATCTTTAAAAGACTGAAGTTTGATCTCTTAAAGACGACACTTGGCAGATTATTGCTGAAGTGAAAAAAGTTTTTAAAAAGTGAACTTAAAAGTTACAGAATTTTACATTGTTATTAAAAATGCACATAAATACTATCTTCAATTTTTATATGAAATCTATATTTTCAAAAACATGTTTTACTCTAAAACTGCATGAAAATCAAAGCCATAAATCTAAACGAGTTGTGTTCCAGATGTGAGTGTGTGTTCGGCTGCAGTTCCAGACGCTTCCACTAGAGGACACGCGCCTCTGACCGCGAGCAGCTCAAGTGTGACGGCCGTTTACAGGACCATTAAACCTGTTCAGATCATGTCCATGATTATTCTGTGTTTACATCACAAGTGCCAAAACCTTTACCAAGTTTAGTACCATTCCGATGAAGTAAAGAAAAAACACTTGACGACAGACGACAACACAAACACTTAATAAACGGACCAATCTCACGTGTGGCAGTTATTGTTAGTTTGTTATAGTTATTGTTACAGTTATTGTTATTATTAGTGTTATTGTTATCATAGTTATACCATGTGCATCTTTGATTCATCAGCAGAAGTTATTAACACACATTTATATTCGACTCACACAATATTTGTGAATTAAATCCTTTTATTGGAAGTTAGCAGCTCAAAACTGGATATGTCATGATTTTCTGACAGTATTTACATTCCCTAGAGCTGTTCTCCCACAGATGAAGTGTGTGTGTGTGTGTGTGTGTGTGTGTGTGTGTTGTGGGATCACTTGTTCATGTCCAGGATGAAGTCTGAGGGGAGTGTGTGTTGTGGGATGCGCTGGAGCTGTTGGTCATGTGAGCGCAGTGTCCAGAGCTTCTCCAGCTCATACGTGTCTCTGGTGTCCGACAGCATGAGGTGAAGCACCATGGATCCTGCGGGACAGAACACGGTCAGTCTCTCACACACACACACACACACACTCTCTCGCAGCCACTACGAACCGAAGTCGATGCACTTCCAGTCGTCGCAGTCTCTGCCCTCCAGCCGAACGTGCCGCTCCTGGTTCTTGCGCAGGAACTTAAACTGCGGATATAAAGAGTGTTTTCAGCCGGATCAAACCCGGACACGCTCCACTGAGCCGGGACACTCCCGTTTCATTCGGGTCTATGGAAGCGTTTCTGCCTTGGAATAAACCACAAAAAGGTAACTGCGACTCTCACAATTTTTCTTGCAATTCCCAGTTTATAACTCGCAATTTTTACTATTTCTCGTAATTCCCAGTTTATAAATCGTAATTCTGACTTTTTTCTTGCAATTCTGACTTTATAACTAGCAATTCCCAGTTTATGAATCAGAATTCTGACTTTTTTTCTCTGAATTCCCAGTTTATGAATCAGAATTCTGACTTTTTCTGGGTTTATTGCTCACAATTACCTTTGTTTTATTCTCAGGTGAAAACAAGCTTCCACAGACCTCAGTCTGCGTCCCGCTAGCTGTACTAGCGCGCGTCTTTACCGCTTTGAGCACAAACTCTGCCATGGCGCTGAGGTGTCGTGGGGAGGATCCGCTCACGATGATCATGTGATCGGTGTACCTGAGCTCAGGTGAGACCCTGATGACACAGATGTCCGAAGCGTTCTCCTGCCTCAGGACCGACACCAGCAGACCCACGTCAAACCCTGAACACACAACACACACACACACACACACACAGAGCTTTACAGGAACACTTCACAAAACACTGGAGGTCAGTGGGGTCCAACAAGCGTCTGGTGACACACACTCCTCAAAATATATTACTTTGTGTTCGACAAAAGAAAGAAACTCATACAAACATGAGGGGGAGAAAATGATGACAGAACTTTAATTTTTGCGTGAACTGTACCTTTAATTGCATGTAATTATGCATAATTTATTATTACTACAGTTACATTACATGTAATGTGTAACAAAAGTAAAATTGTATTTATGTGTGTTGCTGTTGGCGTTAGAGATGACCCAGACCTGATGAGCCTCAGGGGTGTGTGTTGTCGAGCCTCACCTCGTGTTGTGTCGCTGTGAGGAAGCTCCGCGTGTGTTGTGGTGTGTTCTGCTGTTGTTGTGAGTGTGTGTGAGTCTGTTGTGTGACGCGTGACCTTCTGCTGTGAAGACGAGCTCAGACCCGCGACCCTGAGGAGCCCGAGAGGAGCTGAGGACCGCAGGCAGCGCGCTAACATCATCCTGTGCGACACACACTCGGTGTGTGTGTGATTTATGTGGACTTTATATGAGGAAACACGTGATCTGAGGTCTCTCTCTCTCTCTCTCTCTCTCTCTCGGGCTCCTCTGCGGCTGCGCGCGTGTGACGTCACCGGATGTGCGTCACACTACAGAGAAAGGCATCATTTCGACTTTTCACAGACATTCTGTTTTCACTCATAATTTCGATTTTTTTAATCTGTTATAATTTTTAATGACTTTTTAATGTCATCATTTTTTTTAATCTAAAATGATAACCGAGTATGGCATAATTTTGATCTATGTAATTATTAAGATTTCCCGAAGCGTGATATTTTTGTGTATCAGCGGTTCTTAAACTTTCTGACTCTTTTCTATTATACATATTGTACGTGTACTAAGTAGCTTACGTCTAAACTATGTAAGTCGTCTTAAAATAACTTTGAAGTTTGCATTAATAGGCTAGATGTATTTTTATAGGCTACTGCTTTTTTAGTTATTTCTCAACAAGTGGCAACAGTGCATAATAATTGTAAGTTTGTTTTACGTTCGATAAATAATATCTCAAAATATTAAGCTGTTCCTCGAGATATTAAAGAACAATTCAAGACTATGATTTCAAACTAATTCACTTTATTGTCCTTATTTGACTTCCAGAATCACCTGAAAACTCTGATCATCAAGCGCAGGCCTTCAGGCTTTATGCCCAATAATCAGAAATATACAAACTGAAACATATAAATGTTGTCATAAAGGGGAGACCTGGAGTGAGCATTTTATTGCATTTAGTTACAGTAAATGATAGTATATTCCAAAACGGCAAGATTTAATACAAAATAATAATTTTCAGTAGCCTAGTTGCGTCATTGTATACATGACTGTCGGTTATTCAACATCATCAGCTTTAGATGTCTGAATACAGTGCATTATTTTGAGGGAAACTGACTTTTATTGTGGCCATTAAAAAGAGCTCTACTTTCTCTCTGTAAGACTATATAAGTTCTAAATTAATACATTTAAACGAACTGTTGTTGCGGATCTGTCTGATTTGTTCCACACTTACAGTAATGAGTTCAGTGAAAAACATCCCGTCATGTTTGAACTCGACCTCTCAGACACACGTCACTGAACATCTGGATTTGTTTGTCATGATCTTAAAAGCTTATAAAAACATAAATGGTGCAAAACATTAGAGGTAAATCACTCAGGATGAACATTTGTTTGCTGATAAAGCCATTCTAACATCTCAGAAATGGAGACTGATATATATTTATATACAGCATCTCCTTCGTGACGAGCCAGTGCTGTTGAGTTATTAATGCACAGCAGATCCAGCTTTACTGTTCTCAGTGTGGCCATCTGGTGGTCAAAGGTTGAACAGCACTTACAAAACTGCAGAAATCACTTCATTAAACACTTTAAATAATCACTTCAAGTCATTCACACTTAAAGTAAAATATATTAAATATATTAAAAATCTGCACTCTGTGTATTTTAAATAGAGTCAGCTTTATTGTAATAAACAGGACAATAACAGTGACTTACAATCTGGTCTATGATTTTATATGTTCATTGTACAGTAAAAAGAGAAGTGGAAGTGCATCAACACACTGGATCCTGCAGAACCGTGATGAGATCTTCGGGTCGCTGATGATGGCGTCGCTGACCTGGTGAAAGAGAGTGAGTTTATGCCAGCTTTACTATAGTAAACACAGTAACAGTGTTTCTGCTCGTCGAGATCCACAGCACTGCTCATCTAACCCGACAGAAGCGGCGTCGGCCCGGATCCGGCGGAGTCACGTGTGCCGCTACACACATTAAGAGTTTCTGTTTCCTGTGAGAGCGGTGTGTGTTAGCGGCCCCTACGTCAATAACTAATGATCTTTACAACCGAAGTGAATCAGTCAAAACTAACTTTATCTGGACAATAACTTTATTCTAGATCTGCTGTAAAGCCCAAAGAATCAAAGCCTAATCAAATCAACCTAAGAGGCGGAGAGAGCGGAGTCAGTCCTGCGTGACGGCAGTGCTGTGGAGAGAGACGAGTGATGGACAGATGACAGATGATTGACAGATGGAGAGATGGAGAGATGGGATGGAGAGATGGGATGGAGAGATGAGATTGGATGGAGAGATGGGATGGAGAGATGGGATGGAGAGATGGGATGGAGAGATGGGATGGAGAGATGAGAGATGGGATGGAGAGATGGGATGGAGAGATGAGAGATGGGATGGAGAGATGGGATGGAGAGATGAGAGATGGGATGGAGAGATGGGATGGAGAGATGGGATGGAGAGATGGGATGGAGAGATGGGATGGAGAGATGGGATGGAGAGATGGGATGGAGAGATGGGATGGAGAGATGGGATGGAGAGATGGGATGGAGAGATGAGATGGAGAGATGAGAGATGGGATGGAGAGATGGGATGGAGAGATGGGATGGAGAGATGGGATGGAGAGATGGGATGGAGAGATGAGAGATGGAGAGATGAGATGGAGAGATGAGATGGAGAGATGGGATGGAGAGATGGGATGGAGAGATGGGATGGAGAGATGGGATGGGATGGAGAGATGGGATGGAGAGATGGGATGGAGAGATGGGATGGAGAGATGGGATGGAGAGATGGGATGGAGAGATGAGATGGAGAGATGGGATGGAGAGATGGGATGGAGAGATGGGATGGAGAGATGGGATGGAGAGATAAGAGATGGGATGGAGAGATAAGAGATGGGATGGAGAGATGGGATGGAGAGATGGGATGGAGAGATGGGATGGAGAGATGGGATGGAGAGATGGGATGGAGAGATAAGAGATGGGATGGAGAGATGAGATGGAGAGATGGGATGGAGAGATGAGATGGAGAGATGAGATGGAGAGATGAGATGGAGAGATGGGATGGAGAGATGGGATGGAGAGATGAGATGGGATGGAGAGATGGGATGGAGAGATGGGATGGAGAGATGGGATGGAGAGATGGGATGGAGAGATGAGAGATGGGATGGAGAGATGAGATGGAGAGATGGGATGGAGAGATGGGATGGAGAGATGGGATGGAGAGATGGGATGGAGAGATGGGATGGAGAGATGAGATGGAGAGATGAGATGGAGAGATGGGATGGAGAGATGGGATGGAGAGATGGGATGGAGAGATAAGAGATGGGATGGAGAGATGAGATGGAGAGATGGGATGGAGAGATGAGATGGAGAGATGAGATGGAGAGATGGGATGGAGAGATGGGATGGAGAGATGGGATGGGATGGAGAGATGGGATGGAGAGATGGGATGGAGAGATGGGATGGAGAGATGGGATGGAGAGATGGGATGGAGAGATGGGATGGAGAGATGAGAGATGGGATGGAGAGATGAGATGGAGAGATGGAGAGATGGGATGGAGAGATGGGATGGAGAGATGAGATGGAGAGATGAGATGGAGAGATGAGATGGGATGGAGAGATGGGATGGAGAGATGGGATGGAGAGATGGGATGGAGAGATGGGATGGAGAGATGGGATGGAGAGATGAGATGGAGAGATGGGATGGAGAGATGGGATGGAGAGATGGGATGGAGAGATGAGATGGAGAGATGGGATGGAGAGATGGGATGGAGAGATGGGATGGAGAGATGGGATGGGATGGAGAGATGGGATGGAGAGATGGGATGGAGAGATGGGATGGAGAGATGGGATGGAGAGATGGGATGGAGAGATGGGATGGAGAGATGAGATGGGATGGAGAGATGGGATGGAGAGATGGGATGGAGAGATGGGATGGAGAGATGAGATGGAGAGATGGGATGGAGAGATGAGATGGAGAGATGGGATGGAGAGATGGGATGGAGAGATGGGATGGAGAGATGAGATGGAGAGATGAGATGGAGAGATGAGATGGATGGAGAGATGGGATGGAGAGATGGGATGGAGAGATGGGATGGAGAGATGGGATGGAGAGATGGGATGGAGAGATGGGATGGAGAGATGAGATGGGATGGAGAGATGAGATGGGATGGAGAGATGAGATGGGATGGAGAGATGGGATGGAGAGATGGGATGGAGAGATGGGATGGAGAGATGGGATGGAGAGATGGGATGGAGAGATGAGATGGGATGGAGAGATGGGATGGGATGGAGAGATGGGATGGAGAGATGGGATGGAGAGATGGGATGGAGAGATGGGATGGAGAGATGGGATGGAGAGATGGGATGGAGAGATGGGATGGAGAGATGAGAGATGGGATGGAGAGATGGGATGGAGAGATGGGATGGAGAGATGGGATGGAGAGATGGGATGGAGAGATGAGATGGAGAGATGGGATGGAGAGATGGGATGGAGAGATGGGATGGAGAGATGAGATGGAGAGATGAGATGGGATGGAGAGATGGGATGGAGAGATGGGATGGAGAGATGGGATGGAGAGATGGGATGGAGAGATGGGATGGAGAGATGGGATGGAGAGATGAGATGGAGAGATGGGATGGAGAGATGGGATGGAGAGATGGGATGGAGAGATGGGATGGGATGGAGAGATGGGATGGAGAGATGGGATGGAGAGATGGGATGGAGAGATGGGATGGAGAGATGAGATGGAGAGATGAGATGGAGAGATGGGATGGAGAGATGGGATGGAGAGATGAGATGGAGAGATGGGATGGAGAGATGGGATGGAGAGATGGGAGAGATGAGATGGAGAGATGAGATGGAGAGATGAGATGGAGAGATGAGATGGAGAGATGGGATGGAGAGATGGGATGGAGAGATGAGATGGAGAGATGGGATGGAGAGATGGGATGGAGAGATGGGATGGAGAGATGGGATGGAGAGATGGGATGGAGAGATGTGGCCAGCGGTGCAGGAGGAGAACAGATGACGCACAGCAGCGGATCTGAGCGTCTCGAGCTGGCACGTTCATCTAGCGAATCGCTAGCCCTGATCTGGCCACTGACAGGCCCGACAGGCGAGAAGATTCGCACACACACACACACACACACTGAGGTCACTCTCACCTCGATCTGCAGGAGCCTCGCTGTGAGAGAGAGAGAGAAAGACAACAGTTAAAATAAAAACATTATATATATATAGATGTTGAAAACTGCTCATTTATAGTCACACTGGTTTGTTTTAAAGTCCCCCTGTGGTGAAAATCCAGCTTTTAATGTTGTTTATGTGTCTATATGGTGTTTTTAATCTGCTTTAAGACAAACCATGTGTAAATTCATAAGTCGACACCATTGCTGAGTATTTCCTCCTTAAAACTGCAGTGAATCAAAGACAGTCTCAAAAACATGCTTTGAAATGTTTCTGACGTCACAAACTACCTTGTAACCAATCAGATCAACGTGTGATCGTCAACCAGTGGATCTCTGAGCTGAGTGAGTGAGTGGAGGCGGGGCTCATTTGCATATTAATAGAACCGCGCATACTAAATGAGGCAAGAGTGTCGAGTTACATTCAAGATATTTTAAGAAGTTAAGACATGATGTTAAGAAGTTAAGACATTTCAATGAAAAAATAAGTTTAAATGTAATTTTGGAGATCAAAGACGAGTTTTAAGGGATACAATTATTGACTACAGGGGGACTTTAAAACTAACAAAACAAAAACAAAAACCATCAACAGAATAAAATTACCATGGATGTAAAATCTAAGATCGCATAAAACCAGCAGAAACACCAAAATCATTCGAGTAAACATTATTATATTATATTAATAAAACTCTTCCACGTGCGTTAGAGACACTCCCAAAGCTCCCGCTTCTCAAGATAAAGGACAAGAACACACGCAAATGCAATTACAATTAAATTACAAAATACCTGATTTAGATCACAGACACAGTAGAAAACACCGTTCAGAGGTAAAACACACACTTTACACCCTCACAGAGAGACGAGGCCCGGCAGAGCTCTCTCACACACACACACACACACTCTCTCCTGGATCAGCTCTTCCTCTTCCTCTTCCTCTTCCTCTTCTTCTTCTTCTTCTTCTTCAACCTTTATTATGATGTCGAGATGGTGTGTTACCGCCACCGACTGCTGTGGAGTGTGTGGATCAAAATGACATACTCCCTTCCTTTTTCCTTTTTAAGATAATAATAAACTATAACATTCATTTTCCGAATTATTTTGTAAAATATCTCCTAGTATAAATTGCATTTTTATTTTTTGCTAGGATTTTGCATTATAATCCTCCTTCCAGCCTCCTATTCCTGACAGTATAGCATAACATGTTCCAGTTTCTTTTTGTCCATAAAATTCACAACTCCTCGTCTCATGTTTACACATATTATAAAGTGTGCTGTTTAGTCTTGTGTCCAAATCTCATCCGTAATATTATTATCTAATCTTTCCTGTTTTTTCCTGCACTTCTCATCTCTCCCACTTTGAATATTCAAATCACTCCTTTTAATAAAACCAATCCTTAAAACAATCAATCTTTTTTCTCCTTATCCCATTATTTTTACACTTTTATTAATAATACTCTTGCTTTCATTCTTACTTAGTCTATGGTTTCTTTTTCTGCCTTATCTGACATTTCATTTCCTTGCACTGCCCCCTGCTGGATGACGCTCAGTGGCACACAGACACACTCACTCACTCACTCACTCACTCACTCACACACACACACACACACACACACACACACACACACACACACACACACTCACTCACTCACACACACACACACACACACACACACACACACACACACACTCACTCACTCACTCACTCACTCACAAACACACACACACACACACACACTCACTCACTCACTCACTCACACACAGACAGACACACACACTCACTCACTCACTCACTCACTCACTCACTCGCACGCACACACACTCACTCACTCACTCATTCACACACACACACACACACACACACACACACACACACACACACACACTCACTCACTCACTCACTCACTCACTCACACACACACACACACACACACACACACACTCACTCACTCACTCACTCACTCACACACACACACTCACTCACTCACACACACACACACACACACACACACACACACACACTCACTCACACTCACACACACACACACACACACACTCACTCACACATACACTCACTCACTCACTCACTCACTCACTCACTCACTCTCACACACTCACTCACTCACTCACAAACACACTCACTCACTCACTCACAAACACACACACACACACACACACACACACACTCACTCAGTCACTCACACACTCACTAACTCACTCACTCACTCACTCACTCACACACTCACTCACTCACTCACTCTCACACACACACACTCACTCACTCACTCACTCACAAACACACTCACTCACTCACTCACAAACACACACACACACACACACACACAGGTTCCTAACCGACGACGAGGACTTGACAGAGCAGCCATCAAGTGTTAGACAGTATTCTAGATTATTACGTGAGGAGGTTTTTGTCCAATAATTAGAATCTCTGCTTTTTCAGAGTTTAGTAGTAGGAAATTACTAGTCATCCAGTTTTTATATCAGCTGTGCATCCGTTAATTTTGTG
>NC_139979.1:350000-362500 GCF_963993115.1 Abramis brama | reverse complement strand
CCATTCTTTTTTATTTTATATTTTGTTACCTATAAGGCTTTGTTTTTAAAATAGGGACATTAGTTTGGCTGTAATGCTCAGTCACTTGCAAAATAGTAAAACCAACATGAAAAAAGAATCGTGATATGATATTATTGCCATATCGCCCACCCCAGGTGTAAAAAAGTGCCTAGATGTGCTTAGATGCTAAAAATGTGTTATTATTGATCATTATATCACACTACAATTAAACACAATGAAACATTCATTTGAATTGAAATTGTTTTATTAGCTTAGCTAATATAATTTATTAGCTTTTTCTAGAGATTGCAGTCATGCATGACATGGTGAAAAATGACTTGAAATAATACTGAAAATAGGTTAAGATGAATGTTAAAGGTGTGCCCCCTAAAAACACAAGTGGCCCCTGCCTGGCCCCCCCAGTTACTGTGGTCTAGAACCGCCACTGTCACACTCACACTCACACACACTCGCACTTTAAGATGGCCAGTGTTTCTGTTGTGAGTTTTTCTCATGATCCTCATGTTTGAGGTAATTCTGGACCATAACTTGTCTTGTGATCATGATTATGTTCATGGTTAATGTTGAGCAAGTGAACAGTTTTGATGGAGGAGAGGGTTTGAGTTTAGAGTTCAGCAAGTCAAGAAGCTTCATTTAAAAATGAATAATGAGGGAAAACATGAGAATAAAATAACATAAACTCTTAATGAGAGAGTCGTCACCCGTGAGATCAGTCCAAACGAACACTGTTACTGTCTGTTTCCACACATGGACAGAGACACACACACACTCACTCACTCACACACACACTGTCTGTAGTGAGTCTGTCATCTTTGGCTGATGTTGTGTGTCGCTGCTGTCTGAGGTTGTGTGTCTGATGTTGTGTGTCGCTGCTGTCTGAGGTTGTGTGTCTGAGGTTGTGTGTCTGAGGTTGTGTGTTTGTTGTTGTGTCGCTGCTGTCTGAGGTTGTGTCTGAGGTTGCATGTCTGAGGTTGTGTGTCTGATGTTGTGTGTCGCTGCGGTCTGAGGTTGCGTGTCTGATGTTGTGTGTCTGATGTTGTGTGTCGCTGCTGTCTGAGGTTATGTGTCTGAGGTTGTGTGTCTGATGTTGTGTGTCGCTGCTGTCTGAGGTTGCGTGTCTGAGGTTGCGTGTCTGAGGTTGCGTGTCTGAGGTTGCGTGTCTGAGGTTGCGTGTCTGAGGTTGCGTGTCTGATATTGTGTGTCTGATGTTGTGTGTCGCTGCTGTCTGAGGTTGCGTGTCTGAGGTTGTGTCTGATGTTGTGTGTCTGAGGTTGCGTGTCTGAGGTTGTGTGTCGCTGCTGTCTGAGGTTGCGTGTCTGATGTTGCGTGTCTGAGGTTGTGTGTCTGAGGTTGTGCGTCGCTGCTGTCTGAAGTTGCGTGTCAGATGTTGTGTGTCTGATGTTGTGTGTTGCTGCTGTCTGATGTTGCGTGTCTGATGTTGTGTGTCTGATGTTGTGTGTCGCTGCTATCTGAGGTTGCGTGTCTGATGTTGCGTGTCTGATGTTGTGTGTCGCTGCTGTCTGAGGTTGCGTGTCTGATGTTGCGTGTCTGATGTTGTGTGTCGCTGCTGTCTGAGGTTGCGTGTCTGAGGTTGCGTGTCTGATGTTGCATGTCTGATGTTGCGTGTCTGATGTTGTGTGTCGCTGCTGTCTGAGGTTGCGTGTCTGAGGTTGCGTGTCTGAGGTTGCCTGTCTGAGGTTGCGTGTCTGAGGTTGCGTGTCTGAGGTTGCGTGTCTGATGTTGCGTGTCTGATGTTGCGTGTCTGAGGTTGTGTGTCTGATGTTGTGTGTCGCTGCTGTCTGAGGTTGCGTGTCTGAGGTTGCGTGTCTGAGGTTGCGTGTCTGATGTTGTGTGTCGCTGCTATCTGAGGTTGCGTGTCTGAGGTTGCGTGTCTGATGTTGCGTGTCTGAGGTTGTGTGTCTGATGTTGTGTGTCTGATGTTGTGTGTCTGAGGTTGTGTGTCTGAGGTTGTGTGTCTGAGGTTGTGTGTCTGATGTTGTGTGTCGCTGCTGTCTGAGGTTGCGTGTCTGAGGTTGCGTGTCTGATGTTGCGTGTCTGAGGTTGTGTGTCTGAGGTTGTGTGTCTGAGGTTGCGTGTCTGAGGTTGTGTGTCGCTGCTGTCTGAGGTTGCGTGTCTGATGTTGCGTGTCTGAGGTTGTGTGTCTGAGGTTGTGCGTCGCTGCTATCTGAGGTTGCGTGTCTGAGGTTGCGTGTCTGATGTTGCGTGTCTGAGGTTGTGTGTCTGAGGTTGTGTGTCTGATGTTGCGTGTCTGATGTTGCGTGTCTGATGTTGCGTGTCTGAGGTTGTGTGTCTGAGGTTGTGTGTCTGATGTTGTGTGTCGCTGCTGTCTGAGGTTGCGTGTCTGAGGTTGCGTGTCTGATGTTGCGTGTCTGAGGTTGTGTGTCTGATGTTGTGTGTCGCTGCTGTTTGAGGTTGCGTGTCTGAGGTTGCGTGTCTGAGGTTGCCTGTCTGATGTTGCGTGTCTGATGTTGTGTGTCGCTGCTGTCTGAGGTTGCGTGTCTGAGGTTGCGTGTCTGATGTTGCGTGTCTGAGGTTGTGTGTCTGAGGTTGTGTGTCTGAGGTTGTGTGTCTGAGGTTGCGTGTCTGAGGTTGCGTGTCTGATGTTGTGTGTCGCTGCTGTCTCTCCTCAGCGCCGCTGACCTTCAGGAAATTACTTTTTCTTGAGGAAATGAGTTCAGAACGGGGAAGAACCTGCAGGCGTGTGTGATGCTCTGTCACACACACACACACACACACAATAAAAAACTATAACTCAGGATTACTGAAGATGCCTGACTATAGAGTTTTTGAAAACAGAGATTGTTTTATCATTCAGCTTTCATTTATTTGCATTCTCATCACACTGAGAGTCTCTGTCAAGTTCACATCGTAGCTTCGGGAGGAGTGAGCCCATCTAATCTCCCGGAGCTCCAGCATTTCCCGTCCCAGAGACGCCTGCTCTTCCTCCTCATCCTAGACCAGGTCGCTCCTCCTCGGACTGTGATCCACCGCTCGAGTGCGCGGGACGTCAGCTGTTCTCATGCTCCAGAAGTCCTGCCACTGCTGAGACGCCTCATTTGGATATCCGCCTGTAACCGATTCATTGTGAAATCTGAAAAAATCATCCTCACCAGCTCAGGCATCCCCACCAAACAATTTTAATCCCACTCGTTCCGCATAGGAGCAGCCACCACAGCTGCCCAGAAAGGCCTATCAGAAAACCAGATTAAAATGACAGGACGATGGACCTCCCACACTTTAAAAACCTACGTGCAGACATCACGCAAGCCCACCAAACCCTCACATCCTCATAATCCCGCTGCTTACCATCCGTATCCATCCGGATGCAGTGAGGGCTCTCCCGTTCGAATGCGAGCGAGCTACCACGCCTGGCATGGGCTCTCCCATCCGGATGCAACGCGGGCTCTCAAGATACATCACACTATTAAAAACATCACCAGGCCATGCTTCTCCAAATACAGCTCCCACAGGAGTCATTCCTGAGCATCACTGCCACAGTAGCGGATTTAAGTTGTTAAACACAACAGCAAGAAATGTCCAAGAGTGAAGCACCTGAAATTCTCCTACAGCTCCACAGGAGCCTCCCCCGAGCCCCAGCGACAACAGCCCCGATTCAAGATTCAAGTCCATCTCCTTGTATCTTTGTTGCTTATTTTCCTTACTCCTTTTGGGGGGGTCTACCATACTTAAAACTGAATCTTCCACTGGAACTACCGCCACCGGTTTGACCGTGTCTTTTCCAGCTTGCTGTCCTAAATCTAATTTGCACTTTTTGGGGGGTATATCTAATCTCGAGTTGAAGCTGCTTCCTCGAGCCCCTCCACTGCGGACAGCAAGATTATATGGGCAAAGGAACTCATGAAATGATCTTTAATTGTGTTCTAATGTCTGTGATGCATAATCTGTATATAATGTAATTATCATACCAGTCCGATGAAGCAAGATAAACACTGGCTGTTAAAAAACAACTGTGGAGACTGACGCTCTTCTACTTTTGAACACGCAGAGAAGTGTGTAAAAGAATAAGAGAGAACCGTAAACACTCAATATGCGGTTCAGATGGAAAGACTAGGGCTGTTTCTGTTGGGTTTCCATGAGAGCGTCTTCCATGATGCTTCATTAGTCTTTGGAGAAAGATAAATATTAACCATTAAAGTGAGGAAGGAATGTGTGTTTTTTTAATTATTTACTCCTTGTTACAGTATGCGTTTCTGAGTTCAGCTAAAGCCATACATTTTTTTTAAAGTTACATTTGGGGTGTGGTTAAATTTTATTTATTTATTTTTATTTGACATGGACATTACAATTACATTGGACGAACCATATGCATTTGCTTGGGTGTTTTAGCACACATGCTAATTTTCAACACCTGTGTACAGGAGGCTTTTAGAAAAGAATACAATAACAATACTGATTGCAAAGTAATAATAACAATACCAACAAAAAAGGATAAAGAAAATATACCATATGATTACATAAAATAAAAAATAAAAAATAAAAAAATTATAAAGTTATAAAGCAAAGGCATCATAATCAGAAAATATCTCAATAGTAGGTTATTCATGCAAGCGCTGTTGTTTTGTTTTTAGCCATTGTTTAAGTCCTCTGTTAAAAGCTTTGCCATCTGTGTCTAGTTTTATATTAGTAGGTAAAGCATTCCAGAGTTTTGGTCCCTTTGCAGAGAATGCAGACTGACCAAAAGAGGTCTTATACTTCAGGACAAGACAGTCACCTCTGATAGTGGCTCGTGTGTTCACACTATTATCTGTTCAGATTACAGACAAATAAATGGATTTGACTGGAATATGATTTTTGATGCCTGATACCGTCTTTAGTTACTCAGGGCTTTGCTTTGGGGCATGAGCTGAAAAACTGAAGCATTCAATCAAAGAGTATCTTCAAATCTATGTGATCTGAGAGCTAATTTTTCATTTACCCCACTTGCTCTAGGCACAGTTTATATAATGGGTCAAGAATATGGAGAACTCTTTGGCTTATTTACATTTCGTAACTAAAAGAAATAATTTATTCTGATGACAAATGATTATGTTTGCATGTTTAATGCATGTTAATAAACTTTATTTCCCCTCTGCTTGTGTTCTTTTGCCAGTCAATGGTAATGGGATTGTAGCAGAAGTCAGCGAGACCATTTCAGACCAGATGCAGTTGCCGGTTCAGAGCAGTGTTCTGGAGGAGATGAGCCCGGGACCGGCGGAGACGGAGAACCAGGACTGGAAACCCGAGCAGACAGCAGTCAGCAGCAGTGATGCTGCTCTGGAGGCCATAGAACCAGCAGATGTTCTTGCTGTCTTAGAACTGGTTGTCACTACAGCTGCAGAAACCAGTCTAGCTCTGGAACCAACATCAGATCTCACACCAGTTCAGTTCACTCCCACTCCAGAACCCAAGCCAGCTGAGCTAACGTCAGCTCCAGAATTCCCATCAGACGTCCCAGTGGAACCAAGCCCTGCGCTAGAACCAACTCCAGCTCCAGAACCCACTCCAGTGGAACCAAGCCCTGCGCTAGAACCAACTCCAGCTCCAGAACCCACTCCAGTGGAACCAAGCCCTGCGCTAGAACCCACTCCAGCTCCAGAACCCACTCCAGTGGAACCAAGCCCTGCGCTAGAACCAACTCCAGCTCCAGAACCCACACCGGTGGACCCAAGCCCTGCGCTAGAACCAACTCCAGCTCCAGAACCCACTCCAGTAGAACCAAGCCCTGCGCTAGAACCAACTCCAGCTCCAGAACCCACTCCAGTGGAACCAAGCCCTGCTCTAGAACCAACTCCAGCTCCAGAACCCACTCCGGTGGAACCAAGCCCTGCGCTAGAACCAACTCCAGCTCCAGAACCCACACCGGTGGAACCAAGCCCAGCTCTAGAGCCAACTCTGGTGGAACCAAGCCCTGCTCTAGAACCAACTCCAGCTCCAGAACCCACTCCGGTGGAACCAAGCCCTGCGCTAGAACCAACTCCAGCTCCAGAACCCACACCGGTGGAACCAAGCCCAGCTCTAGAGCCAACTCTGGTGGAACCAAGCCCTGCGCTAGAACCAACTCCAGCTCCAGAACCCACTCCAGTGAAACCAAGCCCTGCTCTAGAACCAACTCCAGCTCCAGAACCCACTCCAGTGGAACCAAGCCCAGCTCTAGAACCAACTCTGGCTCCAGAACCCACTCCAGTGGAACCAAGCCTAGCTCTAGAACCAACTCCAGAACCCACTTCAGTGGAACCAAGCCCAGCTCTAGAACCAACTCCAGCTCCAGAATCAACTCTAGTGGAACCAAGCCCAGCTCTAGAACCAACTCCAGCTCCAGAACCCGCTCCAGCTCTAGAACCCACTCCAGCTCCAGAACCCACTCCAGTGGAACCAAGCCCAGCTCTAGAACCAACTCCAGCTCCAGAACCAACTCCAGTGGAACCGAGTCCAGCCCCTGTGATGGAGGCAGTAGCTGCAGAGGGTAACGCATGGGATTATGGGGCAGTTAATGGGGTCACAGGGAAGGTCAAACTAATTCATCACACTGGCAGCAATCTGTACTTATACCTTTTAAAGTCCCCCTGTGGTGAAAATCCAGCTTTTAATGTTGTTTATGTGTCTATGTGGTGTTTTTAATATGCTTTAAGACAAACCATGTGTAAATTCATAAGTCGACTCCATTGCTGATTATTTTCTCCTTAAAACTGCAGTGAACCAAAGACAGTCTCAAAAACACGCTTTGAAATCGCTGGTGTTTCTGACGTCACAAACTACCTTGTAACCAATCAGATAAACGTGTGATCGTCAACCAGTGGATCTCTGAGCTGAGTGAGTGAGTGGAGGCGGGGCTCATTTGCATATTAATAGAACCGCGTATACTAAATGAGGCAAGAGTGTCGAGTTACATTCAAGATATTTTAAGGCATGAAAATTTGTTTTCAAGGAGAAAACGTTTAAATATGTCATTTTGGTGATCAAAGATGAGTTTTAAGGGATAGAGTTATTGACTACAGGGGAACTTTAAATGATGTTTCTGATTATTTCAGAACAAAGCATCAGATTTAAAACACTACAGTAAAGCATACTGTATAAGGCAGTGCTGGACTAATGCTGGGTAACAGAACAGGGATTGTGTTGTGCAGTCTAGACAGAGACACACAGAACATGTTTTCTTCACGTCTACACAACAGCCTCTTGCTGACACATTCTCGCTCTTTGTGTCGAGCCAAAAATCACAATAATCTTGCGCTCTGTTGCCTCAGATTATGTAAGATTAAACACTGAACATGATGGCATCTGTTGGTGACGCCCGGCGCTGGTCGTGACACACTAACCTCTACACAACACTGAGGGATAGTCATCAATATCTTGATTCTGATGCAAACATTTATTTATAATATGAGCAAATGGATGTGTTCACAGTCACAGTGACAAACACTACAGGTTAGAGAACAAGCCTAATGCGGGTGAAGATCTCAGAACAAACATCTGTGAAACGCCTGAAGACTTGTTGTATGTCAGGCAGAAAACTGGGCTTTGGAGAGTTTTGGTCCGTGTAGCTGATAGATGGATGTCACTGGACTTAAAGGAGTACTTCACTTCAGAATTAAAATCTCCTGATAATTTACTCTCTCCCTCATCATCCAAGATGTTCATGTCTTTCTTTCTTCAGTCGAAAAGAAATGAAGGTTTTTGAGGAAAACATTCCAGGATTTTCCTCCATATAGTGTCTTCAATGGGGTCCAACGGGTCGAAGGTCCAGATGTGAGTTTCAGTGCAGCTTCAAAGTCTCGCCACGATCCAGCCGAGGAATAAGAGTCTGATCTAGACAAACCAGCGGACATTTTAGAAGTAGATAAACATTTATATACTTTTAACCACTAATGCTGGTCTTGCACTAGCTGTGATGCGACACACATTACGTCATCAGGTTGAAAGGTCAAGCGTGACGTAGGCGGAAGAACAGACCCAGTGTTTACAAAGCGAACGTGCAAAGACTGAGTCAAACGCCATTTACAAAAAAAAAAAAAAGGTAAACAACGATGTCGGACGATTTTGAAGTTGGAGGAGAAAATGAGATGAGAGTTTTTCGTCCTACTCTACATTTCTGACCCGGAACACGCGTGACCCGTCATCAGGGTGAAAGTTCTAAAATGTCCGCTGGTTTGTCTAGATGAGACTCTTATTCCTCGGCTGGATCGTGGCGAGACTTTGAAGCTGAAGACATGAACATCTTGGATGACGAGAGGGAGAGTAAATTATCGGGGAATTTTAATTCTGAAGTGAAGTACTCCTTTAAGTCCCTGATATTCTACACTTTATATCGTTATATGAGAGATTTAACACTTTAACTGAAAATTGTTTGGAGATAAGCGAGCTAATACATTTACTGTGGCAATCTTGCAATCATGAGCATATCTAAAATCTGTGGTTCCTTGGCGAAGTCATTAATAGAGATTAGAAATGGGAGTTGTGTGTACATTATGAAATGCAATAAACACAAACTCTTTCATGATGAACTCTTTGTGTGTGTGTTTCAGGGGCCGGAGATGCAGCCGATCTGCCGAAACCCTCAGAGTCTGAAGACTGATGTTCATGCGCTCAGACTCAGACGTCATGTGCCTTTTATTCACTTTATTACACACGTTTGTACACAAATTAGTGTTTCTAAGTAGCATTAGTATCGTTGTTAATAGCCAGAAAAATGCCTCGAACCTCGTCTTCATCTGTGTCGAACACAAGCAGTAAACCTTAACTCGTCTGAGTGAACATGAGCCAAAGCTCTATAACTGTGAATCAGCCAAACCGGGTCTAACGATGATGAGTCTGTAACGGGTCTAACGATGATGAGTCTGTAACGGGTCACAGGGTCTGTCTCTCTCTCGTGTGTGTGTTCAGTGCGGTCTGACTCTTGTATTAGTGTATTAATCAGCAGTGTGTGTTAGGGTTATTTTAATGTTGTTTGTGGTGATTGATTATAAACTCTAATGAACTCTTGATCTGATCAGCTTTAACTCTCCGAGATCCTGAAGGAACGAGTGAGTCTCATCAGTGTGTGAAGGTGTTCAGCGGCTCGTTATGAAGCTTCGCTGTGACAGGATCTGTGTGTGTTTCTACATTTACATGCGCTCAGAATAAATACAGTTACTAATAAAATAATGATGTATTGATTTGTCTTTCATAAACTTTCATGTTCTGTGGATCTCGCAGTAAAATAAATGAGAGACACACACACACTGTCTCTCACACACGGTCACACACACACACACACACACTGTCTCTCACACACACACTCTCTCACACACACTGTCTCACACACTGTCTCTCACACACGGTCTCTCACACACACACACACACTGTCTCACACACACACACAGTCTCACACACGGTCACACACACACACACACACACTGTCTCTCACACACGGTCACACACACACTGTCTCTCACACGGTCACACACACTGTCTCTCACACACGGTCACACACACACACTCTCACACACACTGTCTTTCTCACACACACACACACACTGTCTTTCTCTCTCTCACACACACACACACTGTCTTTCTCTCTCTCTCTCACACACACACACACACACACACACACACACACACACACTCTCACACACACTGTCTCTCACACACGGTCTCACACACACACACACTGTCTCTCACACACACACACACAGTCTCACACACGGTCACACACACACACACACTGTCTCTCACACACGGTCACACACACACACACTCACACACACTGTCTTTCTCACATACACACACACTCTTTCTTTCTCTCACACACACACACACACACACACACTGTCTTTCTCTCTCTCTCACACACACACACACACTGTCTTTCTGTCTTTCTCTCTCTCTCACACACACACTGTCTTTCTCTCTCTCTCACACACACACACACACACACACAGGCTAATGCGTGTGTTTGGATCGTGGGGAAACTGATGCACTCGAGGAAACTCCTGAATCATGATGTAAATCTAATAAGCACTGAATGGCAGAGGTGGACAGTAAGGGTTACATTTACTTGAGTGTCTGTACTTTACTTGAGTATTGTTTTTTCTGGAAAATTTTACTTTAACTTCTCTACATTTGAAAGACAAATATCGTACTTTTTACTGCACTGCATAAATGCTGTTGTTCAGTTGTTTAATTTCTACAGGTTTGATAACATTCTAAAAGCTCTTATTTCCACAGACACCGCTAACTGGCAGGTGTATTCACTATATTATACAGAGGCATAAGGTACTGTAAGTATTACATACAACAAAGCAACAATAATAAAACAATGCATTGACATTTATTTTTTACTTTTGATACTTAAGTAACTTTTAAAAACGAATACTTCCGTACGCCGGCATCAGTATCTGCGAACGTATTAATGGGTGTTACCCGGGCTTATATACTCCATATGTCGAGTGATGATTGGCTAGATCTGTGGTTAATGAATTAGAGTCTTCCCGGTAGAACTTGCGCTAGAGCTGCCATTTCTATATGAGGAGACATGTCTTAAATTATTATTACATAATTGTTAACGAGTTAATTTATTTTCTAGTGATGAAGTATGTTTACGAGCTGTTTAATTCCTAAAATGTATTTTAAAATAAATTAAAATGAAATTATTCAATTAAAACGAAATTCATAAAATGATCCCATGATGAAAACCCTAAAATGATAGAACATCTGACAGAACCCTTTAAGGTTTAATATAGAACATTTTATTCAAAGAGTGGACATTTTTCAAGGATTTTAGTATTTTCATGTTTGGCCTTTTCATTGCTTTGACTCTGACTTTTTACTTGGTCTCCACAATCTACTTATGCTTATGATGCTTTTGGATAATGAAGCCCAGGCCAAAGCAGGTTTAACTTGTTAATTCAATGATAGTCAGAGTGAATCTCTGAGTCAGTGAATATCCAACTCAAATGAGCCAAGAACCTTAATATGAGCTTGAATGTCTTCGTCCACCACAGATTAGATTAAAAAAATAAAAAAATCAAGTGCCATTTATTTTATCGTAAGAAGTACACATATTTTGAGCAAAATAATTCACAAAAATAATTCTATTTATGAGAACATATATTTTCCAGATTTAAAAATACAAATAAATGCACAGTCCACTGTTGTCCGTCTCTTTAGTATGTCTTTGTATTAACAATTTACTTTACTTTACTAAAACATGTTTGAGAAATCAGTTTCCACATATTTGTCTCGACAAGCTTGTTAGAAAACTGTTCAGTTTAAGTTCAGTGTACTTATGTTTTTCGATTGGCTGAACTAAGTACTCAGCTTGTAAAATGAATAGAGTTACCAATACTCAAGTTTATAAGTAACCTCTTATTTTGGTCCTGAGATTATTCTTCCAGTATTGATAATTTACATACTGAAACTCTAATGTAAATAATAAATAATATAAAATATATTCTTAACAAATATCTCATTCTCTCCACATTAACTTAAGCCCTCTAATCATGTAACGTACAACAGTATTACAATGTATTTTTTTTTGTAAAAAATATATTTTTATTATGATTTAAAAGCTGTTTACCTCATGGCAACACAAGGACAAGGATTTCAGATATTTCCATCTTTGTGAGGACATTTTGTTCCCATAACGTAGGATTTACCATAACCACACACACACACACACACACACACACACATATATATTATACACACAGTAATGCACTACTCTGTGTAGTCTGAACAGCCTGAATGATGGCATATGAAGTTAGGAAGCAGTCATGCTAAGACATGTGTATGTGTATTGATTAATTTATCCACACAGCCACACATGCAGACAAGAACAATTTGATCCTTTCTTCTCGAAAGGATGTGTAAATTGAACGTGTATGTTTGTAAATGTAATAATTCAGATTCAAAGATTTTCCATGCTCTACATTCATGTATTGTGTTGTTAAAAGCCAACTAAATGAACAGTACATGAGAAGCTGATGTAATGAGCAAGGCTGACATTTGAATGTGTGTGTGTGTGTGTGTGTGTGTATGTGTGTGTGTGTGTGTGTGTGTATGTGTGTGTGTGTGTGTGTGTGTGTGTGTATGTGTGTGTGTGTGTGTGTGTGTGTGTGTGTGTGTGTGTGTGTGTGTGTATGTGTGTGTGTGTGTGGTTGTGTGTGTGTATGTGTGTGTGTGTGTGTGTGTGTGTATGTGTGTGTGTGTGTGTGTGTGTGTGTGTGTGTGGGTCATACGTCAGGATGGAGGCTGTTGTTGAGTTCACATCTGGTGTTCTGTGATATGTAAGTCTCTCTCCTTCTCTTTTGTTAAGCAGTTCTTTGTGCCATGTGGACGGAACATGCATTGTGTGTGTGCGACACTAATCGCAGCTCAGAAGTGACTATTGTTAATGTTTAGTGTGTCTATGTGTGTGGCAGTGGTCAGTAGTTGGCACAAACGTGTATCTACCGCACACAGTGTCCTGTAGATTATTCTGT
>NC_139979.1:322500-342500 GCF_963993115.1 Abramis brama | reverse complement strand
CGTGAATTTCTCTGCGTTGTGTATTTTTCATTTTCTTTTGTGATAGTTCGTTCAGCAGTGGGTCTGGTTGTCTTCTTGAGGTTGGGGCTTCATACGCAGATGAGATGGTCGTTGCATATGGATCTCGGAAAAGAACATCAAGTTTTATCTGCACACTGTAAGACAGAAAACAGAAAAACAGAGAGCAGTATTTCTTCAAAACACTACGGTTGTAGCAGTTTAAACACTATGGTTCTATCGTTTTCAGAGTCTACTGTTGTCGTTTCATTCTTTCCCTATTTCTTTATTGATTTGACACCTATGGACCAGTGAGGTAAGGATGGACTAAATGGGGAAAGGCCTATGAGGTTGTCTTCACCCTGGATTGGCCCCCGACGCCTGTTGCGTCAGTTCTTTCCAGGGCCCTCACTGAACCGTGTCCTATTCTGTCCCTGTGTTGTGTACACACTGTACAGTGTGTGAGAAAATTGGCACATTTTCATTCTCCAGTGAAACATCAGTCTTAATAGACATCATATAGAGCATGGAGGTCTGACTGGAATATTTCTGTGGTATAATATTTTAAGGCTGTGAGTTTTCTGAATGTCCCCCAAACAAAGGCTGTGACAGTCACTAAGTCTTTCATCTTTGTTGTGAGTTACTGGGGAGATTAAGCAATCACAGCCTAAATGGTTAACATCTTATCAAGTTGCCCCACGAGTTTAATGAGGAGGGGAGGGGCTGCTTTAAAGTAGCAAACAAATGTAGTAAGAGCTGCATAACATTGTTAACTTGTCTTAAGTTATTTTTGTTTTTTCTACATTCTTTTCCAAAATGTCCGTGCTTGCCACAGTAAGAACAACTGGCTTCTCTAGGACTTTTGCGTTTCTTTGGCTTCTCTGAGTTGACCTTAATGGATGCTGCTGCAATTCTTACTCTCTCTTTGACATCAGAATTTCTTTCCCAAATAGCTAAACTTTCTAGGTTACTTCTGAGAGTTCTTTTAGCCCACGTAATATCTAGGAATGGCAAGGCTGTTCTGTACTCAGCTACAAGACCATCTGCCCAAATTCGGATTAGAGCTCCTTTGTCAGCTAACACACTTTCGGAATCATCCACTATTCCACTGTACACTGCAGCTACCTGACAGAACCTCTCAGTATATTCACTCACAGTTTCTTCTTTCTCTTGTACACAGCTAGTAACTCTCGACCAATCGATTTTGGGTCCTAAGATATTCTTTAGGATTTTCAAAACACCTTCTCTCAATTCATCTTTTCTGGCATTTTGAAACTCAGAATTGTTTACAGCACTTTCAAAATCATTGAATTCTGACTCAGTCAAGATCTGTGATATTAGCTGAGTGACTTCAGCTAGAGACATATCGTAGAGCCGCATCTTTTTGGACAACTCTCTCCTAAACTCAGAAAAATTTCTTTGCACTGATGGCAAACTTTCAGCAATTCTCTCAATATCTTTAGGACATAAAGATGTTTTGACTGCTTGTGGCTGCAATATGGGGGTTGCAAATGAAACTGTATCAACACCTTTTCCCTGAGGCTTTTGTCTAGCTACGCACACTTCAACTGCATTTACATCTGCATTGACATTGTCCTCTGTACTATCAAAAGACTGTAAATCAGGATAGCTTTCATCTGACTGTTGGTTTTCTGAGTCACATTTGGTTGAGGCCTTGAGGCCCACCGTTTTCGTGAAACAGGACACTTGAGTAAGCAATTTTTTGTTCTGTTCTTTCAAATTATCTATACAACGAGCTTGTTCTTGTACAATGGATAAACTAAATTCTCTGTGACAGAAGATAATGCCTTTGACACTGTTCTTGCGAATACTTTCTCCTAGTACCTTCTTACAATCTTCGATTGACCAAACTTTGACTGGATCAATGCCAAATTTCTTTGTTAAATTCAATCTGACTTCCTCAGTCACGATTGAGTCCATGTGCTCTGATAACAAAGACTTGAATTCACTATCTGTCCAAAAAGGTGTAATCTGTCTAGTACTTTTCCTAAACATTTTGTGAATTTCTGTTACCACAAACAAACACTAAAACTTCTCTCTACTGTCTACAATAGAGGGTACACTTGTTAACACAGCTTAACTATTGTTAACTTTCCAAATTACCACACTTAACTTCCCTGCTGACAAGAACAGAGGATCAACAGAAATAACTAGCACGTAAAGCTAATTCTTCTCTGCCTAAAGCAAAGGATACCAACTATTAGCACTTGATGCTAACTTTCTCTAGCTTACAGATAGGTCTTCTCATACAAGAGCATACACATAATATTAACATGTAATTGTTAATCTTCCCTGTCAACAACAGAGGATCAATTTCATCTCTAAAATAAAACTTTTTAGAGGCTTATCTTTAGTTATCCAAACTCTACAGCTGTTTGTTAACTACTTCTCTGAACGGCGCAGAGGAAAACATTTACTGGTCTGCATTGGTTCTTTTTAATGGAGTGAAACTCACCGAGTCTTTCATTTGTAGAGAAAGATTCTGTCTGGAACTCAGTCAGCTTTGTTGAGATCTTTGAGCTTGAAGTTTCAAGATTCAGTCTGGAACTCAGTCAGCTTTGTTGAGATCTTTGAGCTTGAAGTTTTCAATCTGGAGGAAGCTGGAAAGATTCAGTCTGGCAATCTTTGTCAAATCTTTTGTTGAGCTTTAAGTTTCAAGATTCAGTTCATTGAGCTTAAAATTCTTTGAGTTTCCTTCTCCATCCGGGTCACGGCACCATCTGTTGTAAAGTTTTCTTTGTTCGAAGCAGAGACCAGTGAGACAGTCGGGATCGCGTTCAACAGAAGTTATTCTTTATTGAGAACTCCTCTGTACGCGGCTGTAGAAACTTCCAACATGATCTAACTCTAATACAGTATGCATTGTAGTTATATACATTCCAAGGGGGAGGGATTACATAGAGGTGGAGACTCTGAACAAAGCATGCAAATGAAGTAGGAACACACCCTACTCTGAGTCCAATTGAATCAGCATAACTACTCAAATGATCCAATCAGCCTGACGGTATCACCCATATCTTCACATGATCACAGAGACAAAAGCACAGCTGTACATTGAGCTTACTGGGCAGGAAATGCATAAGGGCAAAGGGTGAGGGTGAGAGTCTCAGGAATTGACTCATTTAGAGAACAAAGGAAAACCAGGTCGGGCAGGAATATCTTGCTGTAAACTCAGTAATCACTTTCTCAGTTTATATACTAACTAAATTAAACATTTAATAAAAATGTAATCCAACACAGTAAAGACATGTATAATGTTACAAAAGATTCCATTTCAAATAAATGTTCTTTTGAACTTTCTATTCATCAAAGAATCCTGAAATAAAAATGTTTTCAACACTGATAATAATCACAAATGTTTCTTGAGCAGCAAATCATCATATTAGAATAATTGTCATTTTGGTGATGAAAGATGAGTTTTAAAGGATAAAATGATTGATGACGGGGGACTTTAATAGTGAAAGTTGTTTGATTGTGTCTCGCAGCCTCGTACTTCGCTAGAGCTCGCGCGGCCGAAGTGAACGCCATGCTGAAGGCCGTCAGTAAACCCGCCGGCAGCTGCCACGTGTTCAACGCTCTGCCCAAACACATGCGCAGACGAGCCATGAGCCACGACTCCAAGAGACTCCCGATACGCCTGCGCGAGGGCGCGCAACGCCTGGTACTGCACACCGTCCGCACTCTTCAGTTCATGTTTATTTGTACAGCGCTTTTCACAACACACATCATTTCAAAGCAGCTTTACAGAGAATGCATGAGTCCACGTTATAGGGGTGTGATGAGATCTCGTGCACTTATTGTTTGTGTTTATTAAGACAAAACTGCTATTTATTTTTGTTATTGATACTGTTTTTATTTCTTTGTTCAATTTGTGTAAAGGAGTTGAATTATGAGTCACACACAGCCTCAGTCAGAAGTTCTGGAAGCTCATAATTCATGTACAGTAAAGTCTGAAGAGACTCGTGTGAAGTCACACAGGAGAGAAGACAGTGTTGAGTTTGTGGCTAAACATTTACAGTGCTTGTATATTATTTTCTTTCAGTGCATTTGATCATTCATACTCATAAAGTAGAGCTGAAATCACATTCATTACAAGATTATTAGTTAAAACATTTCAAAACGCACCTGCAGACTAATTTTACAGTCATTAATTTTGTCATGGAGGATTTCTATAAATTATTGTGCAAAGGTCTCGTGTCTCGTGAGGTAAGTGTCTCGTCACTCTCAGCACATTAGTTTACAGTGATCTGTTATCAGACGCAACTTTGTTCAGTTTTATCTATTTGTTGTGATTGCTAATGTTTTATTTGTTTGTTTTTTTAATTACTGAGTGTTTAGTTTAATACTTGTTTTTAATAATGCTTGAAATTTATATTAGTTAGGCTAGTTGTTTTTCTATGGTATTTTTAGCCCTGAACATTATCAGGAACGGTATTCCAGAGTTTAGGAGCCGAATGTGAAAACGCTCTCCCTCCTTTAGTGGACTTTGATATTCTAGGTACTGTCAGAAGCCCTCATTCAGATCTCTGCTGTCACTCAGTGCTGTTTGTATGTGTGTGTGTGTGTGTGTGTGTGTGTGTGTGTGTGTGTGTGCGCAGGCGGAGCGCAGTCAGCGCGCACCAGACCAGCAGAAGAAGCCGGTGCCGAAGAGCAGGAGTCGCCGAGCGCGCCGGAGACACGGGAACCTGTTGCTGGAGTTCAACCGCAGACAGAGGAAGAGCCGCTGGCTGGAGACGCACATCTGGCACAGCAAACGCTTCCACATGCGGAAGAGCTGGAGCTTCTGTGTGCCGCTCACACCCACGGCCAAGAGCTTCAGAGCCAGCTACAGAGCCATGAACACACACGCCCTGCTGCAGGTGTGTGTGTGTCCCTCACTGAGTGCTCAACTCATGCTTATTTGTACAGCGCTTTCACAACACAAATCATTACAAAGCAGCTTTACTGAGAATGCATGAGTCCACATTACAGTTTACAGTGTTCTGTTATCAGAGGAAACTAAGTTATGCATTTCAGAAATGTACATATAGAAAATCACAGTACTTCTGTGTGTGTTTGCGTCAGGACTTAGAGACAGTGAACGGCTCCTGTGTTACTCAGATGTGCTCAGCTGTCCGGAGGTCTGAAGCTACATTTGAATTTCTTTCTTAAAAATGAGCAAAATTTGAATTATTCGAATTCTAAAGGCAATCCGTTGTTAGAGGGAATCAGTGCTGTATTGTCTCCTGTGTCCACAAGAGAGCGCAATAAGCAAATATAAACCAAATGAGGTTACAATAGTGCGTTAAACTGTGTTTGTGCATCAGTGACCTGAGAAAACACTTCAACACACAGCGTCATGAACTACATGAACACACAACAGCAAACTGACATTCAGAAACACTCACTTCTACTCTCTACATCTATAGAGTGATCATCACACACACCAGACGCTCTTGATCTGAGCGAGTGCTGAGCGCTTACACACACACACACACTCACACTCAGCTCTGACCGATGTGCAGGTTTGGTCAAGTGTGTCGTTGCACGATCTCTGCCTCAGACTGAGAGGGTTTCGCCAACAGGAAGAACCTTTTCCCGCCAGTTTTCACATTAACAACTGCGCTGTACTGGATAAGCTAACAGAAACACACCGCGTCAGTGACGTCATCATCGTGTCTCGCGCGTCTCTGACACACCAAAAAGTCGAATGTGCAGTTTTTTTTTACGAATTAGTGTTATAATTAGTGTTAGTGTTCTAATCACAGCAACAGTTACACAGGGATTAACTTTACACGCCTGCATATCTATCAGGCGAAAAAAGAATTCAATATCAAAAGAAAAGTGTGTGTGTGTGTCTCTCTCAGGATTTGTCATATTTCTGCTGCCTGGAGCTCCAGGGATCTGAAGATCAGATATTGAGAGCACTGGCTCGACTCACCAACAAACAAACAGGTGAGTGTGTGAGTGTGTGAGTGTGTGAGTGTGTGAGTGTGTGTGTGTGTGTGTGTGTGAGCGTTGTGTGGTTCACTGGACTCTGTTGTGTTTTCCAGGCCGCACGTTTGCAGCGGTGTCGTGTCTCTCCGGAGCGCGGCAGGGAATCCTCCAGCTATATAAAGCGGATCGGTTTCCTCAGGGTGCTCTGGGTCCGGCTGAGTTCCTGTGGAGGCCCCGGGCCCCTGACGCCTCACTCAGACAGCTGTGGATCTGGCTCCACCCGGCACTCAAACAGGTCAAACGTGTAACCCAGAAACACACTCCTAACCCTAACCCAGAAACACACTCCTAACCCTAACCCAGAAACACACTCCTAACCCTAACCCAGAAACACACTCCTAACCCTAACCCAGAAACACACTCCTAACCCTAACCCAGAAACACACTCCTAACCCTAACCCAGAAACACACTCCTAACCCTAACCCAGAAGCACACTCCTAACCCAAAAACACACTCCTAACCCTAACCCAGAAGCACACTCCTAACCCAGAAACACACTACTAACCCTAACCCAGAAACACACTCCTCAACGGTGCGGATGTGAAGGCTTTAGCAACATGTGACACGCCTGTGTTCGCACAGCACAGTCTAGTTGTTAGTTCACTGTTAGTTCACTCAGGGTCTAGGCTTGGGAATCGAAAATCAGTTCTGATTCTGGAATCGAATTAACCGCTTGTCTTCTTTTGGGATCATGTGACGCCTGTGTTTGGGTGTTTTAACCGCTTGTCTTCTCTGATCATGTGACAGGAGGTGCTGTCGGAGTTGCTGCTGGTGTGTGGGTGTTCTCAGGCCGTGTCCGTGTGTGAGGATCTTCATCCTGAAGCAGATCCTGCAGGGAGGAAGAGGAAGAGGGATGAAGGCGACACCGGTCCTCCCTCCAAGAGGCTACTGGGAGACGGGACTAGACCCGCTGGAGCTCCGGTGCGCTGGGAGTCCACCGACACACACATCACCATCAGGTAGAGGATCACACACTCACACAGACTTAAACATTCACTCACTCACTCACACACACACAGTTTATTCGGCCTTAAAGTGACAGCAGCCTAATATTCCTGATGTTGTCTGTCTTTAATGTTAATAAAACAACAAAATACAGCTTTAACAAAGAAGAAACTATATTGTATTATCCATCCATCCATCCATCCATCCATCTTCTTTCACTTATCCGGGGCCTCGATGTGGAGGAGCAGCGGCTCTACTCTGAGCTCCTCCCGAGTGACTGAGCTCCTCACCCTATCTCTAAGGGATCGCCCAGCCACCCTGCAGAGAAATCTCATTTCGGCCGCCTGTATCCGGGATACCCACAGCTCATGGCCATAGGTGAGAGTAGGAACGTAGATTGACCGGTAAATCGAGAGCTTCGCCTTGCGGCTCAGCTCTTTCTTCACCACAACAGACCGGTACATCGACCGCATTACTGCAGGAGCTGCACCGATCCGTCTGTCAATCTCCCGTTCCGTCCTTCCCTCACTCGTGAACAAGACCCCAAGATACTTGAACTTCTCCACTTGAGGCAGGAACTCTCCACCAACCTGAAGTGGACAAGCCACCCTTTTCCGACTGAGAACCATGGCCTCAGACTCGGAGGTGCTGATTCCCATCCCAGCCGCTTCACACTCGGCTGCAAACCGTCCCAGCGCATGTTGAAGGTCCTGGTCTGATGGAGCCAGCACGACAACATCATCCGCAAAAAGCAGAGACGAAATCATGTGGTCCCCAAACCTGACAGTCTCCGGCCCCTGGCTGCGCCTAGAAATTCACCAACATGCACCGGGAACAAGTCTGACTTACTGCCGGCAATGCGAACCAAGCTCCTGCTCCGGTCGTACAGGGACCGGACAGCCCTTAGCAAAGGGCCCTTGACCCCATACTCCTGGAGCACCCCCCACAGGACGCCGCGGGGGACACAGTCGAATGCCTTCTCCAAATCCACAAAGCACATGTGGATTGGTTGGGCAAACTCCTATGAACCCTCCAGCACCCTGGAGAGGGTATAGAGCTGGTCCAGTGTTCCACGACCGGGGCGAAAACCACACTGTTCCTCCTGAATCCGAGGTTCTACTATCGGCCGTGTTCTCCTCTCCAGTACCCTAGCATAGACTTTCCCGGGGAGGCTGAGAAGTGTGATCCCCTATAGTTGGAGCACACCCTCCGGTCCCCCTTCTTAAAAAGAGGGACCACCACCCCGGTCTGCCAGTCCAAAGGTACTGTCCCCGACCGCCACGCGATGCTGCAGAGGCGTGTCAGCCAAGACAGCCCCACAACATCCAGAGACTTGAGGTACTCAGGGCGGATCTCATCAGTTTCTTGACTACCTCGGTGACTTCAGCTTGGGTGATGGACGAGTCCACCTCTGAGCCCTCAGCCTCTGCTTCCTCAATGGAAGACGTGTCATGGGATTCAGGAGATCCTCGAAGTATTCCTTCCACCGTCCGACGACATCCCCAGTTGAGGTCAACAGCTGCCCATCTCCACTGTAAACAGTGTTGGTAGGGCACTGCTTCCCCCTTCTGAGGTGTCGGACGGTTTGCCAGAATCTCTTCGAGGCTAGCCGATAGTCCTTCTCCATGGCCTCACCGAACTCCTCCCAGGCCCGATTTGTTTTGCCTCCACAACCACCCGGGCTGCAGTCCGCTTGGCCTGCCGGTACCCGTCAGCTGCCTCAGGAGTCCCACAAGCCAGCCAGGCCTGACAGGACTCCTCCTTCAGCTTCACGGCATCCCTTACTTCCGGTGTCCACCACCGGGTTTGGGGATTGTCGCCTCCACAGGCACCGGAGACCTTACGGCCACAGCTCCGAGCGGCCGCGTCGACAATGGAGGTGGAGAACATGGTCCACTCAGACTCAATATCTCCAGACTCCCTCAGGATCCGGTCGAAGCTCCGCCGGAGGTAGAAGTTGAAGATCTCTCTGACAGGAGACTCGGCCAAATGTTCCCAACAGACCCTCACAGTACGTTTGGGTCTTCCGAGTCTGTCCAGCTTCATCCCCCGCCATCGGATCCAACTCACCACCAGGTGGTGATCAGTTGACAGCTCCGCCCCTCTCTTCACCCGAGTGTCCAAGACATACGGCCGGAGGTCAGATGAAACGACCATAAGGTCAATCATTGACCTCCGGCCTAGGGTGTCCTGGTGCCACGTGCACTGATGGACACCCTTATGCTTGAACATGGTGTTCGTTATGGACAAGCTGTAACTAGCACAGAAGTCCAATAACAGAACACCGCTCGGGTTCAGATCAGGGGAGCCGTTCCTCCCAATAACGCCCCTCCAGGTGTCACTGTCGCTGCCCACGTGGGTGTTGAAGTCCCCCAGTAGAACGACGGAGTCCCCAGTCGGAGCACCCCTCCCAGAGACCCCAAGAGGGCCGGGTACTCTGCACTGCCGTTTTGCCCGTAGGCGCACACGACAGTGAGAGACCTATCCCCGACCCGAAGGCGCAGGGAAGCGACCCTCTCGTTCACCGGGGTGAACTCCAACACATGACGGCTGAGCTGGGGGGCTATAAGCAGACCCACACCAGCCCGCCGCCTCTCACCATGGGCAACTCCAGAGTGGTAAAGAGTCCAGCCTCTCTGAAGGAGTGTGGTTTCAGCCGTGCTGGAGGTGATCCCGACTATTTCTATTCGGTACCTCTCAACCTCACGCACAATCTCAGGCTCCTTCCCCGCCAGCGAGGTGACGTTCCACATAGGGCTGGGCGATATGGATATATCGATATATTTTGCTATATCTCGATATACGATGTATATCTCAATATCTTTACAGGAAAAATAACCCCCCAAAAAGTACTGCAAAAACAAATATGCCAAATACCACAAAGTCTTTTTTATTGAAGTGCAAAGAGGTAGGCAGTTCATGTAGGAACAAAGTGCTTCTGCGACATTTTTAAATAATATTTTTTTAATTCTTTTTTTATAATTAAAACTAACATCATAAAGTATGATATTGTTTTACTTTGAGCAATTCTGGAGCTATAATTGACTCTTCTTAGGAGCATATAAAACAAAACAGCTCCTTGGAAAAAATGAAATGTAATATTGTAGTAGTTATAAACAAAGGTTTATTTTAGTTCAGATTAACATTTGAGGCAATTGTATTCATAATGTCAAAATAAAACCGACGTAATGTTACTTGAAGGCATTATAGCCTACTATTCCTGCCAAACTTCCATGGTTGCAGTTAGTGTTACTACAGTAAATCCATGGTGAATGTTGCTGATCTGTGGACACTGGATAGTTCATTCATGGCACAATGTTTCTCCTGGTTTCCACGTCAGTGCTGTTTGATCCGTTAATAATGGAGAAATGTGAATGCTTCTCACTAGATCTCACAGCGATGTTATTACTTCTGTGGCGAATTCAAATGCTTTCTTTACTGGATCTCTTATTAGAGCTGTGTAGTAACAGTGTCGCATGATCACGATCGGCTCGCGCTGCATTGGTCCAAACTGATAAATGGTCCTTCAACCACACAATAACGAGCAGTTTCGTTCCTCTTCCATTATGATGCCATTTGCCATTTGATGTTGGGCAATGTTGTGGCCGCGCCGGCGTCTCTTACATTATGAGCGCGCTTGCCACACGCAACGCGCCTACATTTGAAATAACTAAATTTTGGTCGGCAGGAAAAATGCGTACCGAAAACCGAACCGAAAGCCTCGTACCGAACGGTTCAATACGAATACATGTATCGTTACACCTCTAATCTCCATATAATGGAGCCAGTTGTCCTTTTTTTTTTAGACGAGTTCTGTTACGTTAGCCTCCGGGCTGGTTGCGGGCGCCACCATGTTGAATGAAACAACACGCGAGGGGAGGGGGAACAAAAGCAAGTAGGTGGGGGCGAGCACACAGCACAGAGAAGGCAAACAAGCAAAGTGGCGAAATCAGAATTAAATATAAACAATATATTGATATATACGATATGTCAAAATCCATATCGTGTTTAAAAAATATCTCGATATATTTTAAATATCGAGATATCGCCCACCCCTAGTTCCACATCCCTAAAGCTAGTTTCCGTGTCCAGGGATCGGGTTGTCGAGGCCCCCGCCTTCGACTGCCGCCCGATCCACTAAGCACCGGCCCCTTACGGTCCCTCCTGTAGGTGGTGATAATTTATATATACAATATATATTTAATTCCATGTGATCACTTATATCAGTGTTATATATATCATCATATCGTCCAGCCCTAAAACTTGTGTAGATTTATGTCAGTGTTTATTTAAAAACATCCAATTATGCAGAATATACGCTGGTATATATTTAATTGAGTTGTCAATACAATATATAATAATACAATATCTAGGGTGTGATTTTACCCCTAAATTCAGCATATCAACACAAAATAATCACAGCAAATCCAGCGTTCTCTGCCTGGATCCAGATGTTTCTGTGAATCGCAGCGATTCATTCGCTTCTCTGTTCTGCAGCTTTCAGCAGTGTGTGAAAATATACCTCAGATTTCTTGTCAAATCTATTTGTTCAGTCAGTCTCAAAGCTCTCTCCCAGTTTAGATGTGTTTTGTGTGTTTTTCGCAGCATTCACACTGAAAACAAATACTGCCACTCAGTGTTTCTGCCACTCGGTGTGTGTGTGTGTGTGTAACCGCACAGATGGTGATGTCACACGCATACTCTATACATATAGTTTCAAAGCATCTTTACAGAAAATGTGTTTCTACATTAGAATTAAGAGTGATCTGTTTCCAGAGGTGTTTAATGTGATCGTTCATCATATCCTGTTTAGCGACCTCACCATGGAGATTGTGCGCTTTCGTCTGATTGGTCCGCTGGCTCACACGGTGCTCACAGACACACTCCGTCCAGCCAGTGAGGTGAGAGACTCTGATGACATCACACTCTTGTGCTGTGACTCTCTCATTGATTGGCTGATGATTCTCTCTGGTTTCTGTAGATGTTGAGTGGCGAGAACGAAAGCCTCCATCAGCAACAGACACACACTTTCCAGCTGCTGAGAGGTGAATGAACACTGAGGTCACATGACCCTGTGATGGAGGCGGTGGATGTCTGATGGTGTGTGTGTGTGTGTTTTACAGGAGTGTGTTCCACAGCTGAGCTCCCAGCAGGCTGTGTGTTGGGACTGACTGTAGATGATCCCAGACTGACTTTACCTCAGAAACGTGGAAAAACTGTACCTGACCTACAGCCCAGCACAGGTGTGTGTGTGTGTGCGTGAGTGTGAATGTGCGTGAGTGTGCGTGTGTGTGCGTGCATGCGCGTGTGTGTGTGTGTGTGTATATATATATATGGCCCTGAGCTCCGGGAGCCTCTGCGCCTCCATGCAGAGTAACCAGGTTCGAATCCTGGCAGGGCCTGAGATTCTCTCACACTCTTATACACACACGCGCAGTAGCAGACGGTCATGATGAGTGTGTGTGCTGTCATGTCTCACACTCAAACACACACACACAGCAGACGGTCATGATGAGTGTGTGTGCTGTCATGTCTCACACTCAAACACACACACACACAGCAGACGGTCATGATGAGTGTGTGTGTGTGTGTGTGTGTTTCTCCCACTAGAGGAGGATGGTGTGAGGGATCTGAGACTCAGAGGAGTGCCGGCTCACTGCAGTCAGAGCTCGCTGTGGGACGAGTCGATTCGAGAGTGTGTGACACGCGACCGACTGTCGGATCAGGTAAACACACGAGACACACACTGACTGGATCAGGTAAATAACATCCGATCGGATTCCAGTGATCCGGATCAGGAGTTTCTGGTGATCTACAAACATCAGCCTCATGACTCGAGCTCTAGAGCAGTTTCTCAAACCTGTCAATTATACAGTACAGTGTTTCAGAGCAGCTTTACAGAGATAACAGGAGAATAATGCAACAGAGTTTGTTTCCAGAAGAAAATAGCATCAGTCCAGCTTAAGTCAGTTCAGTGATGCTTCATTTCTGTTGTAAAAAAGTTATTTATTTAGTTCATTTATATATATATATATATATATATAGCGTGATGTCATCGTCCAGCTCAGCTCAGTTCTCATATAATGGAGTCAGTGCAGGAGAGCAATAATATTGTCGGATATTAAATTAAATGTCCCCTGTCCTGGAGGAGCACCAGCCCTGCACATCTGTGTATGTGTGTGTCTCTCTCTCTTTCTCTCTCTGTGTGTGTGTCTCTCTCTCTCTCTCTCTCTCTCTCTCTCTCTCTCTCTCTCTCTCTCTCTCTCTCTCTCTCTCTCTCTCTCTCTCTCTCTCTCTCTCTCTCTCTCTCTCTCTCTGTGTGTGTGTGTGTCTCTCTCTCTCTCTCTTTCTCTCTCTCTCTCTCTCTGTGTGTGTGTCTCTCTCTCGCTCTCTTTCTATCTCTCTCTCTCTCTGTGTGTGTGTGTGTGTGTGTCTCTCTCTCTCTCTCTCTCTCTCTCTCTGTGTGTGTCTCTCTCTCGCTCTCTTTCTATCTCTCTCTCTCTCTCTCTCTCTCTGTGTGTGTCTCTCTCTCGCTCTCTTTCTATCTCTCTCTCTCTCTCTGTGTGTGTGTGTGTGTCTCTCTCTCTCTCTCTCTCTGTGTGTGTGTCTCTCTCTCGCTCTCTTTCTTTCTATCTCTCTCTCTCTCTCTCTGTGTGTGTGTGTCTCTCTCTCTCTCTCTCTCTCTCTCTCTCTCTCTCTCTCTCTCTCTGTCTGTGTGTGTGTGTCAATTCAATTCAATTCAATTCAAAAATTGCTTTATTGGCATGACTGTACATTTTACAATATTGCCAAAGCTTGTAGAAGACATCAAAATAATACAGTATTACAACATAACTTAAATCTAAATGTACTACTTAAATTAATTGTACAAATTAACAGTGTAACAAATTATAATATCTGTAAACGTTTTACACCATAGTGTTTTAACATATATACAAATTATAGTATCGGAACATTTTATACCACAGTGTTTTAACATATACACACACACACGTCACTGAAGGTCACTGTGGTGGACAGTAGGGAAACACACTGAGGTCAGACACACACATCACACACACATTCACCTGCTGTCTCTCAGGCTGTGGCACACACACACGTATCTGGCAGCGAGTGCTGCTGTCTGTCCCTCTCCTAGCAGGATCTTTAACTGATCTACTTCAGTCATGGTTGTGAAGTTCTGTATTACGTTAGTGAGTTTGCTGAAGTAGAGTTCTCTGACTGAACTGTATTTGTGACAGTGAAGGAGGAAGTGCGTCTCTGTCTCGACCTCTCCTGTCCTGCAGTGAACACACACCCTCTGCTCTCGGGGTAACCAGCTCTTCCTGTGTCTGCCCGTCTCGATGGCGAGACTGTGTTCACTCAGCCTGTACCGGCTCAGGATCCGTCTCTGCTTTGTGTCTCTCACACTCTGGAGATATTCTTCCAGTTCATAATTTGATTTCAGATTTCGATAGAATTGTAATTTACTTTGTGTTTTAGTTTCCTGGTCCCAATGTTCCAGATATGTATTTTTAGACTGTTTGATAATTTGGTTTGTCCTGATGTTAGTGTGAGAAGCAGTGCTGGTCTGAGACTGGTTAGTGTTAGTAGGGTTAGTCTGGTTAGTGAGTCTCAGAACCAGCTGACTGAGAGGACTCTTTTCGGGGTTCAGTTCTTGGGTTTGTAGTGCTTTAAAATGTAGCGATTCTGTGGGACTTGATTTTAGATGCATCCAGAATTTGAGGGATCTTTTTTGTATATTGATAATCAATGGGAATCGGCCTAATTCTGCCCTACATGCATTATTGGGTGTTTTCCTTTGTAGTTTCAGAATCATTTTGCAGAATTCAGTGTGTAGGGCTTCTGTTGGATGTCTGTCCCATCTAGTGTAGCTCTGATCACTGAGTGGACCCCAAACCTCACTTCCATACAGCGCAATGGGCTGAATCACACTATCAAAGATTTTACACCAGATTGGAATCGGTAATTGAATGTTTTGGAATTTTTTCTTAATTGCGTACAGAGCTCTTCGAGCTTTATCTTTAAGAGCATTCACTGCCACACTGAAGCTCCCCGATGCAGTGATGACCAGTGTGTGTGTCTCTCTCTCTCTCTCTCTCTCTCTCTGTCTGTGTGTGTGTGTCTCTCTCTCTCTCTCTCTCTCTCTCTCTCTCTCTCTCTCTCGTTTCCGTTTCCGGTGCGAGTGGACAGGTGTGTGAGGCTGAGTGGCTTGAGTGTGAGAAGTGAATGTGAGTACTTTTTCTTTCTTTTTTTTCTCTCTGCTTTGTAGGATTAGTTTAGTAATTGGAGTTTTTCGTGTTGTTATTATTGAGTTGGGCCGTGTGTGCTGCTGTTGCTATTGAGAATGAGGAGATGTCGTCACGACACAGCGCCCCGCCCTCAGAGACCGCGTCATCCTCCCCTTTCCGCCATTTTGGGAGGATACCCGCCAGCGCCGTTCATTGTTTGTATTGGTAGTAGAGGAGGTTGTCGCACTATTTTAGAATGCCTGGAAAACACTGATGTGTAAAAAAACTGCTCCAGTGTCTCACACGATTGTCGTGGAAACCGTAGCAACCATGTGTTACAGTTTTTTCGTATTTTAAATTTTAAAAGTAAAAAAAAATAAAAATAATGTTTGGCATTGGTAGTAAGTTTCTCCCTGTAAGGACCCTTTTCTTTTGCCGCATTCATCTCCATTTCTTCTTAATTTTCTCGTAATTTCTATTATAATTCCTCGAGCCGTCTTTCCTGCTCCCTCTCTGTATTGCTCTTGCACTGTTGCCCCTGGCAACCGATAGCGTATCCTCCCAAAATGGTGGACGGGCTCAATTCGTCACGTGCCCGCAAGCTACCTATGAGTATGTCCTCATTCTCAATAGGCAGCATGGCGGCCCCGCGATCGCAAATTTTAAGCTCCCTCACACGGCGTCACGGAGTGAAAGTGGCGTCCGCGGTGACTGTAGAGGAATGTTGTTTGGCTGCAGGTGAAATGGTGGGACATGAGCATGTATTGTCGGCCTCTAGAATGAACAGTGCCGTAGTAATCTTTCTTAGTTCAGTTGAAAAAGCTAACGAGCTAGTTGAAACAAGCATTGTTGTGGGTGAGAATTTTATTCCGGTACTCCCGCTTTCTATGCCGTCTAAGAAAGTGTTATTATCGAACGTTCCTCCGTTTGTCAGTGATGAAACTCTAGTTAATATTATGTCACGGTACGGTAAAGTTGTATCACCGATTAAGATGATTCCAGTTGGATGCAAGTCTCCGTTGTTGAAACGTGGTGTCTTTTAGACGCTATCTGTTCATGATCTTAAAAGATGATGAAGAGATTGATTTGTCACTTCGCCTCAAAGTAGAGGATTGTGATTATATTATTTATGTCACAACAGAGAAAATGAAGTGTTTTAGGTGTGGAGAAACAACACATTTAATTCGTTCTTGTCCTAACAAAGTCAATGATGATAGTGAGAAAAATGTGAATGAGACTGTTAAAGCGGGATCATCGGGCATTGCTGCGAGTGAAACCGTGAATACCGATAAGAGGATCGAAGACGCTGTATCTGAGAGAGTGAGTTTAGAATCTCAGGGAGTTGGCTCTGTTACTATGGCTGGTAAAAAAAATGATCTTGTTAACACTGAAACATATGATCCTAGTGTACAGAAATGCAAGAAGGTGATGATGAGTCTAATATGCCACAGTCTCATCAACATCTGGATAAAAACGAGACAGAAACAGAGCAAATTCATTTTAAAGTCCCGAATAAAAGGAAAAATACTGATTCTCCTCAAATTGCAAAGGCCATAAAGATAGACATTGGAAGTACGCATATTGATGAAGACATAGAAAGTGATAGTGAATCTTCTGATTCCAGCATTTGTTTGTCTCAAAGTGACTTTACTAGCAGCGGCTATGAAGTTGAGGATATTAAACTCTTTTTAAGAGCAACAAAAAATAGAAGAGGTGTGTGTGTAGCTGATTTTTTCCCAGACACAAGAAAATTTGCTGACAAGGTCAGGTTTTCTATGTCTGAGAGTTTGTTCACAAACAAGGAGGTTTACCGGTTGAAAAAAATTGTGAGAAAGCTTTCATTAGGGGATAATGTTGACAGTGGAAAGACCTAACTTTAAAACCATGAAAGAGTATGTGTGTTCACCTCTGTTTTTTTGTTTATTTTTTTCTCTTTTTTTCTTTAATTATTTGTGAGGTAAACATAGCAACAATCAATGTTAATGGATTGAGAGATATAAAAAAAAGAGCTGGTTTGTTTGAAGAAATTAAACTAAAGAAAATAGATATTGCTATGCTACAAGAGACGCATAGTGATATTAGAAATGCCCCTGAATGGGCAGTAGAGTGGAGTGGGCTCTCAATCTTGAGTCATAATACCTCACTCAGTGGAGGAGTTGCTATCCTTTTTACAAAAAAAATGTCTCCCCATACATATCAGATTGACGAAGTCATTAAAGGAAGACTCTTGAAAGTAAGGGTTACTTTTGAAAAGTGTACTTTTGTTCTGATTTGTGTATACGTCCCTACCTCTGCTGTTGAAAGAATGGTTTTTCTAGACATACTTAGTTCTATTATACAAAACTGTCACGGAGAAGAATATCTTTTTTTAGGTGGTGATTTCAATTGTACTGTATCGAACTTGGATAGAAATCACATCGAACCGCACGCACCTTCTCGTAAACGCCTTATTCAACTTGTTAAAACCTATGAGTTATGTGATGTGTGGAGGCATTTAGAAGGAACCCAAAGACAGTATACTTGGACACATGTTCGTGACAATACGATTTCTTTAGCTAGGCTAGATAGGTTTTATATTTTTAATCATCATTGTAACATCATTAAAAAATGTTTAATCACTCCTTTAGGTTTCTCTGACCATTGTATGGTACAGTGTCATGTGTTTGTTAATTCAATTAAACCAAAGAGTGCCTATTGGCAATTAAACGCTAATTTATTAAATGATAAATATTTTAAAAAAATGTTTACAATTTTTTGGGATGATTTTAAGACAAAGAAGGAAACGTTTAACTCTGTAAGGCAATGGTGGGACTATGGAAAAGTCCAAATAAAGCAATTCTGTACACAATATACTCTTAATATCACTGCTGAGACCTTTTTAAATGTAAGTATCTTGGAGGCTGATATCCTAAAACTACAAGAATTGGCTGAATCAACTAGAACCCAAAACTATTTTGATATTCTAGCAAAAAAGAAGACACAGCTGAATGATTTACTGCAGGTTAAAACACAAGGAGCTTTGGTCAGATCGCGATTCCAAAAATTAAATCATATGGATGCTCCCTCCAGTTTCTTTTTCAGTTTGGAAAGGAAAAATGGACAGAGCAGAGTTATCCATGCTCTACGTTCAGAGTCTGGTAAGCTTTTGTCTAATCCTAAAGAAATTAGAAAGAGAGCAATCAGTTTTTATGAAAAACTGTACACGAATGAACTCGGAGCAGAATATGAGAGGGAGGATGCCTTTTTTGATGATCTACCTCAATTATCAGAAGAAGACAATGCAAAGATCTCAGGTGCTCTTGGAAGAGCTGAGTTGTTTAAAGCACTTCAAGGAATGGAGTCAGGAAAAGCTCCAGGAGTTGATGGTCTACCAATTGAGTGGTATAAGACCTTCTGGGCTGTCCTGGAAGAGGATGTGTTAGAGGTGTTGAATGAAAGCCTGGCTGAGGGCCGGCTTCCTCAAAGCTGCCGGAGAGCAGTATTAACCCTCTTGCCCAAGAAAGGCGACCTCACTGATATAAGATGCTGGCGTCCCATATCTCTGCTTTGTAGTGAGTATAAATTGCTCTCTAAAATTCTGGCAAATCGATTAGCAGAAGTAATGGATATTGTCATCCATTCTGATCAAACCTATTGTGTCCCTGGCAGAACGATAATTGATAATATTTCGTTGGTTCGTGATATGTTAGAGGTCTCCAAGATGCTTAATTTGGATTGTGGCTTAATCTCTTTAGACCAAGAAAAAGCTTTTGATCGTGTGGAACATTGTTACCTTTGGAAAGTTTTAAAATCATTCGGCTTTTGCCCAAAGTTTATCGATCTCATAAAGGTTCTTTATTGTGATATTGAGAGTCTTATTAAAATCAATGGTGGTTTATGTGCTCCTGTTAAAGTGAATAGAGGTGTTCGACAGGGATGCTCATTATCTGGAATGCTTTATTCCTTAGCAATTGAGCCCCTTTTACAGCAATTTAGAGCTCATTTAAAAGGTGTATGTTTGCCAAATTGCAAAGATAATTTTATTTTATCAGCCTATGCTGATGATGTCCTCATAATGATTAATGATCAAGATGACATTGAAAAATTATTGAAGATATTATTCGATTTTAAGAAGTTATCATCTGCAAATGTAAACTGGGGAAAAAGTGAAACTCTTTTATTAGGTAAATGGTTGAGAGGAAAGCCAAAGTTACCAGAAGGTCTTTTTTGGGGAAGAACAGGTCTTAAATACTTAGGTGTTTTTTTGGGAGACGATTCTACCTTACAAATGAATTGGGAAAATGTTTTAGAAAAAATTAAAGGTCGCTTAGAAAGATGGAAATTTCTGACTCCAGCAATGTCGTATAGGGGTCGTATTCTAATAATTAATAACTTGGTTGCGTCCTCTTTATGGCATAAATTTGCATGTATTGATCCCCCCTCTCTTTTATTGAAGAAAGTTCAAGCCATCTTAGTTGATTTTTTTTGGGACAATATACATTGGATTCCTCAAAGTTTGCTCTTTCTATCTAAAGAAGAAGGGGGTCAAGGTTTGGTACATCTGCAGAGCAGAGTGGCAACTTTTCGGCTTCAGCGTATTCAGAAACTGTTGGTTAGTTCTTCTGATGTGAAGTGGTGTGCTGTTGCCCATGTCATTCTACGCAAGTTCAAAGGTCTAGGATTGGACAAAAATCTTTTCCTCGTGAATTCTTCGGACATAGACGTTTCTGGACTACCAATTTTCTATAGGAACATTTTTAAAGTCTGGAATCTTTTTCACTTCAAGCGAACAGAGGATCTACAATCACTTCATTGGTTATTGGAGGAGCCCTTAATATATGGTACACGAA
>NC_139979.1:267500-317500 GCF_963993115.1 Abramis brama | reverse complement strand
AGATCTGATGTTACCAGTAAAAGTGTCCTACTTTATTTTTTTAATATATCTAGTCAGTGACGGAGTTCAAGCATATTCGTTTATAATAATGCTGTATTTTCAGCTTCAGAATCATGAATATTGTTATTCTGGTGTCTCTATTGTTCATTGGGTTTCAGCACCAAGTCCAAGACTATTCATTTACACACACGATGTAATATCAAATTTAGCATTTTAATCAACAGTTCATTTTTTGTTAACCTTTTACCATATGTCTTGGAGTATCGCTTTAATGTCGTTTAGTGAGTTCAGTTTCGTGATGTGTGTCGAATCGCGACATGAGGGCATCGTTACAGAGCCAATCACAGCCGGATCTGGAAGCTCAACGAATCCTGTTTTCTCTCCTCGCGCTCCGTCTCTCCTCAGATGTCCACCGTGATCTCCTGTCGGCGTGTGTGACGTCTAATGGCAGATGTGTGTTGTTTTCAGGTGTATCGTGGCGTTCGAGTCGGCGGCCTCCACATGAGTGTCAAACACTCCCAGTTCATGGGTCAGCCTCACTTCCCTCACGATTACCCAGACTGCCCTGCAGGAGAGCGCTTCCAGTCCGAGCAGGAGCAGGAGCTTCTCGAAAAGTTCAAAAGGTGGGATGGGAGATGTTGAGAAGTGTTGTTTTGTGTGTGTTTTGTGTCCATGATACAATAGAGAATCACTTTTGACTGTTTCAGACGTCCTCCATCAAAACGCACCAACTACATCAAACATGGCTGCTTGGCGCCGTTCCGTTGCCCCTGGCAACAGCTGACGGAGGAGTGGGAGGAGCTAGTGAGTCGGAGCGAAGAGACGGCCAGCAGAGACGAGACACCGTTCACTGTTCTGAGGTCAGTCAGTCTAACCCCGATGGCTTATGTAATTGCCATTGTGTATGAAATGTGCTATATAAATAAACTTGCCTTGCCTGGTCTAACAGTAGTGTTCAGGTACAGAAATTAATAATTAAGCCTAATTGTAAAAACACTTTCACGTTCTGTGGCTTCGTGAGAGTGTATGTCGTAGAGGCAAGCTGTGTGCCGTCTAGGTGGCTGCAGCAATGAGAACTACAAACCAAGATGGCCACCTGGTCCCGGACTACAGTTTCCAGGTTCCTCAGCGGTGGGACAGCTGTTGCAAGTGAAGGGGAAAAGCTGTTAATGAGCTGAGAACAGAGAGACTGCCTGTTTTTGTTAGAGAGCATAAAGAGTTGATTATTAAAAAGAAACCAGTGACTTGATCTCAGCCTGGACTCGATTTATGAAGCAAGCCATGCTTTGGTGATACCCTACCTCTCACGAGAGCACAGTTCACTGTAAAAAAATAAATATAGTTTCATCTTTGTTAAAGCTGGATCTTGTTGACACAGACAACACTAGGGATATTAGGCTGCTGTCACTGGTATTTAGACATAATGTTGTGTGTGTGTGTCCATTTGAGCGCTCTCTGAAACACGCCTCTCTCTCTTCTCTCTTCTTCTGTGTTTAAAATTGTTTGAATGTGTAAATTGGCAAGACAAAACACGTCCAAACTATAAACTTTCACTCTATGATGGTTAAATTTAGCAGTTAATCCGCAAATCACATGCGAGCCGATCCGTGGGGAGCTTATCCGTACGGGTTAACTGCGATCCGGTGGAATAACACACATGTTGAGGAGAGAGAGATTCGCTTTCATCTGGTTGTGTGTTGCAGGAGTCTGAAGGAGCTGCGGCTGCTGTCTGGTTGGATCCGGCGTCGACTGCGCCTGCGCATGACCCCTGACCCCCCGCTGACCCGGCTGCGCGTGACCCCTGACCCCCCTCTGACCCGGCTTGGCGTGACCCCTGACCCCCCTCTGACCCCTGCGGCGGCTACAGCTCTACAGCAGGAGTTCAGGCGTTCTCTCCTCTGGGTGCGTCTGCGTCTGCTGAGTAAAGGCCAGCCGGCACTGCACGCCATGGTGTGTGTGCCCACGACCTCTGACCTCCAGCTGCTGCGTACAGATGGACACAGCAGCGGCCCGCAGGAGCCCCGACACACAGATCACCCGAGGGACCGGAGTGACCCTGCGGATCCGGAGCGTCGGGAGCGTGTCCTGCGGGGGGTGTGTCCTCCTCCTCTTCCCAGGGTCGTGTCCCACTGCAGCCGGCAGACTCTGGGATGGGTCACGCAGGGTGACTTCTCTCTGACCTCTGGGTGTGGAGAGGCTCTGGCCTTCGTCAGCCTGACCGGCCTCACACACACACTCCTCACGCAGACACAGGACCAGCGCGGACTCGTGCTCCTGCGCAACCCCTCGTCCCTGCAGTACCGCTTCGCCCAGATCAGCCTCGACACCTGAGCGCACACACACACACACACCTCGTCCCTGCAGTACCGCCTCGCCCAGGTCAGCCTCGACACCTGAGCACACACACACACACACACCTCGTCCCTGCAGTACCGCCTCGCCCAGGTCAGCCTCGACACCTGAACGTCAGTCCGTCACATGACTGTGTTCCTCATGAGCTGCTGTTCTGTGATCTCCTCCTCCATGCATGTCGAACTTCCAAGACCATGTGCTGAAATAGTTTTGTTTTGTTTTTTAGAGAGAAACTCTTCACATCATGAATTTGTGTGTTTTTTTTCTGCTGGGATTTGAGTGATATTTGATTTGCGAAGAAATTTTATTTTGTTTAAAGGTACAATATGTAAGATTTTTGTAATAAAATATTCAAAAACCACACACATTTCACAGTGTGATATATTTCATGCAGTTGTGTACTTGTATAACTTTGTTTTGCATTAAAAATACGAGACGGGCAGAAGTTCCCCACCTTGTAAAAAATCTCCTCAACTTTGTGGTGCTTTGGTCATCCTCAGTGGAAAAACCTCCACCCACTTTGAACAGTAATCAAATACAACTAAAAGAAGCTCATTTTGTTTAGAGCTCTTGGGGAAAGGGCCCATCAAATCCGATCAGATGGAGGACCTGCGGCTAGACACGACCACAACACATGATGTAGTCAGCCGGATCCAGATCAGATGGAGGACCTGCGCCTAGACACGACCACAACGCATGATGTAGTCAGCTGGATCCAGATCAGATGGAGGACCTGCGCCTAGACACGACCACAACGCATGATGTAGTCAGCTGGATCCGGGCCGTATCCAGATCAGATGGAGGACCTGCGCCTAGACACGACCACAACGCATGATGTAGTCAGCTGGATCCGGGCCGTATCCAGATCAGATGGAGGACCTGCGCCTAGACACGACCACAATGCATGATGTAGTCAGCTGGATCCGGGCCGTATCCAGATCAGATGGAGGACCTGCGCCTAGACACGACCACAACGCATGATGTAGTCAGCCGGATCCGGGCCGTATCCAGATCAGATGGAGGACCTGCGCCTAGACACGACCACAACGCATGATGTAGTCAGCCGGATCCGGGCCGTATCCAGATCGGATGGAGGACCTGCGCCTAGACACGACCACAACACATGATGTAGTCAGCCGGATCCGGGCCGTATCCAGATCAGATGGAGGACCTGCTCCTAGACACGACCAAAACGCATGATGTAGTCAGCCGGATCCGGGCCGTATCCAGATCGGATGGAGGACCTGCGCCTAGACACGACCACAACACATGATGTAGTCAGCCGGATCCGGGCCGTATCCAGATCAGATGGAGGACCTGCTCCTAGACACGACCAAAACGCATGATGTAGTCAGCCGGATCCGGGCCGTATCCAGATCGGATGGAGGACCTGCGCCTAGACACGACCACAACACATGATGTAGTCAGCCGGATCCGGGCCGTATCCAGATCAGATGGAGGACCTGCTCCTAGACACGACCAAAACGCATGATGTAGTCAGCTGGATCCGGGCTGTATCCAGATCAGATGGAGGACCTGCGCCTAGACACGACCACAACGCATGATGTAGTCAGCCGGATCCGGGCCGTATCCAGATCAGATGGAGGACCTGCTCCTAGACACGACCAAAACGCATGATGTAGTCAGCCGGATCCGGGCCGCATCCAGATCAGATGGAGGACCTGCGCCTAGACACGACCACAACGCATGATGTAGTCAGCCGGATCCGGGCCGTATCCAGATCAGATGGAGGACCTGCTCCTAGACACGACCACAACGCATGATGTAGTCAGCCGGATCCGGGCCGTATCCAGATCAGATGGAGGACCTGCGCCTAGACACGACCACAACGCATGATGTAGTCAGCCGGATCCGGGCCGCATCCAGATCAGATGGAGGACCTGCTCCTAGACACGACCACAACGCATGATGTAGTCAGCCGGATCCGGGCCGTATCCAGATCAGATGGAGGACCTGCTCCTAGACACGACCACAACGCATGATGTAGTCAGCCGGATCCGGGCCGTATCCAGATCAGATGGAGGACCTGCTCCTAGACACGACCACAACGCATGATGTAGTCAGCCGGATCCGGGCCGTATCCAGATCAGATGGAGGACCTGCGCCTAGACACGACCACAACGCATGATGTAGTCAGCCGGATCCGGGCCGTATCCAGATCAGATGGAGGACCTGCTCCTAGACACGACCACAACGCATGATGTAGTCAGCCGGATCCGGGCCGTATCCAGATCAGATGGAGGACCTGCTCCTAGACACGACCAAAACGCATGATGTAGTCAGCCGGATCCGGGCCGTATCCAGATCAGATGGAGGACCTGCGCCTAGACACGACCACAACGCATGATGTAGTCAGCCGGATCCGGGCCGCATCCAGATCAGATGGAGGACCTGCGCCTAGACACACCTAGTGTGCGCCACAGTAGGTAAAGTGTGTTGTGTGTATTGATTATCCAAAGTGTTCAATTAAACCTCCTCTAGTTTCTGCTCAGGCAACATTAATGATGCAGCATCCAGTGCTAGTCACACACTTTACCTTCATTAGATATGAGTGGGTGTGTGTATCAAGTTTTTTATACAATACTAGTCATTTTGTCATGTTTTTCCTTCAGGCAAAGTATCAAACTCTGTTTTTTCATGTTACAATGTTTATTTAAAAAAAAAAATCACAATACTCCCATAACACTTAGACAGTTATGCATTCAAAATGAACCCTTTTATAAACTCCGTTAGACACACACACTCAGACACACACACTCACACACACACACTTACACTCTCACACACACTTGCACACACGCATTTAGATACACTCTCACTCGCGCGCACAAACACACTCGCATATTCTCTCACACACACACTCTCACATACACTCAGACACACACTGAGTGTTAGTTCTGTTCGTCCTGCAGGCTCGCTCTCTGTCTCTCTCTCTCTCTCTCTCTCTCGGTCTCTGTCTCTCTTTCTCTCTCTCTCTCTATGGCTCGTCCTGCTGTATTCCGCTGTTGCAGGTGAATTTAGACGCCAGCGCTCCGTATTTATTGTCGCCTGGCTGCGGCTGCACTTTGTCCGTACAACTTTTCCCTGAAAAACACAAACAAAATTATTATTATATTATAGTCACTTCCGGCTCGATCCCTGGACTATCAGGCGTTAGAGAGATACCTGGAATCTGGCCCATAGAAATGAACACGCTGTCCATCTTGATTCTGGGACGAGCTCGTGCGATCAGGAAAACTCCAGTGAATGCCAGCAGACACCTGAGACACACACAGACACACACACACACAGACACATCTTAAACCACAGACACATAGGTGGCAAATATTGTTATAAATAAAAATGTTGAAGAAATGCTCACCCGACCACAAACATGATGCAGTATATCACAGATAAACCATAAAATTCTTCATAAAATAAAATGCCTAGAAATACAAATATTTGTTAGTTATTTTTGGGATGAAACGCAACCGAAACACATTTGAACTCGACTGACCGGCGACGATGGCGCTGGCGGTGAAGAACACATAGTTGATGGGCACGATCTCAGTGGCGTCGAACAGCTTCATGGCCTGATTCAGAAACCTGAGGCGATCGAAGAGACCAGCGGGATTATTCCCAGCAAAATACTGAGAAGCGTGTGTGTGTGTGTGTGTATCTAACCCTGAGGCGATCAAAGAAACGAGCAAAATACTGAGAATCCCAGACAGCAACAGTGTCGGCCTAGATCCCTGTGGATTCAACACATGCCGGACATGTGGGCCGACACTGTTGCTGTCTGAGAAGCGTGTGTGTGTGTGAGACACACTTGATCTGGAAGGCACAGGACGTGATCATGATGATGAACATGATGTAGAAGATGGGATGTGAGTGTGTTGAGTGTGTGTGTGTGTGTGAGTGTGTTGAGTGTGTGTGTTTGTGTGTGTGTGTGTGGGACGCACTTGATCTGGAAGGCGCAGGACACGATCATGATGACGAACATGATGTAGAAGATGGGATAGGTGAGCTGTAAGTGACTCCCTCTGATCGTCTCCGTGATCATTCCTGAAACGGCCTTCACAGAGATCACTGTCACCGACGCTGCAACACACACACACACACACACACTGTCACTGCTCCGCGCATCAGGATCAATCATTATCAAACTAGACTGAAGTGTTTCTATGCCAAAACTAGGAAATATTTAAGGAGAGGATTTGGATTTTTTGTTTTAAATGACAATATCTGGACACTTCTCTGGTGCTCTTCGTGTGTCGGTCAAAAATTTCCATTTTTATTTTATTTATTATTTCAATGAAATGAATGTACTATATTTTAGTTTGATAATGTTTTTTATTTAATATTTTGTATTTTTAGGGGATTTTGTGGTACTAAATTATATTTACGCTGTATTTAAAATCCATTTATTCACTTTTTGAGGATAGACCTGAAAATTAAATTGTGGTAAAACTGTGGTAAATCTTGAACGCTTTAGAGCGACAGACTGAAGTTTGATCTCTTTTCAAAGACGACACTTGGCAGATTATTGCTGAAGTGGAAAAAGTTTTAAAAACTGAACTTAAAAAAAGTTACAGAATTTTATGTTTATTGTTATGAAAAATGCACTAATATACTATTTTCAAGTTGTATATGAAATATATATTTCAAAAACATGTTTTACTCTAAAACTGTGAGAAAATCAAAGCCATAAATCTAAACAAGTTGTGTTCCAAATTTGAGGTTGATATCCAAAAAAAATTATCTTTCAGTGAGATGTTGTTCGGCTGCAGTTCCAAACGCTTCCACTAGAGGAAACTCATCTCATTCATTTCTAATGCGCTCATTTCTGACCGCGAGGAGCTCAAGTGTGACTATTGTTTACAGGACCATTTAACCTGTTCGAATCATATCCATGATTTTTGTATGTTCACATCGCAAGTGCCAAAACCTTTACCAAGTTTCGTACCATTCCGATGAAGTAAAAAAAAAAAAAAAGTAACATTTTTCGTTCAAAAGTGACGAAGAGCACCAGAGGGTTAAACCAGCTTCTGTAGGATCTCAAGCCCTAATGAAAGAAACCAGACACTTTCTCATCATCTTCAGTCTCATACGGTTATAACCAGAGCAGAATCTGTTCTCACCGAGTAACGCCACCATGACCATGATGATCACGATGTGCTTCATGTTCCTGCACTTGTACAGATACATCAGGACAGCGAAGAGAATCGCTTCGAATGACTGCAGAGAGAGACAGATGAAACACTCCTCAAGCACCAGCATTTATATCGCAGTCGTGTTTGTGTCACTTTTCCAATGGCTTCTTGATCGGATCGAAGTCTGAGATGAAACTCACGAAGTAGATGAGGAAGAGCCAGCTGACCAGCGAGCGCTCCACCATGTTGGCCGTCACATGAGGGGACGAATGAGGGGCAAAGGTCACCAGAAAGTAGGTGCCGGTCAGAGCTAAAGCGCCTCCTGTGAACGAAACGGCTTTATTACAAGACGGTCAATCGCGTGTTCATGTTCACGTTCACGTTCATGTTCATGTTACATTATGAATCCAGTGTTGGGTTTCATCAGGAGTTTGTGGAAGGCAGGTCTCGTTTCCTACTGATATTCTTGAGTGATCCTCAGATCAACTGAATTAACATCACACAGAACTGGATCAGTGTGTGTGTGTGTGTGTGTGTGTAAGCAGTGATTGTTAGTGTCCAGCAGTCATGAGTTTGATTCCCAGAACAGGAATGAACTGATTTGATGTGAATAAACTCAATACTAATTGGTGGAATTGGCAATGTTGCAAACTCTCCCCAGTCTTACTTTATACTTTATAATATAACTTTGAGTTTCGTTATTTTACAGTATAACAACAGAAGACAAGAACTTGAGGCGTGAATATGAATCTGATCTCACCGAGGATATCTGAAGCACGTAACGTTTCCTTGAGGAACACCACAGAAATAACAGCACTCGCTGAAAGAGAAGAACCAACGTTACAAGCTTTAAACACCATTAGAAGATTAAAATACTGAGTGTGGTGTTTACTGTCCCTGATGTGGTGTTTTACTGTGGTGTTTTACTGTCCCTGGGTAGGTTTTACTGTGGTGTTTACTGTCCCTGATGTGGTGTTTTACTGTGGTGTTTTACTGTCCCTGATGTGGTGTTTTACTGTGGTGTTTTACTGTGGTGTTTTACTGTCTCTGTTGTGGTGTTTTACTGTGGTGTTTTACTGTCCCTGGGTAGGTTTTACTGTGGTGTTTACTGTCCCTGATGTGGTGTTTTACTGTGGTGTTTACTGTCCCTGATGTGGTGTTTTACTGTGGTGTTTTACTGTCCCTGATGTGGTGTTTTACTGTGGTGTTTTACTGTCCCTGATGTGGTGTTTTACTGTGGTGTTTACTGTCCCTGATGTGGTGTTTTACTGTGGTGTTTACTGTCCCTGATGTGGTGTTTTACTGTACCTGATGTGGTGTTTTACTGTGGTGTTTACTGTCCCTGATGTGGTGTTTTACTGTGGTGTTTACTGTCCCTGATGTGGTGTTTTACTGTGGTGTTTTACTGTCTCTGATGTGGTGTTTTACTGTGGTGTTTTACTGTCCCTGATGTGGTGTTTTACTGTGGTGTTTTACTGTCTCTGTTGTGGTGTTTTACTGTGGTGTTTACTGTCCCTGATGTGGTGTTTTACTGTGGTGTTTACTGTCCCTGATGTGGTGTTTTACTGTGGTGTTTTACTGTCCCTGATGTGGTGTTTTACTGTGGTGTTTTACTGTCCCTGATGTGGTGTTTTACTGTGGTGTTTACTGTCCCTGATGTGGTGTTTTACTGTGGTGTTTACTGTCCCTGATGTGGTGTTTTACTGTACCTGATGTGGTGTTTTACTGTGGTGTTTACTGTCCCTGATGTGGTGTTTTACTGTGGTGTTTACTGTCCCTGATGTGGTGTTTTACTGTGGTGTTTTACTGTCTCTGATGTGGTGTTTTACTGTGGTGTTTTACTGTCCCTGATGTGGTGTTTTACTGTGGTGTTTACTGTCCCTGATGTGGTGTTTTACTGTCCCTGATGTGGTGTTTTACTGTGGTGTTTACTGTCCCTGATGTGGTGTTTTACTGTGGTGTTTTACTGTCCCTGATGTGGTGTTTTACTGTCCCTGATGTGGTGTTTTACTGTGGTGTTTTACTGTCCCTGATGTGGTGATTTACTGTGTTGTTACTGTGGTGTTTACTGTGGTGTTTTACTGTGGTGTTTACTGTCCCTGATGTGGTGTTTTACTGTGTTGTTACTGTGGTGTTTTACTGTCCCTGATGTGGTGTTTTACTGTGGTGTTTACTGTGGTGTTTTACTGTCCCTGATGTGGTGTTTTACTGTGGTGTTTTACTGTCTCTGATGTGGTGTTTTACTGTGGTGTTTACTGTGGTGTTTTACTGTGGTGTTTTACTGTCCCTGATGTGGTGTTTTACTGTGGTGTTTACTGTGGTGTATTACTGTCTCTGATGTGGTGTTTTACTGTGGTGTTTTACTGTCCCTGATGTGGTGTTTTACTGTCCCTGATGTGGTGTTTTACTGTGTTGTTACTGTGGTGTTTTACTGTGGTGTTACTGTGGTGTTTTACTGTGGTGTTTACTGTCCCTGATGTGGTGTTTTACTGTGGTGTTTACTGTGGTGTTTTACTGTGGTGTTTTACTGTCCCTGATGTGGTGTTTGCTGTGGTGTTTTACTGTGGTGTTTTACTGTCCCTGATGTGGTGTTTTACTGTGGTGTTTTACTGTGGTGTTTACTGTCCCTGATGTGGTGTTTTACTGTGTTGTTACTGTGGTGTTTACTGTGGTGTTACTGTGGTGTTTTACTGTGGTATTTTACTGTGTTGTTACTTTGGTGTTTACTGTGGTGTTTTACTGTGTTGTTACTGTGGTGTTTTACTGTGGTGTTTTACTGTCTCTGATGTGGTGTTTTACTGTGTTGTTACTGTGGTGTTTACTGTGGTGTTTTACTGTGGTGTTACTGTGGTGTTTTACTGTGTTGTTACTGTGGTGTTTAATGTGGTGTTTTATTGTGGTGTTTTACTGTGGTGTTTTACTGTCCCTGATGTGGTGTTTTACTGTGTTGTTACTGTGGTGTTTACTGTGGTGTTTTACTGTCCCTGATGTGGTGTTTTACTGTGTTGTTACTGTGGTGTTTTACTGTGGTGTTACTGTGTTGTTTTACTGTGGTGTTTTACTGTCCCTGATGTGTTTTACTGTGTTATTACTGTGGTGTTTTACTGTCCCTGATGTGGTGTTTTACTGTGTTGTTACTGTGGTGTTTTACTGTGGTGTTACTGTGGTGTTTTACTGTGGTGTTTTACTGTCCCTGATGTGTTTTACTTTGTTGTTACTGTGGTGTTTTACTGTCCCTGATGTGGTGTTTTACTGTGTTGTTACTGTGGTGTTTTACTGTGGTGTTACTGTGGTGTTTTACTGTATTGTTACTGTGTTGTTTTACTGTGGTGTTTTACTGTCCCTGATGTGTTTTACTGTGTTATTACTGTGGTGTTTTACTGTGGTGTTTTATTGTCCCTGATGTGGTGTTTTACTGTGTTGTTACTGTGGTGTTTACTGTGGTGTTTTATTGTCCCTGATGTGGTGTTTTACTGTATTGTTTTACTGTGGTGTTTACTGTCCCTGATGTGGTGTTTTACTGTGTTGTTACTGTGGTGTTTTACTGTGGTGTTTTACTGTCCCTGATGTGGTGTTTTACTGTGTTGTTACTGTGGTGTTTTACTGTGGTGTTACTGTGGTGTTTTACTGTATTGTTACTGTGTTGTTTTACTGTGGTGTTTTACTGTCCCTGATGTGTTTTACTGTGTTATTACTGTGGTGTTTTACTGTGGTGTTTTATTGTCCCTGATGTGGTGTTTTACTGTGTTGTTACTGTGGTGTTTACTGTGGTGTTTTATTGTCCCTGATGTGGTGTTTTACTGTGTTGTTACTGTGGTGTTTTACTGTGGTGTTTTACTGTGTTGTTACTGTGGTGTTATACTGTGTTGTTACTGTGGTGTTTTACTGTGTTGTTACTGTGGTGTTTTACTGTGGTGTTTTACTGTCCCTGATGTGGTGTTTTACTGTGTTGTTACTGTGGTGTTTTACTGTGGTGTTTTACTGTGTTGTTACTGTGGTGTTATACTGTGTTGTTACTGTGGTGTTTTACTGTGTTGTTACTGTGGTGTTTTACTGTGTTGTTTTACTGTGTTGTTACTGTGGTGTTTTACTGTGGTGTTTTACTGTCCCTGATGTGGTGTTTTACTGTGTTGTTACTGTGGTGTTTTACTGTGGTGTTTTACTGTGTTGTTACTGTGGTGTTATACTGTGTTGTTACTGTGGTGTTTTACTGTGTTGTTACTGTGGTGTTTTACTGTGTTGTTTTACTGTGTTGTTACTGTATTGTTTTACTGTGGTGTTTACTGTCCCTGATGTGGTTTTTTACTGTGTTGTTACTGTGGTGTTTTATTGTGGTGTTTACTGTCCCTGATGTGGTGTTTTACTGTGTTGTTACTGTGGTGTTGTTACTGTGGTGTTTTACTGTGTTGTTACTGTGGTGTTATACTGTGTTGTTACTGTGGTGTTTTACTGTGTTGTTACTGTGGTGTTTTACTGTTGTTTTACTGTGTTGTTACTGTGGTGTTTTACTGTGTTGTTACTGTGGTGTTTTACTGTGGTGTTTTACTGTGTTGTTACTGTGGTGTTTACTGTGGTGTTTTATTGTGGTGTTTTACTGTGTTGTTACTGTGGTGTTTACTGTGGTGTTACTGTGTTGTTTTACTGTGTTGTTTTACTGTGGTGTTTACTGTCCCTGATGTGTTGTTTTACTGTGTTGTTTTACTGTGGTGTTTTACTCCGGTGTTTTACTCTGGTGTTTTACTGTGGTGTTTTACTGTCCCTGATGTGGTGTTTACTGTCCCTGATGTGGTGTTTTACTCTGGTGTTTTACTGTCCCTGATGTGGTGTTTTACTCTGGTGTTTTACTGTCCCTGATGTGGTGTTTTACTGTGGTGTTTTACTGTCCCTGATGTGGTGTTTTACTGTGGTGTTTTACTGTCCCTGATGTGGTGTTTTACTGTGGTGTTTTACTGTCCCTGATGTGGTGTTTTACTGTGGTGTTTTACTGTCCCTGATGTGGTGTTTTACTGTGGTGTTTTACTGTCCCTGATGTGGTGTTTTACTGTGTTTTTTTACTGTGGTGTTTTACTGTGTTGTTACTGTGGTGTTGTTACTGTGGTGTTTTACTGTGGTGTTTACTGTGGTGTTTTACTGTCCCTGATGTGGTGTTTTACTGTGTTTTTTTACTGTGGTGTTTTACTGTGTTGTTACTGTGGTGTTGTTACTGTGGTGTTTTACTGTGTTTTTTTACTGTGGTGTTTTACTGTGTTGTTACTGTGGTGTTGTTACTGTGGTGTTTTACTGTGTTGTTACTGTGGTGTTTACTGTGGTGTTTTATTGTGGTGTTTTACTGTGTTGTTACTGTGGTGGTTACTGTGTTGTTTTACTGTGTTGTTTTACTGTGGTGTTTACTGTCCCTGATGTGTTGTTTTACTGTGTTGTTTTACTGTGGTGTTTTACTCCGGTGTTTTACTCTGGTGTTTTACTGTGGTGTTTTACTGTCCCTGATGTGGTGTTTACTGTCCCTGATGTGGTGTTTTACTGTGGTGTTTTACTGTCCCTGATGTGGTGTTTTACTGGGGTGTTTTACTGTCCCTGATGTGGTGTTTTACTGTGTTTTTTTTACTGTGGTGTTTTACTGTGTTGTTACTGTGTTGTTTTACTGTGGTGTTTTACTGTTCCTGATGTGGTGTTGCTGTGTTGTTTTACTGTGGTGTTTTACTGTCCCTGATGTGGTGTTTACTGTGGTGTTTTACTGTCCCTGATGTGTTGTTTTACTGTGTTGTTACTGTGTTGTTTTACTGTGGTGTTTTACTGTTCCTGATGTGGTGTTTTACTGTGTTGTTACTGTGGTGTTTTACTGTCCCTGATGTTGTGTTTTACTGTGGTGTTTTACTGTGTTTTTACTGTGGTGTTTTACTGTGGTGTTTTACTGTCCCTGATGTGGTGTTTTACTGTGTTGTTTTACTGTGTTGTTTTACTGTGGTGTTTTACTGTGGTGTTTTACTGTCCCTGATGTGGTGTTTTACTGTGGTGTTTTACTGTCCCTGGGTAGGTTTTACTGTGGTGTTTTACTCTGGTGTTTTACTGTGGTGTTTTACTGTGGTGTTTACTGTCCCTGATGTGGTGTTTTACTGTGTTGTTACTGTGTTGTTTTACTGTGGTGTTTTACTGTGGAGTTTACTGTCCCTGATGTGGTGTTTTACTGTGTTGTTACTGTGGTGTTTTATTGTCCCTGATGTGGTGTTTTACTGTGGTGTTTTACTGTCCCTGATGTGGTGTTTTACTGTGGTGTTTTACTGTGGTGTTTTACTGTCCCTGGTGTGGTGTTTTACTGTCCCTGATGTGGTGTTTTACTGTCCCTGATGTGGTGTTTTACTGTGGTATTTTACTGTCCCTGATGTTGTTTTACTGTGGTATTTTACTGTCCCTGATGTGGTGTTTTACTGTGGTGTTTACTGTCCCTGATGTGGTGTTTTACTGTGGTGTTTTACTGTGGTGTTTTACTGTCCCTGATGTGGTGTTTTACTGTCCCTGATGTGGTGTTTTACTGTGGTATTTTACTGTCCCTGATGTTGTTTTACTGTGGTATTTTACTGTCCCTGATGTGGTGTTTTACTGTGGTGTTTACTGTCCCTGATGTGGTGTTTTACTGTGGTGTTTTACTGTGGTGTTTACTGTCCCTGATGTGGTGTTTTACTGTGGTGTTTTACTGTCCCTGATGTTGTGTTTTACTGTGGTGTTTTACTGTCCCTGATGTGGTGTTTTACTGTGGTGTTTTACTGTCCCTAATGTTGTGTTTTACTGTGGTGTTTTACTGTCCCTGATGTGGTGTTTTATTGTCCCTGATGTGGTGTTTCACTGTGGTGTTTTACTGTCCCTGATGTGGTGTTTTACTGTGCTGTTTTACTGTGGTATTTTACTGTCCCTGATGTGGTGTTTTACTGTGGTGTTTTACTGTCCCTGATGTGGTGTTTTACTGTCCCTGATGTGGTGTTTTACTGTGCTGTTTTACTGTGGTATTTTACTGTCCCTGATGTGGTGTTTTACTGTGGTGTTTTACTGTCCCTGATGTGGTGTTTTACTGTGGTGTTTTACTGTCCCTGATGTGGTGTTTTACTGTGGTGTTTACTGTCCCTGATGTGGTGTTTTACTGTGGTGTTTTACTGTCCCTGATGTGGTGTTTTACTGTGGTGTTTTACTGTCCCTGATGTGGTGTTTTACTGTGGTGTTTTACTGTGTTTTTTTACTGTGGTGTTTTACTGTGTTGTTACTGTGGTGTTTTACTGTGGTGTTTTACTGTGGTGTTACTGTGATGTTTTACCGATGACAGACACGCAGCCGAGAGGAGCGATGAGCGACGCCGGAGCAAATCCATATGCAGCGAAGTTTCCCAGTTCTCCCAATCCCATGAGCAAGATCCCACACCACCACAGACGACTGGTGTAGTACGGGCTTGTCCCGCGCTGAGACTGACGCATGTGTGTGTATTTCTGCACAGCAAACACCAGCAGAGATCGAAACACTGAAACACTGAAGAGCAGATGTTTGTGAATGATGTACATGCGACTGTTAATGAGTGTCGAGGTTCACCTGGATATTTAAGGAGATGCTGATGAGAAAGTTTCCACACACTGCAATGCAGATCCCCACGATATAAACCTGCGAACACAAAACATCAGCTCATAGGCCACAGAAACACACGTGTGTTGATCCTGAAACAACATCCCTATCGAAGATAGTCAAAAAAGTCTAAATGAATCCTAAAATTATGAGAAAACAATAGGCTGATAAATAATGTCGCTAGTGTAGGGAAAGATGGGACTAAGTACAGGAGTACTGAGTTTATTCTCAGATTAGATGCTGTTTTAGCTGTAGTTTGAATTTAATCTCAGGTTAGAGGCTGTAGTTTATTGTTTAATCACAGATTGAGTTTAATCTCAGATAAAAGGCTGTATCTTGAGTTTAATCTCAGATTGAGTTTAATCTCAGGTTAGATGATGTTTTTGCTGTAGTTTGAGTTTAATCTCAGGTTAGAGGCTGTAGTTTGAGTTTAATCTCAAATTGAGTTTAATCTCAGATAAAAGGCTGTAGTTTGAGTTTAATCTCAGATAAGAGGCTGTAGTTTGAGTTTAATCTCAGATAAGAGGCTGTAGTTTGAGTTTAATCTCAAATTGAGTTTAATCTCAGATAAAAGGCTGTAGTTTGAGTTTAATCTCAGATAAGAGGCTGTAGTTTGAGTTTAATCTCAGATAAGAGGCTGTAGTTTGAGTTTAATCTCAGATAAGAGGCTGTAGTTTGAGTTTAATCTCAGATAAGGCTGTAGTTTGAGTTTAATCTCAGATTAGATGCTGTTTTAGCTGTAGTTTGAGTTTAATCTCAGATAAGAGGCTATAGTTTGAGTTTAATCTCAGATTAGATGCTGTTTTAGATGCTGTTTTATCTTAGTTTGAGTTTAATCTCAGATTAGATGCTGCTTTAGTTTAGTTTGAGTTTAATATAAGATTAGATGCTGCTTTAGCTGTAGTTTGAGTTTAATCTCAGATTAGATGCTGTTAGCTGCAGTTTGAGTTTAATTTCAGGTTAGATGCTGTTTTTGGTGTAGTTTGAGTTTAATCTCAGGTTAGATGCTGTAGTTTGAGTTTAATCTCAGGTTAGATGCTGTAGTTTGAGTTTAATTTCAGGTTAGATGCTGTTTTAGCTGTAGTTTGAGTTTAATCTCAGGTTAGATGGTATATTTTGAGTTTAATCTCAGGTTAGATGCTGTAGTTTGAGTTAAATGTCAGATTAGATGCTGTTTTAGCTGTAGTTTGAGTTTAATCTCAGGTTAGATGCTGTTTTAGCTGTAGTTTGAGTTTAATCTCAGATTAGATGCTGTAGTTTGCGTTTAATCTCAGATACACTGTTAATTTTGTACCTCCATCCTGGATCTTCACTTGTAGTTCCCACAAGGCATGTAAAGTGAGTGAATAACCACATTCACAAACACACTGCACAAGTGAAAAGAACAACAGACACAACTTCAACACAACTGTGTGCGTGTTCAGCTCTTTAAAGCTCTATGATTGGTCTGTTTTACAGAGGTGCATATATTCCTCACACAGGTATCATGATGTACAACCACGTATCTCCATGAGACAGAAAAAACAACAAAAACAATGTCAAATCCCATTCAGTGAATCAAAACCTTTGACTTCCAGAGAAAGAATGTAATTAACACTTTCATAAACTGAACATTACTTTCTAAACATACTTTGCTGATCTAATAAGATAACAACCTGACATCAAACATTAATAGTAGCTATTTGACAATAAGCAACCGCTCAACAGTGCATATAAATAACAAGACTAATAATAAAGATTGAATTAGAGGCTCAGTCCACACTTATTGTTATGAAAACAGCAGTTATGAGCAGAAATACATACAGCTTCTCCGGTACAGGAACGAGCGCAGTGCTGGGACTTTCTCTCTGTGTGTGTGTGTGTGTGTGTGTGTGTTCATGCTTACAGGACTCTTTGTGCAGGCCAGGACAATAGTGTTCTGTGAGTGTGTGTGAGCTGTGCTGGATGGACAGTAGATCTATTATCTCACTTTACAGCACATTCTTGCATGATGATAACACTAAGAATGTGTGTTTAAATGTAGGCCTATTATTGTATCTAACCCTAACCCTAACCCTAACCCTATAAGGTTTAGACTAGAGTAACAGAAGTGGCCTTTGAAACAGTAACAAAAAATCTAATCAAAATGGCTCATTATCATCTTAAAGATAAAGATACGTTTTTTTAAAAGATAGAGAATATTATTCACAGAAAAACTTGGTCATCTCCTGATGTCCTGATAATATATAAAGATTTATATTTATTCATTTTCCAGGTAATTTGATCCAGATGGGTTTTTCTTTTCCGGAGATGTTCCCCTAATTATGATCATAAACAGCGAGAATGAGATGCAGGTTTGATAAAGACACTTGTTGTGAGTCAGAAGACACGCCCATCACGACACTGTAGGATTTTTAACAGAACTGAGTGAAAGTCATCAGCGCTTTATTATTTTAATCTGGCAGACTGTTTTTTTTTTGTTTTGTTGTTGTTTTTTGTCAGAATGTTTTTGTCTCCGTCATTTGCGGGATTCTGTGTCGTCACTGTCGTGCACGCGCCTGCAGCTGTGCACGTGTTGAGAAACACTGGAATATCGCGGTGAGTTTATGACGATCATAATCATCTCACATATTAATCATGTCCGCAGAAACGACATGTGAATTAAACGCGTGTTTAGAGCGGAATCGCCGGTTTCATCGCGAGATCGATCGAGCTGTTCGAGATTCATGTTCAGATCAAACCTTTCTGTGAGGAAATCTGCTTCGATGGAGATGAAATGGTGCTCAATCGTGTGTGTGTGTGTGTGTGTGTGCGCAAGTGTGTGTGTGAGAATGTGTGTTTGTGTGAATGTAGAATATCTGTAAATGGTTTTCTCATGCTTTGCTCCATGTCAGTGAGTGAGTGTGTGTGTGTGTGTGTGAGAGAGAGAGAGTCTGTGTGTGTGCGAGTGTGCAAGTGTGTGTGTGTGAATGTGTGTTTGTGTGAATGTAGAATATCTGTAAATGGTTTTCTCATACTTTGCTCTGTGTGTGTGTGTGTGTGTGTGTGTCTCCAGATCAGCGCTGGATCTCCCAGTGACTCCCGGTTTTCCTCAGTCATGCTCGGCTCGATCCGCATTAATGTGGGAGGATTCCGGCGCCGGCTTCTCTCCACTCGACTCTCCCGTTTCCCCGAGACCCGACTCGCTCGCTTGCTGAGCTGTCGATCCAGGGAGTCGATCCTCGAGCTGTGCGACGACTACGACGAGTCCGAGAGCGAGTTCTACTTCGACCGTAATCCCACGCTCTTCCCGTACGTCCTGCACTTCTACAACACGGGAAGACTTCACGTCATGGAGGAGCTCTGCATCTTCTCCTTCAGTCAGGAGATCGAGTACTGGGGCATCGACGAGCTGTTCCTCGACTCCTGCTGCAGGTTAGAGGCTGTAGTTTGAGTTTAATCTCAGGTTAGATGCTGTAGTTTGAGTTTAATCTCAGGTTAGAGGCTGTAGTTTGAGTTTTACTCAGATTACAGGTTGTTTTAGCTGTAGTTTGAGTTTAATCTCAGGTTAGATGCTGCAGTTTGAGTTTAATCTCAGGTTAGAGGCTGCAGTTTGAGTTTAATCTCAGGTTAGATGCTGCAGTTTGAGTTTTACTCAGATTACAGGTTGTTTTAGCTGCAGTTTGAGTTTAATCTCAGGTTAGAGGCTGCAGTTTGAGTTTTACTCAGATTACAGGTTGTTTTAGCTGCAGTTTGAGTTTAATCTCAGGTTAGATGCTGCAGTTTGAGTTTAATCTCAGGTTAGATGCTGCAGTTTGAGTTTAATCTCAGGTTAGAGGCTGCAGTTTGAGTTTTACTCAGATTACAGGTTGTTTTAGCTGCAGTTTGAGTTTAATCTCAGGTTAGAGGCTGCAGTTTGAGTTTAATCTCAGGTTAGAGGCTGCAGTTTGAGTTTAATCTCAGGTTAGATGCTGCAGTTTGAGTTTAATCTCAGGTTAGATGCTGCAGTTTGAGTTTAATCTCAGGTTAGAGGCTGCAGTTTGAGTTTAATCTCAGGTTAGATGCTGCAGTTTGAGTTTAATCTCAGGTTAGAGGCTGCAGTTTGAGTTTTACTCAGATTACAGGTTGTTTTATCTGCAGTTTGAGTTTAATCTCAGGTTAGAGGCTGCAGTTTGAGTTTAATCTCAGGTTAGAGGCTGCAGTTTGAGTTTAATCTCAGGTTAGATGCTGCAGTTTGAGTTTAATCTCAGGTTAGATGCTGCAGTTTGAGTTTAATCTCAGGTTAGAGGCTGCAGTTTGAGTTTAATCTCAGGTTAGAGGCTGCAGTTTGAGTTTAAACTCAGGTTAGAGGCTGCAGTTTGAGTTTTACTCAGATTACAGGTTGTTTTAGCTGCAGTTTGAGTTTAATCTCAGGTTAGAGGCTGCAGTTTGAGTTTAATCTCAGGTTAGAGGCTGCAGTTTGAGTTTAATCTCAGGTTAGAGGCTGCAGTTTGAGTTTAATCTCAGGTTAGATGCTGCAGTTTGAGTTTAATCTCAGGTTAGATGCTGCAGTTTGAGTTTAAACTCAGGTTAGAGGCTGCAGTTTGAGTTTAATCTCAGGTTAGAGGCTGCAGTTTGAGTTTAAACTCAGGTTAGAGGCTGCAGTTTGAGTTTAATCTCAGGTTAGAGGCTGCAGTTTGAGTTTAATCTCAGGTTAGAGGCTGTAGTTTGAGTTTAATCTCAGGTTAGAGGCTGCAGTTTGAGTTTAATCTCAGGTTAGATGCTGCAGTTTGAGTTGAATCTCAGGTTAGAGGCTGTAGTTTGAGTTGAATCTCATATTAGATGCTGTTTTAGCTGTAGTTTGAGTTTAGGGTTAGGGTTAGATTCTGTGCGCTATGATCAGTCTATTATCATTTACATTTATGCATTTGGCAGATGCTTTTTTCCAAAGCAACTTAAAAGTGCATTTCAGGGTACACATTTACATTCTTATCAGTTCATGCTTTCCCTGGGGTTTTTCAGAGGTGCATATATTCCTCACACAGATATCACATCTCATACATGATGAACAACCACGTATCTCCCTGTGACAGAAAAACAACAACAATCCCATACAGGGAATCAAAACCTTCACACTGCTGAAAAGCCATAACAACAATACTTGTATCTGACTTGCAGGAGCAGCTTCCACTGCCGGAGGATGGATCCGGATCAGGACCGGGACGACGGGAGCGAAACCGGAAGCTCATCCTCATCGTTTGACGAGATCATGGAGTTCTACAGCGACGCCGGGAAATTCGACAAGCAGCTTCTAGGGAGCGTTCGCCGGAGAATCTGGTTAATGCTGGATAATCCCGGATATTCCCTTCCCAGTCGCCTCATCAGTATCTTCTCCATCCTGGTCCTGTTGGGCTCCATCGCCAGCATGTGCATGAACAGCATGAGTGAGTTCACTCGGGAAGATCCGCGCTTCCAGACCGTGGAGAATTTGGGAATAGCCTGGTTCACTTTCGAGCTTCTTGCTCGACTCTCCGTGGCTCCGGATCTCCTCCGATTCTTCGCACACCCGCTAAACCTGATCGATCTGGTGTCTATCCTACCCTTCTATCTGACACTAGTGATCGATCTGGTTGCGGAGAGCAGTCCTGCGCTGGCTAATCTGGGAAGAGTCGCGCAGGTGCTCCGGTTGACCAGGATCTTCCGGATCCTGAAGCTGGCTCGCCACTCCACGGGCCTTCGGTCTCTGGGAGCCACGCTCCGGAACAGCTATCGGGAGATCGGGCTTCTCCTGCTGTATCTCTCTGTCGGAGTCTCCTTCTTCTCCGTCATGGCCTACACCCTGGAGAAGGAGGAGAACGAGGGATTGAGCACCATCCCGGCCGGCTGGTGGTGGGCCACGGTTAGCATGACCACTGTGGGATACGGAGACGTCATTCCCGGATCCGTCGTGGGGAAGCTCACGGCGTCGGCCTGTATATTAGCGGGAATACTGGTTGTGGTGCTTCCCATCACGCTGATATTTAATAAGTTTTCCCTGTTTTATAAGAGGCAGAAGCAGCTGGAGATCATCATGAGGAGCTGCGAGTTCGACAGGGGAATGAAGGAGCCTCCGTCTGTCAATCTGAGGAATTATTACGCTCATAAAGTCAAGACGCTGATGGCCAGTCTGTCCAACATGAGCCGCAGTTCTCCCAGCGATCCCAGTCTGAGCGGCTCTCTGCGTTAGACTGTTTGCTTCATGTGTTCTTTAATAGCCAGTTAAAGTAACAGCGGCTACGTTTACATGCACAGACTGAATGCAGTCCGATTGATGAATCTGGATGTAGTGTTTACATGAGCGCTGAACATGTGATCGGGTTGATGTGCGCGTTTTTATGTCACAAACTTAAATCGGGATATATTCTTTGACATGCGCACACTGCACGAATATACAGAGTTTCCCAATGTTTGCGCATAATAACCGTTCTCCTACATCGGTTCTTTATTTGTTTTAAACAGCAGACTTGATATTTATCCATTTCTGGTCATAATTCGGAGATAATGATCATATGAGCCGTTGTGCCGCTGCTAATAATGATCACGCAGTAAAACTGCCCAAAACCAGTCGTGTGTGGATGAGAGTCTGAAGCCAGCACTGGTGGGCCGCTGTACTGCTCCACTTCACACACGCAGAGAAAGGAGGATTATAGGAGGACGAGACACTCGTTTATACGACAGGAAGGTTCAGCGCGTCATCACGCTATTTCTACGTCATCGCACATGCTCAGTCCTTTCAGTTTCGGATTTCAATCCAATCAAGTGTTCACGTTCTCTCGATCGGATTAGAAAAGGAATAAACCCCTTTCAATTGGATCGAAATCTCATTCTGATCGAGCTCAATCGGATCGATTAAGGCGTTTGCATGAAGATTGAGCCGTCAATCCGATCACTAGAGGGCTATCTGGCATGTAAGCGTAGCCAGTGTGTGTTTATACGGGCTGGATGGGTTTCGTCCCGATGTCCGGCTTCATTTATGTCCAGTAAAGGAGAGCGGGGAACAACACTTTTGACTTTCTCAGTTTGTGTAAATCCACTTGGGGTTCAGTGAATTCATTTTTTCCCGCATTAATTTCACACATGTCTAATACAATTATGTGGTTATGTTTCATTAATACAGTGTATACTTTTTTCTTGATTTACCCCGAAAGAATGGAAGTGAAGTGTGACAACATGCCCCATAGATGACCATATGACAGATTAAAATGTTTTCTGATCTAATCAAAAAAATACACAAGACAAACAAAAATATTTTGTTTGCAAAATACAATTAACTTTTTCATATAAAATAATGGCTTTTTTATCATTAAAAATTAACTATTTTTTTTGTGTGACAACAAACACCACAAAAACACAGCATAGTTCAAAACATAATAATAATTAATAATTTCTGAACATTGACTCAGTCTTTATTCACCTTTTTCTCATGGTTTCTCAATAGAATTCATAAAAGTATAGAATAGAATATCATAGTTCTAATAGGGGCTCATTGTAACGCAGTGTGACAACATGCCCCGTCTGCACATCTGGGGTTTAAACCGGCGAGTGTTTCTGCTGTTAGATCAGCATTAAAGAACGATCTCAACTGTTAAATAACAGATATAAGATTAAAATAATATCAGATTTGTCTCATTTTAAATAATCACAAAAAATAGAGATGAAAAATTAACATAAGTAAATTACTTTTGCAATGGTTAAATAAATGTTCAGTGATATCTTGCAAAGATTTTTTTAATTTTGGCTAAATTTCTTCTCTATATAGTGTTGATATGGTAAAGAGGAAATACTAGTAAATACACTAAGTTTCGTCATGCTGGCGTGTGTGGAAAGTTTTAACCATGTGTGTGACAACTAGCCCTGTGTTAGTGTGTGTCCCGAGCAGCCCTGCACTGGTGTACGCTTTGGTTCTGTGTGTTCAGGAGTGTGTGGGTTCTGTATGTACAGGAGTGTGTGGGTTCTATGTGTTCAGGAGTGTGTGGATTCTGTGTGTTCAGGAGTGTGTGGATTCTGTGTGTTCAGGAGTGTGTGGATTCTGTGTGTTCAGGAGTGTGTGGGTTCTGTGTGTTCAGGAGTGTGTGGATTCTGTGTGTTCAGGAGTGTGTGGGTTCTGTGTGTTCAGGACTGTGTGGTTCTGTGTGTTCAAGTGTGTGTGGGTACTGTGTGTTCATGAGTGAGTGTGTGTGTGTGTGTGTGTGTGTGTGTGTGTGTGTGTGTTCATGAGTGTGTGGTTCTGTGTGTTCAGGAGTGTGTGGTTCTGTGTGTTCAGGAGTGTGTGGTTCTGTGTGTACAGGAGTGTGTGGGTTCTGTGTGTTCAGGAGTGAGTGTGTGTGTGTGTGTTCATGAGTGTGTGGGTTCTGTGTGTTCAGGAGTGTGTGGATTCTGTGTGTTCAGGAGTGTGTGGGTTCTGTGTGTTCAGGAGTGTGTGGTTCTGTGTGTTCAAGTGTGTGTGGGTACTGTGTGTTCATGAGTGAGTGTGTGTGTGTGTGTGTGTGTGTGTGTGTGTTCATGAGTGTGTGGTTCTGTGTGTTCAGGAGTGTGTGGTTCTGTGTGTTCAGGAGTGTGTGGTTCTGTGTGTTCAGGAGTGTGTGGTTCTGTGTGTTCAGGAGTGTGTGGGTTCTGTGTTTTCAGGACTGTGTGGGTTCTGTGTGTTCAGGAGTGTGTGGTTCTGTGTGTTCAGGGGTGTGTGGGTACTGTGTGTTCAGGACTGTGTGGGTTCTGTGTGTTCAGGAGTGTGTGGTTCTGTGTGTTCAGGAGTGTGTGGGTTCTGTGTGTTCAGGAGTGTGTGGTTCTGTGTGTTCAGGAGTGTGTGGTTCTGTGTGTTCAGGGGTGTGTGGTTCTGTGTGTACAGGAGTGTGTGGGTTCTGTGTTTTCAGGACTGTGTGGGTTCTGTGTGTTCAGGAGTGTGTGGTTCTGTGTGTTCAGGGGTGTGTGGGTACTGTGTGTTCAGGACTGTGTGGGTTCTGTGTGTTCAGGAGTGTGTGGGTTCTGTGTGTTCAGGAGTGTGTGGTTCTGTGTGTACAGGAGTGTGTGGGTTCTGTGTGTACAGGAGTGTGTGGGTTCTGTGTGTACAGGAGTGTGTGGGTTCTGTGTGTACAGGAGTGTGTGGGTTCTGTGTGTACAGGAGTGTGTGGTTCTGTGTGTTCAGGAGTGAGTGTGTGTGTGTGTGTGTGTGTGTGTGTGTGTGTGGTTCTGTGTGTTCAGGAGTGTGTGGTTCTGTGTGTACTGGAGTGTGTGGGTTCTGTGTGTTCAGGGGTGTGTGGGTTCTGTGTTTTCAGGACTGTGTGGGTTCTGTGTGTTCAGGAGTGTGTGGTTCTGTGTGTTCAGGGGTGTGTGGGTACTGTGTGTTCAGGACTGTGTGGGTTCTGTGTGTTCAGGAGTGTGTGGGTTCTGTGTGTTCAGGAGTGTGTGGTTCTGTGTGTACAGGAGTGTGTGGGTTCTGTGTTTTCAGGACTGTGTGGGTTCTGTGTGTTCAGGAGTGTGTGGTTCTGTGTGTTCAGGAGTGTGTGGGTTCTGTGTGTACAGGAGTGTGTGGGTTCTGTGTTTTCAGGACTGTGTGGGTTCTGTGTGTTCAGGAGTGTGTGGTTCTGTGTGTTCAGGGGTGTGTGGGTACTGTGTGTTCAGGACTGTGTGGGTTCTGTGTGTTCAGGAGTGTGTGGGTTCTGTGTGTTCAGGAGTGTGTGGTTCTGTGTGTACAGGAGTGTGTGGGTTCTGTGTGTACAGGAGTGTGTGGGTTCTGTGTGTACAGGAGTGTGTGGGTTCTGTGTGTACAGGAGTGTGTGGGTTCTGTGTGTACAGGAGTGTGTGGTTCTGTGTGTTCAGGAGTGTGTGTGTGTGTGTGTGTGTGTGTGTGTGTGGTTCTGTGTGTTCAGGAGTGTGTGGTTCTGTGTGCACTGGAGTGTGTGGGTTCTGTGTGTTCAGGGGTGTGTGGGTACTGTGTGTTCAGGACTGTGTGGGTTCTGTGTTTTCAGGACTGTGTGGGTTCTGTGTGTACAGGAGTGTGGGTTCTGTGTGTTCAGGAGTGTGTGGTTCTGTGTGTACAGGAGTGTGTGGTTCTGTGTGTACAGGAGTGTGTGGTTCAGTGTGTACAGGAGTGTGTGGGTTCTGTGTTTTCAGGACTGTGTGTTCTGTGTGTTCAGGAGTGTGTCGTTCTGTGTGTTCAGCAGTGTGTGGGATCTCTGTGTTCAGGACTGTGTGGGTTCTGTGTGTTCAGGAGTGTGTGGTTCTGTGTGTACAAGAGTGTGTGGGTTCTGTGTGTACAGGAGTGTGTGGGTTCTGTGTGTTCAGGAGTGTGTGGTTCTGTGTGTTCAGGAGTGTGTGTGTGTGTGTGTGTGTGTGTTCATGAGTGTGTGGGTTCTGTGTTTTCAGGACTGTGTGGGTTCTGTGTGTTCAGGAGTGTGTGGGTTCTGTGTGTACAGGAGTGTGTGGGTTCTGTGTGTTCAGGGCTGTGTGGGTTCTGTGTGTTCAGGAGTGTGTGGTTCTGTGTGTACAGGAGTGTGTGGGTTCTATGTGTACAGGAGTGTGTGGTTCTGTGTGTTCAGGAGTGTGTGGGTTCTGTGTGTACAGGAGTGTGTGGGTTCTGTGTGTTCAGGGCTGTGTGGGTTCTGTGTGTTCAGGAGTGTGTGGTTCTGTGTGTACAGGAGTGTGTGGGTTCTGTGTGTTCAGGAGTGTGTGTGTGTGTGTGTGTTCATGAGTGTGTGGGTTCTGTGTTTTCAGGACTGTGTGGGTTCTGTGTGTTCAGGAGTGTGTGGGTTCTGTGTGTACAGGAGTGTGTGGGTTCTATGTGTTCAGGGCTGTGTGGGTTCTGTGTGTTCAGGAGTGTGTGGTTCTGTGTGTACAGGAGTGTGTGGGTTCTATGTGTACAGGAGTGTGTGGTTCTGTGTGTTCAGGAGTGTGTGGTTCTTTGTGTACAGGATTGTGTGGGTTCTTTGTGTTCAGGACTGTGTGGGTTCTGTGGGTTCAGGAGTGTGTGTGTGTGTGTGTGTGTGTGTGTGTGTGTGTGTGTGTGTGTGTTCATGAGTGTGTGGGTTCTGTGTTTTCAGGAGTGTGTGGGTTCTGTGTGTACAGGACTGTGTGGGTTCTGTGGGTTCAGGAGTGTGTGGGTTCTGTGTGTACAGGAGTGTGTGGGTTCTGTGTGTTCAGGAGTGTGTGGTTCTGTGTGTTCAGGAGTGTGTGTGTGTGTGTGTGTGTGTGTGTGTGTGTGTGTGTTCATGAGTGTGTGGTTCTGTGTGTTCAGGAGTGTGTGGGTTCTGTGTGTTCAGGACTGTGTGGGTTCTGTGTGTTCAGGAGTGTGTGGTTCTGTGTTTTCAGGAGTGTGGGGGTTCTGTGTGTACAGGAGTGTGTGGGTTATGTGTGTACAGGAGTGTGTGGGTTATGTGTGTTCAGGACTGTGTGGGTTCTGTGTGTTCAGGAGTGTGTGTGTGTGTGTGTGTGTGTGTGTGTGTTCATGAGTGTGTGGTTCTGTGTGTTCAGGAGTGTGTGGGTTATGTGTGTTCAGGACTGTGTGGGTTCTGTGTGTTCAGGAGTGTGTGGGTTCTGTGTGTTCAGGAATGTGTGGGTTCTGTGTGTTCAGGAGTGTGTGGTTCTGTGTGTTCAGGAGTGTGTGGTTCTTTGTGTACAGGAGTGTGTGGGTTCTGTGTGTTCAGGACTGTGTGGGTTCTGTGTGTTCAGGACTGTGTGGGTTCTGTGTGTTCAGGAGTGTGGTTCTGTGTGTTCAGGAGTGTGTGGTTCTGTGTGTACAGGAGTGTGTGGGTTCTGTGTGTTCAGGAGTGTGTGGGTTCTGTGTGTTCAGGAGTGTGTGGTTCTGTGTGTTCAGGAGTGTGTGGTTCTTTGTGTACAGGAGTGTGTGGGTTCTGTGTGTTCAGTACTGTGTGGGTTCTGTGGGTTCAGGAGTGTGTGGTTCTGTGTGTTCAGGTGTGTGTGTTCATGAGTGTGTGGTTCTGTGTGTTCATGAGTGTGTGGGTTCTGTGTTTTCAGGACTGTGTGGGTTCTGTGTGTTCAGGAGTGTGTGGGTTCTGTGTGTACAGGAGTGTGTGGGTTCTGTGTTCAGGAGTGTGTGGGTTCTGTGTGTACAGGAGTGTGTGGGTTCTGTGTGTACAGGAGTGTGTGGGTTCTGTGTGTACAGGAGTGTGTGGGTTCTGTGTGTACAGGAGTGTGTGGGTTCTGTGTGTTCAGGAGTGTGTGGGTTCTGTGTGTTCAGGAGTGTGTGGGTTCTGTGTGTTCAGGAGTGTGTGGGTTCTGTGTGTTCAGGAGTGTGTGGGTTCTGTGTGTACAGGAGTGTGTGGGTTCTGTGTGTTCAGGGTTCAAGTTTTTTTCAGTGAAGTTTTATTGCTTTTGAATGAATTTTACACACCAATCTTTGTGTTTTAAGGTGATCAGAGATCAGTTCAACATTGTTCTTTTGTTAATATTCTGTTGTTTAATATGAATTGTAAACACAGACGGGTTGCTGCTTCAGAATGATGTTTGGGTCGCGTGTAAATGTCATATATACAGTATACTGTGTGTCGTGGTGATGTGTGGACAGAATCACACATATTACAGGATCTTCTTGTGCTCTTGTTCTGTGCCTTCCACAAACCCAGTGTCTGAATCCCGTATTATTGCGCAGAAACGTGTTTGTTACATGTGTGGATTTGTATCATGTTTCTAGCTCATAATTTTATTTTCCCTTTTACTTAAAGAAAATGTATCTTGTTTCTATGCCTGTTAAGATTTTTTGCATTGTGTCATTATTACCATGATACCTTTACTCTGAGCATAAACTCTGAGTGTGTGTGTGAGAGAGAGAGAGAGAGTTATGACGATGAGTGACAAACACACATTTGTTCATATTAAATCATATCTGTTCATAATTTTAGTGACTTAATATCACATTATGCTTTTATAATGAGCCATTTACTGTAAAATCTTAACGGCCCACTGATAATGAGGATGATGTGTCTGTGACTCTGAAGCTTCGAGAACCGAGGAACCCATGAACCGTTTCCTCTCACTGCAGTGCATGATGGGTAACTCTTCATTACTCTGATGAGACTGTGAACACCTCAGTTTCTCACCATCTCATATATCATATCATCTATCATATCATCTCTCATCCTTCATCTTCATCAGTGGGACTCTGTCTCCCTCTGCTGGAGAGAAGATGCAGCGCAGGAACAGCAGAATAGTGGAGTCTGCGAGTGTTTTACAGTTTAAACATCAGTCCGAGTTTAACTGGAATAGATGAGAGCAGAACACCAGCGGTGGCTCATGGGAAAGAGAAGTGAGCTATTAGTTGTAGTGATGGGAAGTCTGGTTCTTTTCCGCGAACCGGTTCTTTCGGACAGTTCGTTTCAATGAACCGGTTCACCAGTTCTTTCACGTCCTCGCGTAATGACGTCAATTCTATCATCCCGGCGGATAAATATACATTCAAATAAGGGAATTACATTTGAAAATATTGCATAATATATATCCCACAAACTTGTTTATCTCAAAATTCACGCCTGTTGATAATTTTTGTAGTTTTTGTAAGACAGAACAAGAATCGTTAACTCATCTCTTATATGGTTGTTCATTTTGTATTAGATTCTGGAAAAGTGTTGAAAATTATGTGGCATCCAAAACAAAACCTACAATAACAGTTGAAGGGAAACAGATTATTACCTATTTTGATTGTATAGATAGAAATTTATGTAATATTGTAAATCTCTATTTTACTAGGAAAGTTCCCTATTCATAAAGCAAAATTTTAAAAATCAAGACCATGTTTTAAATTATTCCAAATTGAAACTGATATATATTTTGAGTCTCTTAAATTGGTAAAAAATAAGAAAGCTATGGTAATAACTGATATACTCAAAACCTTTCAATTAAAAAAGGGGGGAAAAAATAATTGTATCCTTATAATTAATGAAGTTTGTAAGTCTGTTGTTTTTGTGAGTTTTTCTTTAATTCATTAATTTCATTCATGTTATTTATATTTTGCTGCTTGTAATTAATTGTTGTATAATCTTTGTTTATGGACTGTGATGACTGAATGTTTGTAAATTGATTTCTAAATAAAAAGGGAAAAAATACATTCAAATAAAGGCATTTGTAATCATAACTTAAGTTAAATAATAGTAATCATCGTCATAATCATCTTGGATACGTTTCTTACGTTTACATTTTGCAAATGAACCCTTTATGTCTTCATCAATTTTATTTTATTTGTTATTAAATAAACTTACATTTCGCCGAATTCGGCCCTCATTCACGTCCTCGGTTCTCGGTTCGCCCGTGCTCATGTATCGGCACATATGGAAGTAAAATAATGACAAATGTTTTTGAAACAAAAAAGCTTGTTGAATTGCACTACTTAAAAAAATATGCATTGCATTAACCCTGCTTACATTGTATTTTTAGGGCTTGCATTTTTATGGGCTGAAATTCAACATGGTTGTATATTTAAGCTGTGAATATTTCAATTCAAAACATTTCACACACGTTTTCATTATTAAACATTCAATAATCCATATTCATCTTACAGATTCCAGTTCCAAAATGTTAATTCTGTTTAAAAATAATTTATAAATTCAGTGGTTCAAATTTGACAGAAAATTCGACATTTGAAATCCGGGAACGGCAGGAATATCAGTAGATTGCTGATGGATGATCTCCATAGCTGTTAGTCGCCTCACCAGCAGGGGGCGCCGGCGGCTGTTGATGAACACTAGAGCAACGGGTGAGAGCTATGGGTGAGAGACTCATTCATTCATAAAAACGGATTTACAGGAATGGAGCAAGCATAAGTATTAGTAATGATGATCAGGGCCAGTATATATATGGAAAAGCTGATAAAGATAAAAAGCTGTGTTTACATTTAAGTCTTCACTGTTACTTTTGTACATGTAAGCAGATTTCTCTACTGTGAATGAGATTATAATGTTACCGATGCTGATGTGCAGATCAAACGTTAAATCTGAGGTAGTAGACATATATATTTCGCTCAGTTGTTTAGTTTTCTTAAAGGTCCCATATTATGCCCCTTTTCACAAGATGTAAAATAAGTCTCTGATGTCCCCAGAGTGTGTATGTGAAGTTTCAGCTCAAAATACCCAACAGATCATTTTTTACAGCATGTTTAAATTGTCATTTTTTGGGGCTCAGAAAAACGCGCTGTTTTAGTGTGTGCCCTTTAAATGCAAATGAGCTGCTGCTGGACGACCCAGGGGGCGGAGCTTCACGAGCTCGCGCTCAGTCTCTCAGGGGAATCTCATCTCACAGAATGATGATAATATCAGAAACTCTCAGTAACGGTGTTCATTTCGAGTCGGACAATAATGCCTACAGAGTCAGAGTGCTGTATAACAGGTATAGTTTAGTAGTTTAATTACGGTTATTATAACGTATTTGTCATCTGCTTGTATGTATCCATTATTTATTAATAGCCTACAAGTCTGCTGTCTGAATGATGATCAAACATATACTGATGTGTTTAATAAAGTTTATTGTACATCACACAAAAGATGAAGCGTCAGTTTTACTCCAGAAAATCACCGTAAGAGCTGAGTAAACACAGTAAGTTATAAGAAGTGCGCAAGTACATAAACGAATTTCGGTAGAGTTGAGGGAGCATTCCTGTGGGCGGAGCTTAGTCACAAAACTGTTCTAGTGACATCATTAAAGAAGGAAGTAGAGGGATGTAGTCCAAACGAGCCGTTCGATGTAGGCGACTTCTGTTAAATAAAATATCTCGCTTGGCATTGAACTTTGAGCTTTATAATTTTACAGATATTATTTATGCTCTAACAACAACATTACACACTAACTAAAGTTTGAAACATGGGATCACAAAGAACGGGACCTTTAACTTTAAATCACAGAGCTGCTGTAGAACTGGGGATTCCCTCAATCAGGACTCTTAATGGACTAATACAGTGATATAAAAGAGCAAACTCGCACCTTATTGGGGATGTAGGCTATACTAGAGTTTCACGCTGAGCGATTCCCAGTGATATACTGGCATAAAGTTGGCTTGACACTGGATATTCACACATTTAGGGACCATCTCTAAAGTTACATAAACGACACTGGTACACACGTTTCTAACTTCAACAGCATTAGAAGAGAATTACTTGCAGTAACTGTGAAGTGCTCATGTAGGGGTCTGGCGTGATGCACTCTTTTTAGATAGTTGATATTAAAATAAATATGAGCTCATGCGGTACTGAAAAAAATAGTAATGTACACATGAGACAGTTTATTTTATTGAATATCAAGGTGTGATGGTAAGGTGGAGCAAGGTGTGCATCATGCCTGGTTTCTGACCTGAAAATGTACATTTATGTGCCTTCACCTCCATACTAAAGCAGCAGAAAACGGGGACGTGACATCATGCTGTGACCTCTGACCTCTGACCTCTGACCCCTGAACACTCGCTCACACTCTCAGTGTTTTCCTCTAGATGCAGGACCTGATGGGCCCCCTGATGCAGGACCTGATGGGTCCCCTGATGCAGGACCTGATGGGCCCCCTGATGCAGGACCTGATGGGCCCCCTGATGCAGGACCTGATGGGCCCCCTGATGCAGGACCTGATGGGCCCTCTGATGCAGGACCTGAAGGGCCCCCTGATGCAGGACCTGATGGGCCCCCTGATGCAGGACCTGATGGGCCCTCTGATGCAGGACCTGAAGGGCCCCCTGATGCAGGACCTGATGGGCCCCCTGATGCAGGACCTGATGGGTCCCCTGATGCAGGACCTGATGGGCCCCCTGATGCAGCTCCGCCTGGAGGCCCTGCTGGGAGAACAGCCACAGCTGCTCGATGGAAAGCAGGTGTGTGTGTGTGTGTGTGTGTGTGTGTGTGTGTGTGTGTGTGTGTGAGACCAGCAAACTTAATTAGTGCTGAAAAATAGATGACCACATCACACACTCATCTGAACTTCTCGTCTGACCCATCACGTCTGCGATTCAGGCACAGATGGAGTGTTTTCATGAACTGGAAGTGACAGTAGTGTGTGTGTGTGTGTGTGTGTGTGTGTGTGTATGTGAATGACACTTCTGCTGTCTTAAAGCTGTCATGTTAATCACTTCTAAGGTCACACTCACCGCATGTTCTCATGATGTCTGGCAGCAAAAATGTGAAGTAGAAGAGATGAACGTAATGCCGATGGTGATGAGCTCAAACCTGAAGCACTGAGTGTTAAAGATGAGATAGTTCACTAAAGATCTTCTTCTGTGTTCCACTGAAGACAGAAAGTCTTTAGGTTTATGACATGAGGGCGAGTAAATGATGATGGCAGAATAATGATTTATGTGATATATGATGAATTAATGCTCACTCTCCACTAGTTTTGTGTGTGTGTGTATATGTGTGTGTGTGTGTGTGTTTATGTGTGAGTGTGTGTTTGGGCTCTGATTTAGGGATCAGACTAGTTAATCTCAGAGCATGAGTGGAGTGAATGCAGCAGCTACACAAACACACACACACACACACACACACACACACACAGCGCAGGAAATGATGCGTGTCTGGGAGCATGTGCTCATACGGGAGCAAAAAGGAGGAAGGATTATGTGTGTGTTGTCATTTATTGAGCTCTAAATGATGATGATGATGATGAATGTGTGATGCTGAAGGACACGTGTGTGTGTGTGTGTGTGTGTAGTGTGTGTATCTGAAGGTTTCAGACATGTGAATCCCTTTTGCAATCTGGAACATTCTCATGACGGCCTGAAATAGCAGCGCAGACACTGACTGGTGTTAACTAATCAGTGCTCATTAACCCACCGTCACACACACACACACACACACACACACAAGGCACCTTTTTTATGAAGTAAATCTTTACATATTGCTTGAAATAAAATCAAAGACCATTGCTGTTGCTTGAGTGATTCGTTCTGTTAGCCTAACCGTTAGTCACAGACGATCTGACTGGTTTCTGCGACGGCGTAATAAAAAACAACATTTCTGAATGGGATTGAATTTAAGGTGAAGAGTTTCAGGACACTTGAATAAGGGTGTGTATCTGCTGTTGTTCTGAGTGTGTAAATGACAGAGGTGGACAGTAACAAAGTACATTTACTTGAGTACTTTACTTGAGTACACTTCTTGAGTGTCTGTACTTTACTTGAGTATTGTTTTTTCTGGAAACTTTTTACTTTAACTTCTCTACATTTTAAAGACAAATATCATACTTTTTACTCCACTACATTTCTGTCAAGGTCCTCGAGTAGAAAGTAGTAACGTCAGTCAGATGATGATTTGGTTGCATTTTGGTTGGAAATGAAAGTCGGGTTGACGTTGGAACTCGACTGATGTTGGTTTCTGACGTCAACCCGATTTTAATCTTCAGCGTTGGGTTTGCTCTTCTAAATGCAAATTTTGTCATTGTTTTGGAGCACACTAGCTTATAGATAACAGTAAGGCTAATATATTCATAATAAAAGGCAAAAAAACTTTAAATAGGGCAATATCTGAGGGAACAGCCATTTGGGTGTCCGAAACCATTGTGGACGTTATTGAGTGACTTATTCAATCCCACATTCAATCCCACTGGAACTGTGTTCTAGAACTACATCTGATATTGATATGAGGGAATGAGGGATATGGGGAAGGCACAGATTCAGAGGCATACGGTCCTGTAAGTATTACACACAACAATGCAACAATAATAAAACAATGCATTGACATTTACTTTTGATACTTAAGTACTTTTAAAAACAAGTACTTCTGTGCTTTTACTTCAGTAAAAATCGGTCTTTACAACTTTGACTTGTAACGGAGTAACATTTGACCAGTAGTGTCTGTACTTTCACTCAAGTAAGGAAGTTGTGTGCTTTGTCCACCTCTGGTAAATTATGATGTTTAAGTTTGTCCCGTCAGATTCACAGGCGACAATAACCGTTCCAGTCATTAGTTTATAACCTAAGATCATCAATCAAGCAGTTCTGAGCAGAGAATCAACATTTGTGTTTGATTTCCAATGTCTGAGAACATGCGTTCATTCACACGCCAGTAAGAACCATTATAAACACTGTGGATCTCTGAGTTACGGCACGTTTAACCTTCATCTTTCCCTCGCGGGTCAAAACCACCCGAAGCCCTGAAATTATACATACATTTTCTTAAATTTCATTTTGATAATATATATACATATTTATTGTTATTTTTTATTTTATTTACCTTTAAATGACTAGATTTGATCAATAAATAATGAATAAATAGTAATTTAAGCACATTCCTCACATTCTTTCAATCTTTCAACTCAAATAACTCACTCATAATTTCATGCCTAAACATTTTAATTCAGCTCTAAATATCTTACATTGGGAGTCTTTGCCGACCTCTTGTTGGAAATATTAATATACCATGATATTTCACGACTCTAGATGTCCTTATATCTCTATATGTAGAGAGTTCCTCTGGGTCCTAAAGTCAGTTGACTTCAGTGTGTATTCAGATACACATGTAGACATTATAAAATCATTTTTGGTAAAGTTTTAGCATTTTTAGTTTGAATTTTGAGCATTTTTAGGTTTTTCTATGTGAACTGAAGCATTCCTCGCATTCCATTCATTCCTAAAGGGGTCAAATTGACCCGAGAATTAAGGATTTCTTACTTTTCTAAATTTCAACCACAAAACAATTACATTTTTGTGTGTGTATTCGTGGTTCAAGTGCGACAAAAGTCCTGGAGTCTATGACCCCTCTGATGAACACTCAGTTTTTAACATAGTTTTGTAAATGAATTTGAGCCGAGGGAAGGATGAGGGTTAACCCGAGAGCGTGTGTTTGTGTCGCACTGCATTGTGGGAGTGTGTTAGCGGGACGCGAGTGTGATTCTGGCCGTATCTCTGAGCTGCGCCCGTCTGCTATCAGCAGATAATCCAGCCTTCGTGAAGAGTCTCTCTGACCCTGAGAACACACACCTAATGCCTTTATAATGCAACCTTTTACCAAAGCAGCCTTTGTCCTAAACACACACACACACACACACACGAGTCAAGGGGACATGATATGATCCTCATTAGACGTCCACAGAGACATTAGCGCTCGTAATGCCTTCCTAACACACACTCGCGCTCGGAGCTCATTCTCCAAACTCCTATAGCAACATGAGTGTGTCTGCGCTAATCACACACACCTTCTGCCAGGGCCGCGTATTTATGGCCAGCGGAGACAGACAGACACACAGACAGAGAGAGAGACGAGGCTCGGGCTCGGGCGAGCGAGGGCCGCATGGATGATTAGCCATCGTGACGCCAGTGGAGTCGTAGATCTCAGCGATGGAGTGTGTGATACGAGCCGTTATCTTATCAGTGTCATCAGGAGAACCCACAGGCGGACGATAACACGTGTTTTACTCTCCAGGATGAGTGAACACACTCGTGATGATGATGATGAAGACGCTCGAGCTCATAGAGGGCGCCAGACTCGTGTTTATCCAAGAGCCGTCCTAGTCTTCAGTGCTGAGAACTCAGGAGATTTACTGAAACTGAAGCATAAAAGCAAGTTCTCAAACTTGTTAAAGCTAAGAATCGCTCGTACTCCTCCAGTTATCCGAGACTCGAGTGTTGAGGAGACGAGGGAATCTTTCAGGAGAGGAAGAATGTTTATGAAATGTTTGACAATGAGCATTTTCTTTTTTATTGTGTACATATATATCGTATTTTTGTATAATATGTTTGTATTTTGAGTTGTTTACAAGTTCTAGATGTATTATTGTTGTTATTGTTTTACCCTCTTCTCTAGCGATGAAAGGGACTAGCGATGAAAACTAGCCTTCGGGGTAATTTGGGTATTTACATTCATGAATGTTGATTAATGTTCACTGTCCCTTTTCTAAGTAAATAAATAAAATCAAACGGTATTGTTTGGACAGATCATCTTTCTCAGCGCTGGTTAATGTTGGCCTGAACCTTTAATGACATGTTTCCGCTGTTCCACTAATTTAGCATTAGCACTTTCTCCCGCCGGCTCGGTTTCTTTTGATGGTGGATCACATCATAACATCAAGGCTATATCAGTTAACAGAACACCGGTGGAAAATTTTTTATTAAGACATGAACGTTTTTATCTTTCGTTTCCAATGTGTATATCATAATGTATTCTCTTGAAAATTATTTATTGTCAAAAGTGTGTTGAATGTGAACTCACCATTCAATGTGCATTTACCAGAGAATATTCAGTGATTGGTCCGTGCCTGTCGTCATGCAAAAGCCCGTTTGTGGTTTCTCAAGATTTACACTTCACTTACATTACGACCGATAACTAACTTTAGAGCGCAGCTTCTAGCCAAGAGTTTCTTTACTCTTCAGTCCATTCTTAGCCGTGTTCTTGACATTAATTCTCCGAGGTTTGATAAATACGGGCCCTGATCTCTGAACATCTCGAACTCCTCGACTGCCATGAGACTATAACATTTATAACTATAACAGTAAGATAAAGATCTATAAAATCATTCTGAATGTAAAAGAATAGCAGAGTCACACCACAACTATAAGGATATTGACACAGAGAAACAATATCATTGGAATCACCTTTGGAAGAATCTGATGATTGATGAAAACATTGACAGTCAGTGCGAACCCATCCTGCTTTAGAGAGCTCGTTCAACAGCCTCCGCCACGTCATCTGAGGTCTTCATGTCTTTATTTCTTCAGTCGAAAAGAAATTAAGGTTTTTGAGGAAAACGTGATGACGTAATGTGTGTCGCATCACAGCTAGTGCTAGACGAGCATTAGTGGTTAAAAGTATATAAATGTTCATCTTGTTCTAAAATGTCCGCTGGTTTGTCTAGACTAGACTCTTATTCCTCGGCTGGATCGTGTCGAGACTCTGAAGCTGCACTGAAACTCACATCTGGACCTTCGACCCGTTGGACCCCATTGAAGACACTATATGGAGGAAAACCCTGGAATGTTTATTTATTTATTTATTTAAGCAGGAAAGTCCCGTTGAGATACAATATCTCTTCTACCAGGGAGTAGTACATAACACAACATAATAAACAAACGCAAAATACCCATATCTAAAAGACAATACAAATCCTAATCAGCTGTTAAAACATTTACACCGTTCTATAAAACAGGCTTTCGAATGTTTTTAAGCAAAGCGAGAGATGGGACATGTTTCCATGCGTACGAGCATGGTTCGAATTACGTGGGAGCCAGTGGCAGCTGAGCTCCCATAGAGAGAGGATGAGCTCCCATGAAAGCAGTAAATCATACACCTGTGGGGGTCTCTAAAAATCATCAGCACCATTATTTTAAATTACAAATAAAGCACTTTTTCCTTCAGACTACTGTAGCATGACTTAAAAGATAGGACAAGATGCCAAACACATGGATCTCGCGGGATCTCGGATCGTCATCACACTACGGTACATCCTTATGCTTAAATCAAGTGATAAAAGTGCCGCTGCGATCATTGGCGCGGATACTGTGTTTGTTTGTGGCTCGCGCACAGTCTTCACTCGGGCGCGCTTCAATCCGTTGTGGAGACTCTATTCGTTCCAGTAAAATTACAAAACAAAATGCACACAAACGTGTCTCTGCCTGATATAGAACCACTTATAAACATAATCGGATTTGATGAAAAAAAAAAAAAAAAACTTATATGAGTGCGGATTCGAACCTAGAACCTCTGTTTGGCAAATGTTCTACCACTGGACCACTTAAGTACACGGTCGAATCTGTCGGATCTATCTATTTACTCACGTGAAAATTCTTACAACTAACAGCATATATTAGACCTCATTAAACGACAAATTAAACCAAATGTACTATTTAAATTGAATTGTGTTACCAACGCTTTTTTATTAAATTTGTATTATATTTACAAATTTTTATATTTTTATATTACATTATTAAGCTACCGCGCCTGCTCATAGGCTACTTTTTTTCTTCTTTTTTTAAAGAGACCCCCACAAAGATAAAATCATAATTCGAACCCTGCGTATGAGCATAATTAGAAAAAGCTGATCTACCGATTTCTGTATGAAAAACTGGCATCTTGACTAAAAGTTTGTCTGTTGATCTAGTATTATAACAAACTAGATATATACTGTGGTAATTTACCCAGCAAATCTTTTAAAATAAAAATTCAATTTTTCCTCCTCATGAACATCTTGGATGACGAGAGAGAGAGTAAATTATCAGGAGATTTTAATCGTGAAGTGATCTACTCCTTTAAAGCGACAGACGACAAAACTGCAGAGATTAACCCTAACCTAACCCTAAACTGCAGAGATTAACCCTAACCCTAACCCTAACCTAAACTGCAGAGATTAACCCTAACCCTAACCCTAACCCTAAACTGCAGAGATTAACCCTAACCCTAAGCCTAACCCTAAACTAGTGTGGACGCTTATATAGTTATCGTTATAGTTATCACACTTGGTAAGAACAGTAATTATAAGCATGCGTGTCTTTCTCAGAAGTGGACACTTGGCTGTGGCAGAACACAGTGTTTATTTAAAACAGCCTTTCTCTGATCCTGTGTGTGTGTGTTGTTCAGCATGAAGAGTCCTCTCAGGGGTTCAGCTCTTTTCTCCGGTCCCGGGATGAGCTGGGAATAAAGCACAACTCCTCCCTGCCAGCTTTATTACGAGCAAAGGTCTACAGCAGCTGGCACTGCGAGGTCCACTATCTTATCTCCCATCGGCCATAAATCCTCCAGAGAACAGCAGCGAGAGACAGCGCAGGAGAACATCTTCTCTCTGACCTTCACACATTCTGGGACTCGGTGGAAACGGAGGAGTGAACGACAGGACAGTCCATTCTGCTTATCTGATCACATTCATGCAAAGTCATGCGCGCCTCAAATCAACTTACAATAACAACATTCCTGTTTGCTCTTCTTGTATTTTAGGGTCACAAAACTGAATCCTTTACATGTATATCAGTGGACCGCGTGCTGATTTGCTGCAGAATCGAGCGTGACTCCGGAGCTGCCTGGATCTTAAATGTTTGAAATCTTTAATACTGTTCACTGGTAGCAGGAGTTTACTGGGCCATCTTGCCATTTAATCACCAATTAACTACTGTAAACTGTTATCTTTGGGAAAGACACACCTTTGAACGCTATCATGGATCAGCAGCGAGTGACAAAGGGTGATAAAGCCAGATCACCAGAACTCACTGTGACTCTCATTCATTCTCAGCAGTGCTGGCGAAGTTACTTTTAAAAGTAATGCATTACAATGTTGCGTTACTCCTGAAAAAAGTAACTAATTGCGTTACTTGGTTACTTTTTATGGAAAGTAATGCATTACATTACTTTTGCGTTACTTTTTCTCACCTGGGCTGGACTTGCTTGTTTTTAATGAAGGCTCTTTCACACCAACAGTGAACTGAATAAGCCTCAGGCTGAAAGAAATGCACATCCACACCTGTGAGGTAGAGGGGGAAAACTTTTCAGTTGTTTAGCCATTCTGGATTAAAGAATATGACGCAGGACAAGAAACTTACAACACTTACTTAAGCAATAAAAAATGAAACACAAATGTGATGTTTATCTAAAGTCATGTTTGTTTATTGTTACGGTTGAAGTGGATCAGCAAAGGCATTGGTTTATAAAGTGGTTAAATACATAAAGTATATTTGTGAAATGTAATATATTTAATTATTGCAGGTTTGTGTAGTATTCTGAGATTGTATTTCACTGTTTGTATTAATTTTGAGTAATACTAAATACATTTTTTTGCAAGTGAGATGGGTAAATGGCTGCTCACATTTATTCTAAAACTACAATAACCATCATGTTTACACAGCGAACACACACACACACACACACACACACAATGCCTGTGAACTTACGATTTCTCTTACAGTGCAATACAACACAATTAGAGCTTACGATGCGGACAGGAGAGCTGTCAGTCAATAAATGGGAAAACAAAGTAGCTTGGGTTACTTATTTGAAAAAGTAACTCAGATATTTAAAAGTAATGCATTACTTTACTAGTTACTTGAAAAAAGTAATCTGATTATGTAACTCGAGTTACTTGTAATGCGTTCCCCCAACAGTGGTTCTCCATCATCAGCTCGAGCACATGTATAAACTCTGTGTATGAGAGAATGTAAGTCTGGCTGTTGACCTGGGTGATATCGGTTGCTCACAGTGGAAGGGTAGTTGTACTGAACTGATATGATTTATTTTGAAGGTCTGATAAAAACATGATGACTCAACCATTGAGTTTATTATGCTGGGAATATTGTGTGCCGCCCTTCAGTTCAGGGCTGTGATTATATTGATGGGATTATGAATGATGTTGTGTTAAGGTTGTGTGAGTGTGTTTTTGAGTAAATGTGCGTTCTGTAACACACTGAGGCTGTTACGCAAACGGCATCATAAACTACTGTTTTACTGTCATAAAGCGAGGTGTGTTTATGGCCGTGTGTATCTGCATCTGTGCTCACACTCTTTTATAAGCAGCTTGTTAAAAATCAAATGCAAATGTTATTGAATTAAAGAGCAAACAGCCGCTGCTGGTCTTTACGGACGCGTGAATGAATGTGTGCGAACGCTGATTGTTGCTTAGATCTGATTTTTTGCAGGTTTGATGTTTGATGTTGTCAGCAGTGAGGCGATGTGTGTGTTTATCTGCTGGTGAAAGGAGTTTGTGCTCATGTCACGTTCTGTCCGTCTCAAACTCTGACTCAAAGTCAGAAAACACTGTAGCAAGTCATGATCAGACACCTCTTAAAGTTCTCCTTTAGGTCCTGTAGGTCAGTCCATCTCAAATCGCCCAAAAAAGTGTGACCGTTGGTTGCTTGACCATTTTTAATTTTCCTAATTTCTCTTTGTGAGTGATTATTGCAAAAATATTTAAAAAACAATAATATTTAATGAAAACTGGTCAAGCATCCACTACTGAGCCCCTGAGATGGACGAAGCCCTTTAAATGCAGCTCAAAGCCCTCGGACACATGGAGTGGTTTTGATTGGCAGAAACTGATTGGCAGAAAAAAGAGATGCTTGTCCAAAAGCAACAAGAAAAGTGTCTTGCTTCAGTTACAGCAGCGTTCAGTGTGTGTGTGAACATGAGCTCAGTGTGTGTGTGTGTGTGTGTGTGTGAACATGAGCAGCGCATCTCGTAACAACAGCAACAGCAGTTTCTAGCACTACAGCGAGAGAACGGATTGGGCTTTAGGGACGAGTGCATGATCCTCTCATGATCCAGTTTCAGCTTTAGTCCGGTCACTGAGTCTCAGCAGGTCCGGATGACCCGATGACACACACTCGCACACGTGTGCAGCAGTGCGTGTGTGATTCTGCTTTATGTCACACAGACCTCATATGTCACGTCTCTTATTGCTGCATGAGCTCATACGATCTGAAACACACGGCAAGATGAGGATTACAAACACTTACGGTTCTGTATCAGTAAAACACAAGCATTTATTGACAGGCACTGCATGGCAAGCAAGAGTAAAACACTTCTAAAGCACATGATTTCACAGAGAACAGCATAATTGCACAGGATTAGATGCATTTCTGGGTTTGGAAGCAGAATGTGTTTCTGACAGACAGACACAGATGTGAGACAGGTGTGCATGTATTTGAGACAGGCGTTTATGGATGTGAGACAGGTCTGCATGGATGTGAGACAGGTCTGTATGAATGTGAGACAGGTCTGTATGAATGTGAGACAGGTGTGTATGGATGTGAGACAGGTCTGCATGGATGTGAGACAGGTCTGCATGGATGTGAGACAGGTCTGTATGAATGTGAGACAGGTGTGTATGGATGTGAGACAGGTGTGTATGGATGTGAGACAGGTGTATATGGATGTGAGACAGGACTGCATGGATGTGAGACAGGTCTGTATGAATGTGAGACAGGTGTGTATGGATGTGAGACAGGTGTGTATGGATTTGAGACAGGCGTTAATGGATGTGAGACAGGTGTGTATGGATGTGAGACAGGTCTGCATGGATGTGAGACAGGTGTGTATGGATGTGAGACAGGTCTGCATGGATGTGAGACAGGTGTGTATGGATGAGAGACAGGTGTGTATGGATGTGAGACAGGTCTGTATGGATGTGAGACAGGTATGTATGGATGTGAGACAGGTGTGTATGGATGTGAGACAGGTGTGTATGAATGTGAGACAGGTCTGCATGGATGTGAGACAGGTGTGTATGGATGTGAGACAGGTCTGTATGAATGTGAGACAGGTGTGTATGGATGTGAGACAGGTGTGTATGGATGTGAGACAGGTCTGCATGGATGTGAGACAGGTATGTATGGATGTGAGACAGGTCTGTATGAATGTGAGACAGGTGTGTATGGATGTGAGACAGGTCTGCATGGATGTGAGACAGGTGTGTATGGATGAGAGACAGGTATGTATGGATGTGAGACAGGTCTGTATGAATGTGAGACAGGTGTGTATGGATGTGAGACAGGTCTGTATGAATGTGAGACAGGTATGTATGGATGTGAGACAGGTCTGTATGAATGTGAGACAGGTGTGTATGGATGTGAGACAGGTCTGCATTCGGACATTCGTGCTCCGAGTGTTTTGTCTTCTGTCGTGAGTGCATAGAATGAGCATTTGCTCAATCTCGTGTGCTCTTCTGTCTGTGTGTTTTGTGCTTTCATGTCATGTTTTGTCTTGTGCTGTGTAGCTCGCAGTTTGTGCTTTACACTGGCTATGTGCTTTCATGTTGTCATGTTGTCATGTTTTGTGTGAACACGCGGCTGATGAGTGTTCTTGTCTCGTTTTGTGTTAGCACTAGGGCTGGGGTAAACGATTATTAATTAAACGATTAGTCGGGTGATTATTTTATCGATTAGTCGACTAATCTAACGACTAATTCGAATTAATTATATCTCTCGAACCATTAGTCCAATGGATTAGCCCCGAGAAGGTTGTGGTTTAAAAATAAACATTCTGACATAAACACTCTGTCAGTTACAATGTTTACTTCTGAATATTGTAGTATAAACGTGATAAATCCATTTTGATTAATTTGAGTAAAAAAATGTGTTTTCTTTACAAAGAAAGTGGCACGATAAAAACCACTATTTTCTGTTTCAAACTTTCACATAGCATCTTTAGGTTATAATAACATAAAAAAATTAAAATCCAGATTTAGATTTTCAAAGATTTATTTAAATAACGGATTATTTTCCCCCCAAAAATGCAATAAATTCATGAATTTTTTTTCCCAAAATGCAATTAATCCATTGAATCAATATAAAAGTTATTTTTCATATTGAAACTGTTGAAAATACACAACAAAGTAAGTTGATCCACATATGACAGCCTCTGAACTCGGTCAATACTAATCTTATATACAGGCACGTACTGGACTAAACATAGCCTACATTCAATCAGCCATCGCTAAGAAATACCTCCTGAACCTTGACGGCGATCACCTGTAAAATGGTCCTGCTTGGTCCTGCTCGGTTTTCGTTGACTTTGAGTACAAGAATTGAACGTTTTTTAAAAGATCCCCTGGGGTTAACGTGTCAGCGTGACAGAAGTTTGATGCTGTCGTGTGAGAACAAGCAACAGTCGGCATTTTTCTTCCTCCCGCGTGCCTCATCTTCTTAATCTCCTCACGTAAATGATTAGATTTCGATGGCTTATGTTTCTTCCCTACGGCAGAAACCACCACAGGTTCATCAATGCCGTCAAATGTATTCATTTTTTTGTTTGTTTGTTGATCAAAAAGTACAAAGTAGATAAGGAAAACTAGGATGCCGGGTGTATTCAAAGCGCCGCCGTTACTGTTTATAGTGTGGAATGGTGCGCTGTGATTGGTTGAGCGGATTTATAGCATTTTGCAGAGAAAGGAGACTGGCGTTTGTCGCGGTTTGGAAAGAAAGGGAGAAAACATGACAGAAAAACACGGCGGGCGGTGTGTGTGGCGAGCTGTACCTCCGGGAATGGTGCAATAAATAAATAAATAAATAAATAAATAAAGAAGTGTCGATGCAAAAATATGACGTAGACGAAATCGTCGTCATCGACGCACCGCTACAGCACTAGTTAGCACATGGCTTGTCATGTGTTTCCCTGTGCCATGTGCTCTCCAGTGGATTGTCTAGTCCCTCCCATCTTGTTTCCTGATTATTGATTCATTTGCCCCACCTGTCCTCTCTCGTTTCCTGCTTTGTTTGCTCTCCCTATTTATTCTCCTTGTGTTTTCAGTCCTGTGCTGACAAAGTTAAATGCATCTCTACATCTTATAGGAAAACATATATCTGGAAATTGTGAGACATGCAGTCAACTGGAAACTGTGGAACATGTGCTGTTTGAATGCATTAAATACTCAATTCAAAGACTGGCTTTAAGGAATGGACTGGAACATGAAGGAATTAAACAAATGGACATTACAACTATTTTCTCAAATAACTCTGGAAAGATGGTAATTAAACACATCTCATCTTTTTTACAACAAACTGAACTGAACACAAGGATTTAAGTAAAAGTAATTAAGATACAGTGTCCTGTGCTGGTTCGTCGTCTAACCTTGTCTGATGTCGCCTCATGTTTCCTGGCCATGCCGAGTCAAGTCGATGAAGTCCTCGCTCCTTTCACCTACCCAAAACCCTGACAGTTTGAGTAAGAGTTCCTCAGACTACGAGTGATTAATCAAAGCGGGAAAAGCCAACCATCAGCTGTGGCTGTTTTGCATTTCCTGCTCAGATTGGACATTATTAGCAGTTAATTGGAAAATTGGAACCTTGTTTGGCAAGAACGAGTCGGACAGAGAGTGTGTGAGTGTGAGTGTGAGTGTGTGTGTGTGTGTGCGTGCTGAATACTGGAGCTCAGCCTTTACTCTCAGTGTTCAACGGAGTGTGTGTCTGATTGTAGGAAATGCTGCTGTGTGTGTTTCTATATATGATACCAAGGTTGGACACATCCACTTTTCCAAATTGAGAGCAAACTAGAGTGCAAACATGTCAGCTGAGCATGAGTGTGTGTGTGTGTGAGTGTGTGTGTGTGTGTGTGTGTGTGTGTGTGTGTGTGTGTGTGTGGTGATGGTTTCCTCAGGTCAGCAGGTCCAAAGGAGACGGTCAGTGTCTGTCTGTGTGTGTGTGTGTGAATGAGAGCTTGTCCATGCGTGTCTGAGGAACAAACCTCAGGGAGGAAATAGTAGTAAGACCTAAGAACACAGCGGAAAGGCTTGTGGGGTTTTTTATGGAAAAGAGAATTTAAACTTCAAGCATGCGATCACCACATTAAAGTGTGTGTTCTGGATCTGACCGCCGGCATGCGGTTCCTCTGCTTTTCATTAGACCTCACGATTTCTTCAGTTGATTTGGCAAATTAACTTACAAGAGGCAGAACACACCATTCAGACTGGAAACGAGCGTAGCAGCAAATTGCGTTTATCAAAAACACACTCAAGAAGTGTTTACCTTATGTGATCTGATGGAGGGAGGACTGAGGAAGAGCAGCGTAAACCTGTGAACCTTCACTTTATTACTCGACTCCATCAGAGATCAGTCTGAGCGGCCGATGATATTCATACACACACACATACACACACGCACACACACATACACACACACACACACACACACACACACACACTCATAACACAGGCTCCTGCTGCTGGAAGCATATGATATTCACGAGAGGCTCATTGACACGAGCAAATCAGACACGTTTGAGTCACTCACAGTAATGCGTTTCTGAATATCCTACTCACAGTCTCAGGAAATGTTGTTTTTATTAATGTCTACTTACCTCTGAGAAGGTATTTGTGGTTTTAATAGGGGTGTGAGCAGTTTATGACACTGACGTGAGCGAGAAATGATTGCTGGAGTGGGACGCTGGTGGCTGTGAGTGGGCAGGTTCTGGGAGGTCCGAGAGAGAGAGAGAGAGAGAGAGAGAGCATCAGCTAATCCAGTCAAGTCACCGTTATTTATAGACTTCACAGTGATAAACAGAAAAAAATAACAGAATCAGTGCTGAAACTTCATCAAATATGACACAAACTTAGATTCAGTAGTAAAGCAGCTCTACAGAAGAAGAGAGAGTCACTATTCAGATCAATTCCCTGTTGATTCAGTTCAGTTCAATAACTATTGCAGAATGTGTCAGTTATGAAATTAAGTGTAATCAGCTATAAGCAGCTCTGCAGAAAACAGTGGCTTCATCATCGTTCCCTGTTTGCTCTGTTACGACACACTCATTCTCTGCGTCTGAACAGAACCGTCTGGCACACACTGACACACGCAGAGCTGATTTATGGGGCTTCGGCTTTAGGATGTACCAGGGTTTTATTAAACACCTTCTGGAGGCCCGACAGCGGCTGGATCGTCCCGTTTAAGAGTTTCTCCTCAGGTCAGTCAGAACTTCCCTTGACTTCTGGCCAAGCAATTAAAGAGGCTGAAGCCGGGATGCGATACAGACGTCTCAGCTGTTCAGAGAACCCGTGATTCTGCCAATATGTTCTGCATTTGATGGTGCAAGTGAGAGCAGGGATGGATTTCACATGTGCGTCGGAGGGAGGGATTCTCCGAGACTGAGCTTTTCCGTGCGGATCTGCCTGTAAACCCGCACACCAGCATCACTCCGACTGCTAGATTTATAAATCCCTCCTAATGTCGCCATGGAGGCATTCCGGCTCTAAATGGTGGAATTGATGGCTTGCCCCCTCGGTAACGGCACACTTGATGATTATAAATGAAGTCGTAAATAAGACCGCTGGACTTTTACAGATCTTGGCACAGTAGAGGCAGTAGTTCTGCCTGACCCGCCGAGGTCAACGTTTAACAGATTGCTGCCGTGGAGCGAGAGAGAACCGTGTTAAACATCATCATTATCTCCAGCGTTTCCTCCACAGCTGGAGCGGACCGAGGATCTGGAACAATGTAGTCATGACTGAGTCTGGGAGGAACAAAAGACATGCTTCTGGTCCACAAGCCTCATTTGGAAGAGAGGAAATGAACAGAGATGAGAACTCGATACTCAGGAGTTTACGACTTTGGCAGACTTTAACGTGAACGAGCTCATCTCAGCAAACAAGTTCCTCATCAGCTGAACAGAAACAAATGTTTTACAGGCCACATAAATCCACAGATATTATGCTAACATCTATATCTATATATAAAACTATTAAAATCTATTAAATCTTCCTTTTACCACAACTCTAAATTCATAAATGTACAGCTTTTGTTCAAAAACCATCAGACGTCACCACAACCTCAGCGAAACGTCAGCGAAACGAAAAGAGGAAGGAGGAGAAGAAGAGGAAGGAGGAGAAGAAGAGGAAGGAAGAAAGGAAGAGGAAGGAGGAGAGGAAGAGGAAGGAGGAGAAGAAGAGGAAGGAGGAGAGAAAGATGAAGGAGGAGAAGAAGAGGAGGGAGGAGATGAAGAGGAAGGAGGAGAGAAAGATGGAGGAGAAGAAGAGAAAGGAGGTGAGGAAGAGGAAGGAGGAGAAGAAGAGGAAGGAGGAGATGAAGGAGAGGAAGAGGAAGGATGAAAGAAGGAGGTGAGAGAGAGGAAGGAGGAGAAGAAGAGGAAGGAGGAGAGAAAGATGGAGGAGAAGAAGGAGGAGGAGAGAAAGAGGAAGGAGTAGAAGAAGAGGAAGGAGGAGAGAAAGCGGAAGGAGGAGACGAAGATGAAGGAGGAGATGAAGAGGAAGGAGAGGAAGAGGAAGGAAGAGAAAAAGAGGAAGGAGTGTCTCTCTCTCTCTCTCTCTCACACTCTCTCTCTCTCTCTCTCTCTTTCTCACACTCTCTATCTCTCACACACTCTCTCTCTCTCACACACACTCTCTCTCTCTCTCTCTCTCTCTCACACACACTCTCTCTCTCTCTCTCTCTCTCTCTCTCTCTCTCTCTCTCCCTCTCAGGTTGATGAAGAATCGTGTGGATCTTCAGATGTGACTCACAGACGTTCTGCTGCACATCGTGACGGGAAACGCTGCAGACGCTTCACTCCTGATCTCAGAACAATGTGTGTGTGTGTGTGTGTGGATGTGAGCGTGTGTGAGCATGTGTGTGTGTGTGTGTGTGTGTGTGTGTTTGTGTTCATGTGTGTGTGTGTGTTCATGTGTGTCTGGGTGCGTATGTGAGTGTGTGTGTGTGTATGTGTGTGTGTTCATGTGTGTGTGTGTGTGTGTGTGTGTTCGTGTGTGTTCATGTGTGTGTGTGTGTTCGTGTGTGTGTGAGAGAGAGTGTGTGTGTTCATATGTGTGTGTGTGTGTGTGTGTGTGTGTTCATGTATATGCGTGTGTGTGTGTGTGTGTGTGAGAGAGAGTGTGTGTGTTCATGTGTGTGTGTTCATGTGTGTGTGTGTGTGTGTATGTATATGTGTGTGTGTTCGTGTGTGTGCGTGTGTGTGTGTGTGTGAGAGTGCTGCAGACAGCGATGACGTGTCACTCTTGATCTCAGAACAGTGTGTGTGTGTGCGCGAATGTGAGCGTGTGTGAGAATGTGTTTGTGTGCGTGTGTGAGCATGTGTGTGTGTGTGTGTGTGAGAGAGGGTGTGTGAGAGAGGGTGTGTGTGTGTTCGTGTGTGTGTGTGTGTGTGTGTGTGTGAGAGAGGGTGTGTGTGTTCGTGTGTGTGTGTGTTCGTGTGTGTGTGTGTGTGTGTGTTCATGTGTGTCTGGGTGCGTATATGAGCGTGTGTGTGTGTGTTTGTGTGTGTGTTTGTGTGTGTGTGTGTGTGTGTGTGTGTGTGTGAGAGAGTGCTGCAGACAGCGATGACGTGTCACTCTTGATCTCAGAACAGTGTCTGCAAGCTTTTGCTTCTCACTGAATGTAAAGCTTCACGTGTTTGTCATGAAGTTTTTTCCAGAGCATAATTGACACAGGAAGTAAATAACTCAATTAATTAAAACTACAAATGATGAAATATTCTTATTCAGGGTGTTTCATTAAATAATAATGTTTGCCTTTCATCTCTAAAGTCAGCACAGCTTTATTTCTACAGCTTTATACAGTACAGATCTTCTCAGAGCAGCTTTACTGTAATAAACAGGAGAATAACAGGATCACTGATGAAACTTCATCAAATATGAGACAAACTTAGAGTCAGGAGTGAAGCAGCTCTACAGAAGAAGAGAGAGTCACTGTTCAGATCAAGTTCTGTTCTCTGATAGTGTCAGTGCAGTCAGATCAATAATATCACTGAATATGTTGTGTTTGAGATGTTCTGGTAAACGGGTGCTGGTTGAGTGTGTGTGTGTGTGTGTGTGAACAGAGGCTTGTACCTGAAATGTCACGTTTGGGGGTGTTTGATCGCCCCCTGAGGCGGCGCAGGATGAGCTGAAACCACAGTCTTCCTGTGTCTCTCTCTCTCTCTCTCGAGCTCAACCTCCAGGAGAAGCTGCTCTTCAGCGAATCCCAGGTAAATACCCGCTTACTTACACAACCTCGTTTCTTTGGGCTTTTTCCCGAATGCCAGTGAAACGGATCGGAATCGTGTGTCGGGGCCTTTTGAGAGGAAGTGATGTGAGTCTTCATCACTTCCTGCTGGAGTTCCCAAGACACACTTGGATATCATTAAAGCAAAACGGCTGGTCATATGTGTGTGTGTGTGTGTGTGTGTGCGTGTGTGTGTGTGTGTGTGTGTGTGTTAGCAGCTGCTTGTCTGTTTGTGGAGCGGTAAGCGGGACTTTAGTTGCTGATTGTTCGGCAGCCATTACAGAGAGTGTGTGTGTGTGTGTGTGTGTGTGTGTTTTCTGTGCTGCTTCTGCGGAGGATCAGTGTGTGTGTGTGTGTGAGAGAGATTATAGATGGTGTGTCCAGACACACAGATATGTGTGCTCATAACTGACCGATTAGTGGGTATTACTGATTAGAGGACAGCTGACAAAACTCAACATGAACTTTACATCTAAAATTAACCTGTTTCTGTTCCAGTTTTGCTGCTCATTTGTCAGTCTGGATAGAAGATCTGATAAACAAATAAATGTACTGTTAACTTATCAGAACAGATGAACTAGTTTACCTAGAAAGACAGAACAATGTGTTCA
>NC_139979.1:260000-262500 GCF_963993115.1 Abramis brama | reverse complement strand
AACTTTTAAACTGTGAATAAATGCATGACTGGTTGTTTTGCGTGTGTTTTCCCTCAGGATCTGCTCGAGCGGTTCTGATATGGGCAGTAAGACTCTCCCGGCTCCGGTGCCGCTTCACCCGGCGCTGTTCCTGCAGTTCCCCGCGGGCGCGGATCCCCGGTACGGGCTGAGCTCCGGGCACAGCATGCTTCACCACTGGGCCCTCGGGTACCCGCAGATCCCGGGGCTCCTGGACCCGCGCTTCGCGTTCACCGCGACGCTCCCCTTCGCCGCGCATCTGTTCCCCAAACACGGATCGGTGACGCGCGTCGTGCCCACGCTGCACAAGGACAGACCGCGATTCGACTTCGCCAACCTCGCGCTCGCGGCCACGCAGGAGGACCCGCCGAAACCGGGAGCAGAGCTGGGAACACTGGGAACACTGGGAAAACTGAGCCCGGACCGCAAGCCCGCGCGCGGGAGACTCCCGTCCAAGAGCAAAAAGGAATTTATTTGCAAGTTTTGCGGGAGACACTTTACAAAGTCCTACAATCTGCTGATCCACGAGCGCACACACACGGACGAGCGACCGTACACCTGCGACATCTGCCACAAGGCCTTCAGGAGACAAGACCACCTGCGGGACCACAGGTGTGTGTGTGTGTGAGAGAGAGAGAGAGAGAGAGAGAGAGAGTGTGTGTGTGTGTGTGTGTGAGAGAGAGAGAGAGAGTGTGTGTGTGTGTGAGAGAGAGAGAGAGAGAGAGTGTGTGTGTGTGAGTGTTAGAGTGTGTGTGTGTGTGTGTGTGAGAGAGTGTGTGTGTGTGTGAGTGTTAGAGTGTGTGTGTGTGTGTGTGTGTGTGTGTTAGAGTGTGTGTGTGAGTGTTAGAGTGTGTGTGTGTGTGTGTATGGGAAGCTGCACTAAAATAAATGTTCTCTATTGGCATCGATGGTCACATTCAAACTTAAAGGTTCTTTAGAGGAAAAGGTCCTTCACTCTAAGAAGAGACGGTTGTTTGTGAACTGACCACAGAAAATAACCCTAACCCTAACAGAGGCTCTGTGGGAATAAACTTTGTAAACTGTATTTCTAAGAGCGTGCATGTGAGCTGATGCTGATATTAGTTATGAATCAAGCTTTATTTCTACACTCTACTAAAAAGTGGCTGCCTTAATTTTTTAAGTACAGTCAACTTGGATGTTTAAGTCATTTTGACTTTAAAAAATGAGTTGATTCTTGTATAACTTGCAAAAAAAAGTTGAAAACTGCTTAACTTATTTTGATGAGTTAAAGCAATGTAAAAAACATGCTGTCATAATAACTTATTGATCATAAAAAAAATTCACAGTGTATAGCGCTTTTTACAGTACAGTGTTTTAGAAGCAGCTTTACAGTGATAAACAGGGCGAATGCTGTGATCGAGGAGAGTCAGTCTGACGGATTCCCGCTTGTTTTCCAGATATATTCACTCCAAGGAGAAACCCTTCAAATGTCAGGAGTGCGGGAAGGGATTTTGTCAGTCGCGAACTTTGGCGGTTCATAAAACGTTGCACTTGCAGGTAAATCGTTTTCACTGTATTCATAAATAAATGAATAACATTCTGCAGAAACACGCGCTCGTGTTCGTCGAGCTCTACTTTATCATGGCATGTTTAGGACGCATTCTTGACTGATTCAGTGTTGACGATCCTCGCGCTTTTATCATCTGGGCCTCAAATGTTGAGAATGAAGCTTATATACATATCTGATGGAAAACTAAAGGGAATAATCCTGTGCTTGCTTCAAATCTGAACAGGAATCTCCTCACAAATGCCCGACATGCGGAAGAACCTTTAATCAAAGAAGTAACCTGAAAACTCACCTTCTCACCCATACAGACCTCAAGCCTTTCTGCTGCCTCCGCTGCGGGAAAGAGTTCCGGCGCAACTGCGACCTGAGGCGCCACACACTCACACACACCCCGCACACACACACCCCGCACACACACACTCTCTAACTGACACACTCTCACACACTCACACACACACACCCCCCGCACACACACACTCTCTAACTGACACACTCACACTCACACACACACACCCCGCACACACTCTCTAACTAACACACTCTCACACACTCACACACACCCCGCACACACACACTCTCTAACTAGCACAGTCTCACACACACACTCACACACACCCCGCACACACACACTCTCTAACTGACACACTCTCACACACTCACACACCCCGCACACACACACTCTTTAACTAACACACTCTCACACACTCACACACACACACACACACACACACACTCACACACACACACACCCCTCACACACACACACACTCTCTAACACACACTCACACACACTCCTCACACACACACTCACACACACTCCTCACACACACACCCCGCACACACACACTCTCTAACTGACACACTCTCACACACTCACACACACCCCTCACACACACACACTCTCTAACTAACACACTCTCACACACACCCCGCAAACACACACTCTCTAACTAA
>NC_139979.1:240000-255000 GCF_963993115.1 Abramis brama | reverse complement strand
CGACCCGACACACACACTCATGACCGGAGACACTCACGACACGACCGGAGACACTCACGACCCGACCCGACTCACACACTCACGGCCCGACACACTCACGACACGACCCGACACACTCACGACACGACCCGACACACACACTCACGACCCGACACACACACTCACGACCCGACACACTCACGACCCGACCCGACACACACACTCACGGCCCGACACACTCACGACCCGACCCGACACACACACTCACGACCGGAGACACTCACGACCCGACCCGACTCACACACTCACGGCCCGACACACACACTCACGGCCTGACACACTCACGACACGACCCGACACACACACTCACGACCCGACCCGACACACACACTCACTCACGACCCGACACGACACACACACTCACGGCCCGACCCGACACACACACGACACGACCCGACACACACACTCACTCACGACCCGACACGACACACACACTCACGACCCGACCCGACACACACACTCATGACCGGAGACACTCACGACCCGACCCGACTCACACACTCACGGCCCGACACACTCACGACACGACCGGAGACACTCACGACCCGACCCGACTCACACACTCACGGCCCGACACACTCACGACACGACCCGGCACACACACTCACGACCCGACACACTCACGACCCGACCCGACACACACACTCACGACCCGACCCGACACACACTCATGACCGGAGACACTCACGACCCGACTCACACACTCACGGCCCGACACACTCACGACACGAACCGACACACTCACGACCCGACCCGACTCACACACTCACGGCCCGACACACTCACGACACGACCCGACACACACACTCACGACCCGACACACTCACGACCCGACCCGACACACACACTCACGGCCCGACACACTCACGACCCGACACACACACTCACGACCGGAGACACTCACGACCCGACCCGACTCACACACTCACGGCCCGACACACACACTCACGGCCTGACACACTCACGACACGACCCGACACACACACTCACGACCCGACCCGACACACACACTCACGGCCAGACACACTCACGGCCCGACACACTCACGACCCGACCCGACACACACACTCACGGCCCGACACACTCACGACCCGACCCGACACACACACTCACGACCCGACCCGACACACACACACTCACGACCCGACACACTCACGACCCGACACACACACTCACGGCCCGACACACTCACGACCCGACCCGACACACTCACAACCCGACACACACACTCACGGCCCGACACACTCACGACCCGACCCGACACACACACTCACGACCCGACCCGACACACACACACTCACGACCCGACACACTCACGACCCGACACACACACGAGGCCGTCAGGTTTTGATCTTTTATCTGCTGGTATTTGCTAGTATCCATGATGCCGTGTATCTGAAGAAGAAGTCCAGGACCTCCAACAAAACAATAGGCCCAAACATTAGAGATCCAGCGGTGTATTAACCGTGGCATCGGGAGCTTTATATCCCATCTGGTGTGTTTGCTGCCAAAAAGCTCTTCTTTATTTCATCGGACCACAGAATCCAGTCGCGTTTGAAGACCCAGTCGTGTCTGACAGCTGAACATGCTGGAGTTTGTTTCGGGATGAGCGAGGAGGATGTTTCTTGAAACCCTCCCAAACAACATGTGCTGATGTAGCGTTTCTATGCTTTCTGACCCCGAGACTCACTAATCTCTGCGATTCTCCATCTGTGATCCTCGGAGAGACTTTGTTCACTCAAACTCTTGCATAAGGACGATATAAACACACGTCCTCTTCCTGGCAGATTCACAACATCTTTAGTTGATTGGAACTCCTTAAGTGGATTATCTTTAATACTTTTAGATTTACAGGCACACAAACTTTGGAAGAACAATATGTATGGCACTCAGACAGGAAAGTTCCATGCAGTTGAGCTGATAGAAAAAAACAAAATACATTTCTAGTTTCAACATTAATTGTTTACTTTAAAACATTAACTTTTTAAATGGAAAAAAGTATTAGCTGTGTGCAAAGTGACCCATGTTTGGTTTTTGACCACTGAAAATGTGTATTTACTCACGGGGCCACATTAAGATCTCCATATCTCTGGGGTTGAACCATTTAGAGCCTTTAAAATTAAAATATTAAAAGGAAAGTTTGTTAAGAACCAGAATCTAAAAGGATATTAAGATATATTTAATACTTCTTGAGTTACAGGCATGCAAACTTGGGGCAAAAAAAAGTGCTTTTTCCAATTTTTGAACTTTCACTGTTGGCATATAATGAAACAAAGATTGCTAAAGTCATCAGATTTGACTAACAGATCTACTAATATCTGTGTAAAAATAAAATAATGATGCTGCCATCTTTCTAAAGTCATTTTTACCCCCGCTGAAATTTGAAAACTCACGTGAAAACTGTAATTTTGACCCCCCCTCTACATATCTTTCATATTTTGGCTTTTTATCTCTATTGATGTTTGTCTTTCTACAGAAAAAATATATTTTTTTAGCTGGGTACTCCGGCTGATTTGACAGGGAATGATGTTCTGATCCGTTTCCTTCGATGGCCGAGGCGTGAGGAGAATAGTGTCACCTCATTCTGGACAGTTTTTGGAAATGTTTATCATTGCGTTCATAGAGCGACGCTTTAGAGAAGTTCTCTGGCAGTCGCTGTCTGTTTACAGAAGCTGCAGTTCTGCCTCCCTTGATTACTATTGATAGTTCAAACAAGCGTATGGAATGATTTTTATCTGTTAGGAAAGAAATCATAATCATAATTCAGTTTTCTATCCCTGACATGTAATATAAATCTATCTCACACCATGAGCATCATGAGCTTCAGAGACCTGAACACTGAGCAGCTTATGAAAATAACATGATATGACATAAGTGTCAGTGTAGAGTTTGTTCAGAGCTTCCCTCTCGTCTGCTGACACTCGGATGCAGGAACACCAGATTTGCTTTGCTTTCTTATTTGGGCAACACTGAGCTTTTGCAGTTGTAATATCTGGAAGGGATCACTGTGTCATGTTGTGAGAATGTTTGGCTCTCAGACTTTGATGCAGGATATTATTAGAAGCAGCTTTCCTCGTCCCAAGCGGGAGTTAAACTTTCCTCAGAGATCTTCTGTGAAAGCGACTGGAATCCTGACAGTTAGACATGAACACCCGCCAAATGTGGGTAAAAATCAACTGTGGCGAGTAACGCTGTCGAATCACTGGCCAATTTGGTGTGTTACTGATAATGTTTACTCACTTTGCTGGGGAAGTTCGTGTAAACCAAATCTGTGCAGATTTAGCGCAAATACTCGTGAGTCATCATATATTACATACAGTGTATTGCGTTAAATCTGCTCATATCTGGCTTACTTAAACACACACATCACCACGCAACAAATTACAGCGCTTGTTCATTTGCATTGAAGCAAAAGCCAAGATTAAAAACATTTGGTTTACAGAAAATACTCTTTTTTTTTTTTTTATGTTCTTTGTACTGTATTGATCTGTCCACCTAAAACACATTTATGGTGATGAGGATGAAAGAGGAAGGGAGGAGATGCTGGATAATAGGATTTCTTTTGAATAAGAAATCCAAATTTTATATATATTAATATTCAAAGCTTTGACATAGTTAATCTGGTTCATATGTCTTTCCCTTTTCTTTTTCTTTTTTTTTGGCTAGTAGAAGGTCTGAGTTGCTGGTAACTTAAAAATTTAGTAGCCAAATTGGCCGGTGAGTGAAAAAGTTAATTTCATACCCTGTTCTGTACGGTCTGTTTGATTGAGCAGACGGAGCTCTACGGCGAAACATTCGTTCTTTTCAGTGTTTTGACTGACAGATGGTGTGTGTTTGCAGGAGCTCAAGCTGCCCTTCATGTTCCTGAGCGGCCACATCCACGAGCTGCGCATCCACGTGCCCTGGACCAAACTGAGCTCCGAGCCCGTGGTCATCACCATCAACACCATGGAGTGCATCCTCAAGCTTCGGGACGGAGCCGCGGTCAGTGTCTGAGACACACATGAGATACACACGAGATACACATGAGATACACACGAGACACACATGAGATACACACGAGACACACACGAGACACACACGAGACCCACATGAGATAGACATGAGATGCACACGAGATACACACGAGACACACACGAGACACACACGAGACACACACGAGACACACATGAGATAGACATGAGATGCACACGAGATACACACGAGATGCACACGAGATACACACGAGACACACACGAGACACACACGAGACACACATGAGATAGACATGAGATACACACGAGACACACATGAGATAGACATGAGATACACACGAGACACACATGAGATAGACATGAGACACACGAGACACACATGAGATACACATGATACACACATGAGATAGACATGAGACACACGAGACACACATGAGATAGACATGAGATACACACGAGACACACATGAGATACACACGAGACACACACGAGATAGACATGAGACACACGAGACACACATGAGATAGACATGAGATACACACGAGACACACATGAGATACACATGATACACACATGAGATAGACATGAGACACACGAGACACACATGAGATAGACATGAGACACACATGAGATAGACATGAGACACACGAGACACACATGAGATACACACGAGACACACATGAGATAGACATGAGACACACACGAGACACACATGAGATAGACATGAGACACACATGAGATAGACATGAGACACACGAGACACACATGAGATACACACGAGACACACATGAGATAGACATGAGACACATGAGACACACATGAGACACACATGAGATAGACATGAGACACACGAGATAGACATGAGACACACACGAGACACACACGAGACACACATGAGACACATGAGATAGACATGACACACATGAGATACACACGAGACACACATGAGATAGACATGAGACACATGAGACACACATGAGATAGACATGAGACACACGAGACAGACATGAGATAGACATGAGATAGACATGAGACACACACGAGACACACATGAGACACATGAGATAGACATGAGACACACGAGACAGACATGAGATAGACATGAGACACACACGAGACACACATGAGACACATGAGATAGACATGAGACACACGAGACAGACATGAGACACACATGAGACACACGAGATACACATGAGATACACATGAGACGCACACGAGATGCACACGAGACGCACACGAGATAGACACGAGATACACACGAGATACACATGAGACACACACGAGACACACACGAGATACACACGAGATGCACACGAGACGCACACGAGACGCACACGAGACAGACACGAGATACGCACGAGATACACATGAGACACACACGAGACACACACGAGACACACACGAGACACACACGAGATACACACGAGATGCACACGAGATGCACACGAGACGCACACGAGACGCACACGAGACAGACACGAGATAGACACGAGATACGCACGAGACACACACGAGACGCACACGAGACGCACACGAGACGCACACGAGACACACACGAGACACACACGAGACAACATGAGATGCACACGAGACAGACACGAGACAGACACGAGACAGACACGAGACAGACACGAGATACACACGAGACGCACACGAGATAGACACGAGATACACGTGAGATGCACGTGAGATGCACGCGAGATGCACACGAGATAGACATGAGATACACACGAGATGCACACGAGATGCACACACGAGACGCACACGAGATGCACACGAGATGCACACGAGATGCACATGAGATGCACAAACTTTCTATCGCACAAAAGGTTCTTTATAGTGGAAAAAGGATCTTTAGATTATTAAAATGTTCTTCACACCAAGAGATGATCACTGAAAGGAACCCAAAATGGTTCTTCTATGGCATCGCTGCGAAAACAGCCTTTTGGAACCTTATTTGTAAGAGTGTAGTGTGATGGAATCACTCACCAACCCTGACTAAAGGTATATTCAGTCGCCCGTCGTTTTTCACGTGATGTTCGCACAGAAAGGGATGAGATGTGACCGTCTTCCTTTATCTAGAGCAGTTGTGGCACCAGAAAAAGGCAAAAAGTTTTACTGTATGAAATCATTGACATATGTGACCCTGGACCACAAAACCAGTCACAAGTCGCACGGGTATATTTGTGGCAATATCCAACAATACATTGTATGGGTCAAAATGATCTATTTTTATTTTATGCCAAAAATCATTAGGATTTTAAGTAAAGATCATGTTTCATATCTCCTACCGTAAATATATAAAGCAAGTATTTTTGTGAGTGCATGCAGCAAAATCGATGATGTATAAATCTCAATTTAAAAGATTTGACCCTTGTGACTGGTTTTGTGGTCCAGGGTCACATACTTCTTTTTAGAGTGGCTTTACAGCAGAATCTGAATTTGTCTCGAATTTGATGAATTTTTTCAAAATTGATTCTGTTATTTCCTGTTTATTTCTGTGAAGCTGCTGTGAAATATAGAGTGCTATAGAAATAAAGCTTGACATGGACGTTGGTAAAGATGTAGAGTGTTCTAACGGCCTGATGTTTGCATGCGCAGTCGTTCAGAGGAGGTCCAGATGGCCAGTTAGAAACACATTTAGGAGGGAAGTCAATTAGAGCTGATTATAGCGGCTTCTGCAGAATAGATCTGGACCATATGCGTGTTCCCCTGCACTAATGTCAGCTACTGCCGTCTGCGTGCTCCTGCCATGTGGGAACCGTGCCGTATATACACTGGGACATTCCCAAACAGGTATTTGTTGCAGATGTGTTTCACAGAGCCGTCCGGTTTAAGAAAGAACTTTTAGAAAATTGCAAATGACGTTGAGACAAATTATGCGCTGGTAAAGCTGAGGCCGGAGAGACCCGAAAGCAGAGCAGAACCACACGGCAGAACCCCGGCGATCGCGTCACTGATGCCGACAGACATGCGGATAAAACCATGCAGAATAAAGACAACGTACAGAAAAACACTCTTAGAAGAAAAAGTTCTATGTGGGATAATTGTATGGATTCAGTTTTAATTTATCAATTTAGCTTTAATTCATCTTTCATTTTTATTTAATTTCATGATTTGTGGGTTGTGTTTCAGGTGTGTATGTTTGTGTGTGTGTTGTGTCTCAGATGTGTGTGTGTGTGTGTCTCAGATGTGTGTGTGTGTGTGTGTGTTGTGTCTCAGGTGTGTGTGTGTGTTGTGTCTCAGATGTGTGTGTGTGTGTGTGTGTGTGTGTCGTGTCTCAGATGTGTGTGTGTGTGTGTCAGTGTGTGTGTCTCAGATGTGTGTGTGTGTCGTGTCTCAGATGTGTCTGTGTGTGTGTGTGTGTGTGTGTGTCTCAGATGTGTGTGTGTGTGTGTCTGTGTGTGTCTCCGATGTGTCTGTGTGTGTCTGTGTGTGTGTGTGTGTGTGTCTCAGATGTGTGTGTGTGTGTCTCAGATGTGTGTGTGTGTGTGTGTGTGTGTCTCAGATGTGTCTGTGTGTGTGTCTCAGATGTGTGTGTGTGTGTGTGTGTGTCTCAGATGTGTGTGTCTGTGTGTGTGTGTGTGTGTGTGTGTCTCAGATGTGTCTGTGTGTCTCTCAGATTGTGTCTGTGTGTGTGTCTCAGATGTGTGTGTGTGTGTCTCAGATGTGTCTGTGTGTGTCTCAGATGTGTGTGTGTGTGTCTCTCAGATGTGTCTGTGTGTGTGTGTCTCAGATGTGTGTGTGTGTGTGTGTGTGTGTCTCTCAGATGTGTCTGTGTGTGTGTGTGTGTGTGTGTGTGTGTGCGAACAGAAGGAAGCTTTGAGTAGTTCTGATGATTAATGATCTAATGACTGTAGTTTGTTTTTACAGTTCCTCTGAGCGGCTGAATATGATCCAGCAGAAATATACGTTTCATGTTCACGATCTGCAGTGAAGCTGCGCTGTGCGAGTGTGTGTGTGTGTGTGTGCGAGTGTGTGTGTGTGTGTGCAGACGTGGAGTTGTGTGAGTGTCTTGAGTAACAGAGCAGCTCCTCCTCGTCTCTGAATGAAGTGTTAATCGCTCTTCTCCTGTGTGTGTATTTATTATATCTGTGTGTGTGTGAGACGTCTTCATTAACGCATCTGGAGCTGTGTGGTGTGTGTGTGTGTGTGTGTGTGGAGTGGATGGTTAAGGGTTTTGTTGATGTTACGGAGGTGTACTGAGTGTGTTTAACTCGGGACCCATGTGATGTTGGTCTAAGGTCAAAGGTCGTGCTGTGGGGGTGTATGGGCCGTTACTGATGCAGTAAAGTGAATCTCTCCAGTAAATCAGTGTGTGTTATCAGTGACAGGCATTCTGGGACGTTTGTGTCTGACCTCGACATCCACTCGTCTGATTCTTTTAGACGCTTCTTCACTCTTTCATCGCAAACGCCGCAATAAACCAGAAATAAACCTTTACTGCTGTTTATCCCAGAACTCCCTCATTCCACACACACACACACACACACACACACACACACACACGAGTCAAGTCACCTTCATTTATACAGCGCTTTTAACAATACAGAGTGTTTTCACAGCAGCTTTACAGTGATAACAGGAGATTACAGTAACAGATTGTTTAGGCTTTACAGCAGATCTAGAATAAAGTTATTGTCCAGATAAAGTTAGTTTTGACTGATTCACTTCTGTTGTAAAGATCATTAGTTATTAACTCAGGGGCCGCTAACACACACCGCTCTCACAGAAAACTTTTAATGTGTTCTAGCCGTTCATTTACACGTCAACAGTGTTTGGAGCTAGAGAACACACACTTTGAAACAGGATCCAAGGTGCAAGCGCTGATATTTTTTATATCTGACACACGCACACACACACACACACACACGCACACGCGCACACACACACACACACACACACTCACACACTCACACACACACACACACACACACACACACACACTCACACACACACGCGCGCACACACACACACACACACACACACACACTCACACACACACACACACTCACACTCACTCACACACACACACACACACACACACACACACACACACACACACACACACACACAAACGTGCACACACGCTCTTCCTCTTTCAGATGTGTGTAAGCTTGTGATTGTGTTGTTTCTGTGTGCAGGATGATAATGAGAGCTGTGGGTCCAGTTCCACCAATCGCAGCGCGTCTGAGAGCTCGAGGGCGTCGGCTAAACCTCGACGTGTGCAGCAGAACCCCAGCGACCCGGACCTGCCCCCAGGTGTGTGAGTGTGTGTGTGTGTGTGTGTGAGTGTGTGTGAGTGAGTGAGTGAGTGATGCGTGAGGGCCACGGACCCTCCCTTAGAGACCCCCAGCAGCGCACTGTTTGTTTTCTTTCAAGCTCATGCACACACACACACACACATACCCACACCCTCTCACTTAGACACACACACACACATTTCTGTTTCACTCAGTAAGACATACAAATAACTTTTTAGACATTTGTGGTATATTTTCTCATGTTATTACCACACATTTATTAATTTAGTAGATTTTTTTTGTCCAAGTGAGTTTGAAAATTTAAATTTCAGTTAAATCTCGCAGCTCGGCCTCGTCCTTATCATATGTTTTTGTGTAAAACTGTGTAAATCAGGGAAAACGAGTGAAACCCTTCTTTCACCGTGCTGTCGTCAGGAATCCGCTCGTGAGAGAGTTACTCTCGGGATCAGAGGAAAACCTTCAGTCAGTTTGAAGAGGTTGAGACTGAGACTGAGACAGACTGAGACTGAGACAGACTGAGACTGACTGAGACAGACTGAGACTGAGACAGACTGAGACAGACTGAGACAGACTGAGACTGAGACAGACTGAGACTGACTGAGACTGAGACTGACTGAGACTGAGACTGAGACTGACTGAGACTGAGACTGACTGAGACTGAGACTGACTGAGACTGAGACTGAGACTGACTGAGACTGAGACAGACTGAGACTGAGACAGACTGACTGAGACTGACACTGAGACTGAGACTGACTGAGACTGAGACTGACTGAGACTGAGACTGAGACTGACTGAGACTGAGACCCAGCGACGGACAGAATGTTTCTGTACTCATTATCACACTGATTCCTTCACATGAGGGATTCAGATTTGTTTTAGTTTGTTAAATTGAATTTGTTAAGCGCAGAGGAGGTTAGTGTTCGTTTCTGATGAGATGTTTGAATGAATGTGTTTCTGTTTATGATGAGCTGAGTGTCTGTGAGTGTGTGTTAGTGTGTCTCCTGTGCATCAAAACATCTTAAAGGTGACATTATTCACAAGATATAATATAAATCTCTGGTGTCCCCAGAATGTGTCTGTGAAATTTCAGCTCAAAATACCAGATCATTTATTATAGCTTGTCAAATTCGGCCCTTTTTGGGTGTGAGCAAAAACGCGTTGTTTTAGTGTGTGTCCCTTTAAATGCAAATGAGCTTTAGCCCCGCCTCCGTTCAGAAGAGGGCGGAGTCTTTACACGAGCTTCAGAAACTCCGGCAATAACAGAACAGGCCAATCTCACTCATCCAGAATCCCAGAATCACCAGGAGTGAGTGCAGCCTTACGGAGAGACTCAGGAAGAGCTTCTGAATGTTAGTGGAGACATTTCTGTAGTTGTTGTGGAGTTACACTGATCATCTCATCATCATGTTTAACTTCTCCACAAGTGTCCACAGTTCCTGAGGTCTTTATAAGACAGCGGTGACATGTTCTGGTCAATAGTGTTCAGTGCTCGTCTGTGCTCAACCACAGAACAGCTTCAGGCTTTGCTGGATCTTCATCATTGCGTTAGAACTGGTCTCTGTTGTCGCGTGAGAAACCAAATGTCGGCTGGTGTGTGTAAACGTGCAGATTAAGGGCCGGTAATATTATAATAAGATCCTCTTCATACGTCAGAAGGAGAGCGAAATCTGATCGGCTTATTTTATAATATGCTTGCAGAGAAAGACTCACCAGAACACAGTTACTGGGTTTCACTTTTCACGTTTTCTGTGTTGGTAGAAGCACTGGGGACCCGATTACAGCACTGACACACGGAGAGAGTCAGATTTTCATGATATGTCCCCTTTAATGTCTGGTGTTTTCTTCCTTGGCCGATGCGTTCGTGCGCAGGAGAGAGTCTGAGAGTGTGTGTGTGAGTGCGCTGGAGTCTGAGAGTGTGTGTGTGAGTGCGCTGGAGTCTGAGAGTGTGTGTGTGAGTGCGCTGTAGTCTGAGAGTGTGTCTGAGTGTGTGTGTGTGTAAGTGCGCTGGAGTCTGAGAGTGTGTGTGTGTGTGAGTGCGCTGGAGTCTGAGAGTGAGTCTGAGAGTGTGTGTGTGAGTGCGCTGGAGTCTGAGAGTGTGTGTGTGTGAGTGCGCTGGAGTCTTGAGAGTGTGTGTGTGTGAGTGCGCTGGAGTCTGAGAGTGTGTGTGAGTGTGTGTGAGTGAGTCTGAGAGTGTGTGTGTGAGTGCGCTGGAGTCTGAGAGTGTGTGTCAGAGTGTGTGTGTGAGTGTGCTGGAGTCTGAGAGTGTGTGAGTGTGTGTGAGTGAGTGCGCTGGAGTCTGAGAGTGTGTGTCAGAGTGTGTGTGTGAGTGCGCTGGAGTCTGAGAGTGTGTGAGTGTGTGTGAGTGAGTGCGCTGGAGTCTGAGAGTGTGTGTGAGTGAGTCTGAGAGCGACTCTTGGCTCGAGTAGCACATAAAACTGTTGGTTTTTCCAGCTATTTTACGAGTGTAGTTGTGATCCCCACGGGCCGCAGGTGCAGCGGAGCTGAAGAAAGTTTATGGAGAAACGCAGGGAAAGTAAAGACTCCGCTGGATAAATTAGATCCAGAGAGCACTAACAGGGAATGAGTTTATGACTGTGAATGCAGGTGCTACACACACACACACACACACACAGACCCACCACTGACCCGCATGTTTAACACACACCCTCGACCGCACACACTGACGCTCGCGTGACCGACGCTCTCGGGAAATAACGCACAACTGCGGACGATACTGTAACACACTCGTTTGTTCTTCACCTGATCCCGAGGCTTTGAGTTTGTGGGATTATGATCCAGAGCTCATTAATAAAACACACGCCACTCGCACAGGAAGACAAACATTTGAGTTGGACTACAAGGAAAAAGCATTAAAGTTTTATAAGTTGGAGTGGGACTGCGAGCGCTCAGCCGGCCTGAATAATGCCGTCGCTCCTGCGGTGATGACCGCTCCTTGCTGGATGTTTTAATATGTTATTGCTGAAACTCTGGTTTGTAATGTTTTCAGTATTTTGGTACTTTGTTGAGTAATGACCTTAGAGCATGAGCACTGTTCAGCTGGAGCTTCTGGTCACACACACACACACACACACACACACACACACACTGCACAATTAATAGATTAAATCAGTGAGATTGTGATATGGCTGCTGCAGTTAATCTAATCCTGAAAACTGTTTAGCGTTGTGTTTTTGCAGGTGAGAGAAGCAACAAATCTAGAACATCCCAGTGTAATTAACAGGGAGCCGGCGCTGTGTGAAAGAGTTATATGAAAGTTATATGAGTTATGTGAAAGAGTGTTTGGAGAGCACAGGACTCACACTGAACTCAGGCACTATTATGGGATGTTGTAATCATGTCATGTTGATTGTTTTCTGTGTACAATTGATTAATTCACTCTTTAGAATAAGAGTTTTGTTATTCATGCTGCTGACCAAGTTGCGGCGATGCTTCGTTTTTTCAGGATCTTATGCTACGTTTTTTATGATGCAACAATCAATTATTTCAAAAGTCTCCATCAGCTGTTTGTGAGAGTTTGAGTTTTCCTTCTGCTGCGTGTCTCTGCAGGGTACGTGCAGAGTCTGATTCGCCGAGTGGTGAATAACGTCAATATCGTGGTGAATAACCTGATCCTGAAGTATGTGGAGGATGACATTGTGCTGTCGGTAAACATCACGTCAGCGGAGTGTTACACGGTGGACGAGCTGTGGGACCGAGCCTTCATGGACATCATCTGTGAGTAAAACATGTTCACACGCGTGTTTAACAGCAATAATCGTATGATGAAAGAAACGCTCTGATCACATTATGAAGGAACACTAATGTCAGCATCATCAAACTCACGTGATCAGTCTGAGTTCAAGCATATACATGAGTGCAGGGTTAGTGTTGGGTGAGTGTTAGTTAGTGCTGGGTGAGTTTGGGGGGTTGGTTAGTGCTGGGTGAGTTTGGGGGGTTGGTTAGTGCTGGTTGAGTTTGGGCTGTTGGTTAGTGCTGGGTGAGTTTGGGGGATTGGTTAGTGCTGGTTGAGTTTTGGGCTGTTGGTTAGTGCTGGTTGAGTTTGGGCTGTCGGTTAGTGCTGGGTGAGTTTGGGAGGTTGGTTAGTGCTGGTTGAGTTTGGGGGATTGGTTAGTGCTGGTTGAGTTCGGGGGGCTGGTTAGTGCTGGTTGAGTTTTGGGCTGTTGGTTAGTGCTGGTTGAGTTTGGGGGTTGGATAGTGCTGGTTGAGTTTGGAGGCCTGGTTAGTGCTGGTTGAGTTTGGGGGGTTGGTTAGTGCTGGGTGAGTTTGGGGGGTTGGTTAGTGCTGGTTGAGTTCGGGGGGCTGGTTAGTGCTGGTTGAGTTTCGGGCTGTTGGTTAGTGCTGGTTGAGTTCGGGCTGTCGGTTAGTGCTGGGTGAGTTTGGGAGGTTGGTTAGTGCTGGTTGAGTTTGGGGGATTGGTTAGTGCTGGTTGAGTTCGGGGGGCTGGTTAGTGCTGGTTGAGTTTTGGGCTGTTGGTTAGTACTGGGTGAGTTTGGGGGGTTGGTTAGTGCTGGTTGAGTTTGGGGGGTTGGATAGTGCTGGTTGAGTTTGGGGGGTTGGATAGTGCTGGTTGAGTTTGGGGGGTTGGTTAGTACTGGGTGAGTTTGGGGGGTTGGTTAGTGCTGGTTGAGTTTGGGGGGTTGGATAGTGCTGGTTGAGTTTGGGGGGTTGGATAGTGCTGGTTGAGTTTGGGGGGTTGGTTAGTGCTGGTTGAGTTTGGGGGGTTGGATAGTGCTGGTTGAGTTTGGAGGCCTGGTTAGTGCTGGTTGAGTTCGGGGGATTGGTTAATGCTGGGTGAGTTTGGGGGTTGGATAGTGCTGGTTGAGTTTGGAGGCCTGGTTAGTGCTGGTTGAGTTTGGGGGGTTGGTTAGTGCTGGGTGAGTTTGGGGGGTTGGTTACTGCTGGTTGAGTTCGGGGGGCTGGTTAGTGCTGGTTGGGTTTTGGGCTGTTGGTTAGTGCTGGTTGAGTTTGGGGGGTTGGATAGTGCTGGTTGAGTTTGGAGGCCTGGTTAGTGCTGGTTGAGTTCGGGGGATTGGTTAATGCTGGGTGAGTTTGGGGGTTGGATAGTGCTGGTTGAGTTTGGAGGCCTGGTTAGTGCTGGTTGAGTTTGGGGGGTTGGTTAGTGCTGGGTGAGTTTGGGGGGTTGGTTAGTGCTGGTTGAGTTCGGGGGGCTGGTTAGTGCTGGTTGAGTTTTGGGCTGTTGGTTAGTGCTGGTTGAGTTTGGGGGGTTGGTTAGTGCTGGTTGAGTTTGGGGGATTGGTTAATGCTGGGTGAGTTTGCGGGGCTGGTTAGTGCTGGGTGAGTTTGCGGGGCTGGTTAGTGCTGGGTGAGTTTGGGCTGTCGGTTTGTGCTGGTTGAGTTTTGGGCTGTTGGTTAGTGCTGGTTGAGTTCGGGGGGCTGGTTAGTGCTGGGTGAGTTCGGGCTGTTGGTTAGTGCTGGTTGAGTTTGTTGGTTAGTGCTGGTTGAGTTTTGGGCTGTTGGTTAGTGCTGGTTGAGTTCGGGCTGTCGGTTAGTGCTGGGTGAGTTTGGGCTGTTGGTTAGTGCTGGGTGAGTTTGGGCTGTTGGTTAGTGCTGGTTGAGTTTGGGGGATTGGTTAATGCTGGGTAGGGATGGGCATGATTAATCGACGATCGATAATTGATCGTTAAGAATTTCGTCGATCACGTTTATTTGTTATTGATTAAACTAATGCAGGTTGCGTT
>NC_139979.1:230000-235000 GCF_963993115.1 Abramis brama | reverse complement strand
TCAGGACCTCGTGAGAAGCATCTGGTTCCAGTCTGATTCTCACTGTCTCCTGCAGATCTGATGGACGCCTCCGAAGCGTCTCTGACGGGTCAGTACTATCAGGGCGAGGATGAAGATCAGGGCTGGATGTCGTGGGCCTGGTCCTTCGTCCCGGCCATCGTGAGCGCAGAGGATGAGGAGGGTGAGAGCGAGTCTGGCTTATACACAGAGTCCACGGAGGCGGGTTCTGCCCGGCCCCTGCACAAGTCCCCCAGAGACCCTGTAGTGTCCGTCGGCTTCTACTGCACTAAAGCCTCACTCACCTTTAAGGTGAGAGAAACACTCAGAAATGACTCCGAAACAGCAGTAATTCTCATGATAAAAGAAAGGATTCTTAAAGGAGTAGTTCAGTTTAAAATGAACATTACCTAATGACTTTCTTTCAGCGAAAGAAAGCGTTATGTTAAAAAATATCCTGGCTCTTTCAAGCTTTACAATGGCAGTGGATTGCAACCAACAGATTGAAGCTCAAAGAAGTGAATCCATCCATCATAAAAGTGCATCTGTCCATCATAAACAAACTCCACATGACTCCGGGGGTTAATAAAGGCCTTCTGAAGCGAAGTGATGCATTTGTGTAAGAAAAATATCCATATTTAAAACTTTATAAAGTAAAATTCTAGCTTCCGGCCAAACGAACATACGGATCCGACTTAAGTGTAAAGCGCAACTCATGCGAGTAATGCGACGCACTGCTGATAATTACGCTACTTCTGACATCATGAGTTGCATAATTTGCGCTTTAGGCGTAAGTAGAGACTGCGTATGTTCGCTCGGCCGGGAGCTAGAATTTTACTTTGTAACGTGTTAAATATGAATATTTTTCTTACACAAATGCATCACTTCGCTTCAGAAGGCCTTTATTAACCCCTGGGGTCATGTGGAGTTCGTTTATGATGGACAGATGCACTTTTATGATGGACAGATGCACTTTTATGATGGACAGATGCACTTTTATGATGGACAGATGCACTTTTATGATGGATAGATGCACTTTTATGATGGATAGATGCACTTTTATGATGGATGGATTCACTTTTTTGAGCTTCCATCTGTTGGTTGCAATCCACTGCCATTGTAAAGCTTGAAAGAGCCAGGATATTTTTTAACATAACTCTTTCTTTCGCTGAAAGAAGAAAGTCATATACACCTAGGATGGCTTGAGGGAGAGTAAATCATGGGGTGATGTTCATTTTAAAGTGAACTACTCCTTTAAATCGTGTCTGGTTTTGTCTGTAGCTCACGGAGAGTTGCTCTGAGAGCAGTTACTACAGTCCGCAGAAGCTGAAGTCCCGGGAGGTTCTGAGTGTGGAGCAGGAGGGAATCACAGTGGAGGTGAGAGACACACACACACACGAGCACATTGCCTGCTCCAGATCCCCTCATGCGCTCACTGAGTGTGTGTGTTTCAGGCTCTGATGATGGGCGAGCCGTTCTTCGACTGTCAGGTAGGAGTCGTGGGTTGTCGCGCCGTGTGTCTGAAGGGCATAATGGGCGTTCGTGATTTTGAAGAGAACATGAACAGAAAAGAGGAGGTTAGTCACACACACACACTCACACACAGCCTCAAACCTCCATCCGAATCATGCCGTGATGTTGAGTGTGTGTTTGCGCCGTGATGTTGAGTGTGTGTTTGCGGCGCGATGTTGAGTGTGTGTTTGAGTGTGTGTTTGTGCCGTGATGTTGAGTGTGTGTTTGAGTGTGTGATTGCTGCCGTGATGTTGAGTGTGTGTTTGCGCCGTGATGTTGAGTGTGTGTTTTCTCCGCGATGAGTTTGTTTGCGCTGTGATGTTGAGTGTGTGTTTGTGCCGTGATGTCGAGTGTGTGTTTGCACCGCGATGAGTGTGTGTTTGCGCCGTGATGTTGAGTGTGTGTTTGCGCCGTGATGTTGAGTGTGTGTTTGCGCCGCGATGAGTGTGTTTGCGCCGTGATGGTGAGTGTGTGTTTGCCGTAAAATGCCGTGATGGTGAGTGTGTGTTTGTGCCGTGATGTCGAGTGTGTGTTTGCTCCGCAATGAGTTTGTTTGCGCCGTGATGTCGAGTGTGTGTTTGCACCATGATGAGTGTGTGTTTGCTCCGCAATGAGTTTGTTTGCGCCGTGATGTCGAGTGTGTGTTTGTGCCGTAATGTTGAGTGTGTGTTTGCGCCGTGATGGTGAGTGTGTGTTTGCGCCGTGATGTTGAGTGTGTGTTTGCGCCGTGATTGTGAGTGTGTGTTTGCCGTAAAATGCCGTGATGGTGAGTGTGTGTTTGCGCCGTGATGTCGAGTGTGTGTTTGCCGTAGGATGCCGTGATGTTGAGTGTGTGTTTGTGCCGTGATGTTGAGTGTGTGTTTGTGTCGTGATGTCGAGTGTGTGTTTGCCGTAGGATGCCGTGTTCTTCCGCTGCGGCGACACGCTGAGCGCTAAAGGCATGACGTACCTCACCAACTCACTGTTCGACTACCGCAGCCCTGAGAACAACGGAGTCCGTGCAGAGTTCATACTGGATGGAAACCTTCACAGGGTACGGCTGTGTGTGTGTGTGTGTGTGTGAGTGGGATAAAAGCTTCTGCCAAATAAATAAATGTCAATGTAAATATATTCCATCAAAGCAGATCATGATGTTTCCGGTGTAATGGTGCAGATAATCTGTTGTTTCTAATCATAAACAGTTGCATTACTGCTGTAAACACTGATAGTGTGTGTGGAGTTTTTAGAAGTGTGTGTGTGTCTAGCGATGGCTCTGGTCAGTGAAGGTTCAGTGTGTGTCTGTTCGCAGGAGATGTTCACAGAGCAGGCGGGGCTTCAGCGATACGGGGCGTTCTACATGGATTACCTGTACACTATGGAGAACAGCAGCAGAGGTACCTGTCTCTCTCTCTCTCTGTCTCTCTCACACACACACACACACACACTCTCTCTCTCTCTCTCTCTCTCTCTCCCCTGTCTGTCAGCCTAAAGAGGCGTTTGATGGACACACTAATAACTGCTGTCCTCTCGCTCACTTTCACCTGTCAGCTGCTCTTCCTCTACGAGTTTTACTTCATTAGTTGTCAGTTTTAAGGGTAAAGATTCAGAACCAAAATATGGTTAAGAATATATTTGAGTAAGATAATATAGATCTATCCATCCATCTATCTATCTACACTATATTGCTAAAAGTATTAAGACACCCCTGCAAATCATTGAATTCAGGAGTTACAATCACTTCCATGGCCACAGTTGTATAAAAGCAAGCACTACCCACGGAGACGCTTCTACACACATCTTTGAAAGAATGGGTCACTCTCAGGAGCTCAGTGAATTTCAAACGTGAGACCGTGATCGGTTGCCACATGTGCAATAAGTCCATTCATGAAATTTCCTCACTACTAAATATTCCACAGTCAACTGTTATTGGTATTATAACAAAGTGGAAGCAATTGGGAACAACAGCAACTCAGCCACATAAATCCCAGAGCGGGTCAGCGCATGCTGAGGAACACAGTGCGCAGAATTCGCCAACTTTCTGCAGAGTCAGTAGCTACAGACCTCCAAACTTTGTGTGGCCTTCAGATTAGCTCAAGAACAGTGTGTAGAGCTTCATGGAATGGGTTTCCATGACCGAGCAGCTGCATCCAAGCCTTACATCACCAAGTGCAATGCAAAAGCGTGGGATGCAGTGGTGTAAATGGTGTAAAGCGTGGGATGCAGTGGTGTAAAGCGTGGGATGCAGTGGTGTAAAGCGTGGGATGCAGTGGTGTAAAGCGTGGGATGCAGTGGTGTAAAGCGTGGGATGCAGTGGTGTAAAACGTGGGATGCAGTGGTGTAAAGCGTGAGTTGCAGTGGTGTAAAGCGCGGGATGCAGTGTAAAGTGCGGGATGCAGTGTAAAGCGCGGGATGCAGTGTAAAGCGTGGAATGCAGTTGTGTAAAGCGTGGGATGCAGTGGTGTAAAGCGTGGGATGCAGTGGTGTAAAGCGTGGGATGCAGTGGTGTAAAACGTGGGATGCAGTGGTGTAAAGCGTGGGATGCAGTGGTGTAAAGCGTGGGATGCAGTGGTGTAAAGCGTGGGATGCAGTGGTGTAAAACGTGGGATGCAGTGGTGTAAAGCGTGAGTTACAGTGGTGTAAAGCGCGGGATGCAGTGTAAAGCGTGGGATACAGCGGTGTAAAGCGCGGGATGCAGTGTAAAGCGCGGGATGCAGTGTAAAGCGTGGAATGCAGTTGTGTAAAGCGTGGGATGCAGTGGTGTAAAGCGTGGGATGCAGTGGTGTAAAGCGTGGGATGCAGTGGTGTAAAACGTGGGATGCAGTGGTGTAAAGCGTGGGATGCAGTGGTGTAAAGCGTGGGATGCAGTGGTGTAAAGCGTGGGATGCAGTGGTGTAAAACGTGGGATGCAGTGGTGTAAAGCGTGAGTTACAGTGGTGTAAAGCGCGGGATGCAGTGTAAAGCGTGGGATACAGCGGTGTAAAGCGCGGGATGCAGTGTAAAGCGTGGAATGCAGTTGTGTAAAGCGTGGGATGCAGTGGTGTAAAGCGTGCAGTGGTGTAAAGCGCGAGATGCAGTGTAAAGCGCGGGATGCAGTCGTGTAAAGCGTGAGATGCAGTGGAGTAAAGCGTGGGATGCAGTGGTGTAAAGCGTGGGATGCAGTGGTGTAAAGCGTGGGATGCAGTGGTGTTAAGCGTGGGATGCAGTGGTGTAAAGCGTGGGATGCAGTGGTGTAAAGCGTGGGGTGCAGTGGAGTAAAGCGTGGGATGTAGTGGTGTAAAGCGTGGGATGCAGTGGTGTAAAGCGTGGGTTGCAGTGGTGTAAAGCGTGAGATGCAGGGTAAAGCGCGGGATGCAGTGGTGTAAAGCGTGAGATGCAGTGTAAAGCGTGGGATGCAGTGGTGTAAAGCGTGGGATGCAGTGGCGTAAAGCGTGGGATGCAGTGGTGTAAAGCGTGAGATGCAGTGGTGTATAGCGTGAGATGCAGTGTAAAGCGTGGGATGCAGTGGTGTAAAG
>NC_139979.1:220000-225000 GCF_963993115.1 Abramis brama | reverse complement strand
CATAAAAAATTCACTTGATGGAAACACCAAGATGCGCATAAATTCTAAGAATACACATAAAAATGTATGCGCTCAGTTGAGGCGGATACATTTTTCAGCCGATAAACTGATGGAAACACATTTACTGAATAAATCGCTCAACGAGCAACAAAACCCTCAGTGTCAGCTGTGATTGGATAACTGGACTAACCAGCGGACCAATGGCGTCGCAGCATCTCAAATGTTGGTTTGGTGTTTCTGAAACCAGAGTCGAAGTGTGTGATAAGAATGATTGGGTTTAAGAAGCGTCTCACACAAGTGTGTTCCCGAACACAGCATCTGAACGCCAGAGATCATGACAGCGTTGACTGTGTTTCGTCTGACGCTCTGAGACACACTCGTTTATGATGGAGGGAGAAACAGCCGGATTGCAGAAACTTACAGTTTATTACTGATATTTGATGGAACTTATTGTTAGTGATGAAGTGTGTTGTGTTGTGTTGTGTTGTGTTGTTGTTCTGCAGTGTGTGTGGGGCTGCAGGAGTGTAAAGATGAAGTGTGTTGTGTTGTTCTGCAGTGTGTGTGGGGCTGCAGGAGTGTAAAGACGAGCCGCTGGTTCAGGAGACGTCAGTGAAGAGGATTGTAGTCGGTCCTCTAGACCTGCAGCTTCACAGCAGTGCTGTTCACCGAATCCTGAAGATGATCGCCTGCACACTGGACCACGAGTACCAGCCCTACTGCAAACCACAGCCCGGTAACAACACACACACACGCCTGTGTCTCTCCCTGCCTGTCTGACTCCCTGCCTGTCTGACTCCCTGCCCGTCTCACTCCCTGCCCGTCTCGCTTCCTGACTGTCTGACTCCCTGCCCGTCTCACTCCCTGCCCGTCTCGCTTCCTGACTGTCTGACTCCCTGCCCGTCTCACTCCCTGCCCGTCTCACTCCCTGCCCGTCTCGCTTCCTGACTGTCTGACTCCCTGCCTGTCTCACTCCCTGCCCGTCTCGCTTCCTGACTGTCTGACTCCCTGCCCGTCTCACTCCCTGCCCGTCTCGCTTCCTGACTGTCTGACTCCCTGCCCGTCTCACTCCCTGCCCGTCTCACTCCCTGCCCGTCTCGCTTCCTGACTGTCTGACTCCCTGCCTGTCTCACTCCCTGCCCGTCTCGCTTCCTGACTTTCTGACTCCCTGCCTGTCTCACTCCCTGCCCGTCTCGCTTCCTGACTGTCTGACTCCCTGCCTGTCTCACTCCCTGCCCATCTCGCTTCCTGACTGTCTCACTCCCTGCCCATCTCGCTTCCTGACTGTCTCACTCCCTGCCCGTCTCGCTTCCTGACTGTCTGACTCCCTGCCTGTCTCACTCCCTGCCCGTCTCGCTTCCTGACTGTCTCACTCCCTGCCTGTCTCACTCACTGCCTGTCTCGCTTCCTGCCCGTCTCACTCCCTGCCTGTCTCACTCCCTGCCCATCTCGCTTCCTGCCTGTCTCACTCCCTGCCTATCTCGCTTCCTGCCCGTCTCACTCCCTGCCTGTCTCACTCCCTGTTTATGTCGCTTCCTGCCCGTCTCACTCCCTGCCTGTCTCACTCCCTGCCTATCTCGCTTCCTGCCCGTCTCACTCCCTGCCTGTCTCACTCCCTGCCTATCTCGCTTCCTGACTGTCTCACTCCCTTGCCTGTCTCACTCCCTGCCTATCTCGCTTCCTGCCCATCTCACTCCCTGCCTGTCTCACTCCCTGTTTATGTCGCTTCCTGCCCGTCTCACTCCCTGCCTGTCTCACTCCCTGCCTATCTCGCTTCCTGCCCGTCTCACTCCCTGCCCGTCTCGCTTCCTGACTGTCTGACTCCCTGCCTGTCTCACTCCCTGCCCGTCTCGCTTCCTGACTGTCTGACTCCCTGCCCGTCTCACTTCCTGCCCGTCTCGCTTCCTGACTGTCTGACTCCCTGCCCGTCTCACTCCCTGCCCGTCTCACTCCCTGCCCGTCTCACTCCCTGCCCGTCTCGCTTCCTGACTGTCTGACTCCCTGCCTGTCTCACTCCCTGCCCGTCTCGCTTCCTGACTGTCTGACTCCCTGCCTGTCTCACTCCCTGCCCATCTCGCTTCCTGACTGTCTCACTCCCTGCCCATCTCGCTTCCTGACTGTCTCACTCCCTGCCCGTCTCGCTTCCTGACTGTCTGACTCCCTGCCTGTCTCACTCCCTGCCCGTCTCGCTTCCTGACTGTCTCACTCCCTGCCTGTCTCGCTTCCTGCCCGTCTCACTCCCTGCCTGTCTCACTCCCTGCCCATCTCGCTTCCTGCCTGTCTCACTCCCTGCCTATCTCGCTTCCTGCCCGTCTCACTCCCTGCCTGTCTCACTCCCTGTTTATGTCGCTTCCTGCCCGTCTCACTCCCTGCCTGTCTCACTCCCTGCCTATCTCGCTTCCTGCCCGTCTCACTCCCTGCCTGTCTCACTCCCTGCCTATCTCGCTTCCTGCCCGTCTCACTCCCTTGCCTGTCTCACTCCCTGCCTATCTCGCTTCCTGCCCATCTCACTCCCTGCCTGTCTCACTCCCTGTTTATGTCGCTTCCTGCCCGTCTCACTCCCTGCCTGTCTCACTCCCTGCCTATCTCGCTTCCTGCCTGTCTCACTCCCTGCCTGTCTCACTCCCTGCCTGTCTCGCTTCCTGCCCGTCTCACTCCCTGCCTGTCTCACTCCCTGCCTATCTCGCTTCCTGCCTGTCTCAAGTCAAGTCAAGTCTTGCACTTACACATCGCCTGCACACTGGACCACGAGTACCAGCCCTACTGCAGACCACAGCCCGGTGAACACACACACATTTCTTTATTTGAATCAGCCAATCAAATTTCTTACAGAAAGGATTCAAATATTCTCAGAGATAACACAGCTTTGACATCCAAGGGTACATAAAGCATCGCTTACGCCACACAGCAAGGCTGCCTATCACAGCTGATATGGAGCAGAATTTTGCAGCTGTTTAGACTTTCCTTTTGGTAGCCCTGCCAGTCTTAGTCCACTAACAGTCAACACACACACACACACAGACACACACACACACACACACACACACACACATCATTGATCACTTAGAGTTAAGATCCTTATAGTGTCATCTTCATGTGTTATAGTGTTTCAGTCTTCAGTTTAACAAAACTTGAACTGAATTGATCTGAATAATGACACTTTTTGTGTGTGTGTGTGTGTGTGTCAGATGTTGTGGAGGAGCCTGTGTGTGTGGTGCCGGAGCAGGTTTCAGCGCTGGAGGAGTTTATTCCCACCCGTCAGACCAGTGTGATGTTGATGAGAGCGAGAGTCACTGTCCCTGCAGCGGAATACAACCTCCTGCACCTCATACTCCCTGCTCTACTGGGACACAAGGTGAACACACTCACACACACTCACACTCACACTCACACACACTCGCACGCACACGCACACACACACACACACGCACACACACACACTCACACACACACTCACACTCACACACTCACACACACTCACACACTCACACTCACACACACTCTCACACACACACACGCGCACACACACTCACACACACGCACACACACGCACTCTCACTCTCACACACACACACACGCACTCTCACTCTCACACACACACACACACACATTTAATATTCAACAATATTATTGATCTCCTGCATTGACACCATTATATAAATAAATGAAATATATATAAATGAATTAAATTAAAGGGATAGTTCACCCAAAACTGAAAAATCTGTCGATGCTGATACTGATGCTGATGCTGATGCGCGACGCACCGGTCTCTTGTCTCTCACGGGGGAGCGGAAGCATAAAAGGAGGAGCGACGACAGTGAAGGATGAGACAGGACCAGGCCTGGACTATTTCTGTTATGTTTTGCTTATATGTGGCGTCCGTGAGGGGCTGCCGCCTTTACTTTCGTTTTGAATTTGTTTTGTTTTATGATTATTAAAGTGTTTAAATGTTTGCTGGTTCCTGCCTCCTTCTTTCCATAACAACTAACCTTCGTTACAAAGATATTTTTGGGTGAACTATCCCTTTAATAACTAATGATTTTTACAATTGAAATGAATCAAGACTTAACTTACTTAAGCTGGACCTTGACACTATTTTCTTCTAGAAACACACGTTGTAAAAGTGCTATATAAATAAAGGTGACTTGACTTGACACACACTCACCTTGACCTGCCTTATCTGTGTGTGTGTGTGTGTGTGTGTGTGTGTGTGTGTCTCCCAGGTCTCGACTGCGCAGTCCTCGGTCTGTCAGGTCCCGATCCTGCGTCCTCTTCCGGCTCTTCAGCTTCAGTTCCAGCGCGTCACGTTTGAACATTCAGAACCCATGCAGGAAGAGGAAGTGACACGTGCAGCCAGCAGCCTGAGCCAGCCCTCACACACACTCCTGCACCACTGCTACACACACTGTTGCCTGAAGGTACACGCACACGCACACGCACACACACACACACACACACTTGAAGCCCCGTTCACACCGCCAGCGTCACGCAGCGACAAAGCGACACGATCCCATTCATTCCAATGGAGCGCTGGCGACTTCCGGCGACACGAGCGACAGTGGCCGTTGGCGACAGAATGTGGGCGTGTCAAGCGACGAGACAAGCGACAAAAGTTGAAAAATGTCAACTTTATGCAAATGAGAAGCGATTTTCGCAAGCGACAACCAATAGGAAAGAAGACTTTTCAGTGGAGCTCACGTCACCGTCTCGAGTGCAGGCAAGACAGAAGAGTTCGAGGGCGATTTCACTGTTATGATTTGACTGTAACCACATACATGGATATCATAAAATGATACATGGAAAAGAAACATACATTTATAGTTCGAGTGTTGTAATTTTATGGTGCAAGTTTTCAGCACTGCTGCAGTTCATTTTACAGTTTCCCCTGCATTATGTGGATTATAAGGGACAAGAAAATGGATTATTTGTCAAATTAGAATGACGTTTTAGTAACTGTTGACAGTATGAGTGAGTTTAATTTGTTGATTGATCGATCGTTAATG
>NC_139979.1:185000-215000 GCF_963993115.1 Abramis brama | reverse complement strand
GTGCCTTGATGGAGGTGTTTCATAATGACTGCAGTTAACTCCAGTGTGTCCTTGTTTTGATGGAGTGTGTTGTCCTTGTGTGTGAGACGTGTGTCCGTGAAATCCAGCAGAGGAATCTGTCTGATATGAGACACATTCATGGAGAAACATTCGTGTGTGTGTGTGTGTCACATTCTCTTCTCTTCTCTTCTCTTCTCTTCTCTTCTCTTCTCTTCTCTTCTCTTCTCTTCTCTTCTCTTCTCTTCTCTTCTCTTCTCTTCTCTTCTCTTCTCTTCTCTTCTATTCTCTTCTCTTCTCTTCATCATGAATAGAATGTGCCACATGCTAAAATCCAGAATGCAGAAGCCTCATAAACACACACACACTCTTACTCTCTCACACACACTCTCACTCTCTCACACACACTCTCACTCTCTCACACACACTCACATGCATATACTCCAATGTGTTCATATGTGCACAACCTCAGACCTAAAAAATGCGTGTCCTGTTGTGTGTGTGTGTGTGTGTGTGAGAGAGTGTATGTGTGTGAGAGAGAGAGAGAGAGAGTGTGTGTGTGAGAGAGAGAGAGAGTGTGTGAATGTGAATGAGTGTGTGTGTGCGCACGCAGGTGCAGAGGTGCACAAGCAAACAGCTGGAGGTCAATGAGGTCACACACCCCATCAAACACCCAAAGGGCAAAGCCAACACACACACACACACACACACACACACACACACACACACACACACAGCACTAGATATGTATTAATGATAAACATGAATGAATGCTTGTCATTTTAGTAAATGTGTTTTGTGCCTGAGTTCCCATCATGCATCTGTGCTGCTGACACACGTGATGCGAGGCGGGTCTGTGTTTCAGCTGGTGTGAAGCCGGTGTGTGTCGCTCCCATGCTGGAGGTGTGTGTTCAGCGTGTGGAGCTGAAGGTGTGTGTGCGGCCGGCGCTGCTGTGTGTCTCTGGAACTCTGGGAGCCGTGAAAGTGTGTGCCAGAACACCGGGTGAGAGCACACACACACTCTCTCTCTCTCTTTCTCTCTCTCACACACACAATCGCTCACACAGACACACACACACACACACATGTGAGGTTGTGTTTTGTGTATTGTTTGTGTTTTTATGGCTCATTCCCATTTGGTTGCTTTGAGTCCCAGTGATTTACTACTGAAATCTCTGATGATACTGTACAGGATTAGAGTGATTTCACTTCCTAGTTTAATGCAAAAGGCATTGTAAAATTATTATATTGTAGTATAGAATTTCTAACTGTTTAAACTTCAAGTCAAGTCACCTTTGTTTATATAGCGCTTTTTACAGTACAGTGTTTCAGAGCAGCTTTACAGAGATAACAGGAGAATAATGCAACAAAGTTTGTTTCCAGAAGAAAATAGCATCAGTCCAGCTTAAGTCAGTTCAGTGATGCTTCATTTTTGTTGTAAAAAAGTTATTAATTTAGTTCATTTATATATGTTAAAGAAAATAGTCCAACGCCGTGGTACAACTACAAATTTTGACTTGCTTTACGTCAAGCGTTACAATAGTCATTATTTAGTTTTTTTTTTTTCTGATGCCGCAATACATCATACTTTCATGAAAGCATGCAACATACTCTACCTTGTCTGTGGACATCGTTCATTCCAAAGCCGGTGCTGGATAAACAGCGAGTGTGTGTGCGACAGTAGGCTGCGGGCGGCGAAATGATTTACGACAGCGGTAATGGACAATTCCGCTTCCAACCTGTAGGGGGACCGAAAAGGAAAAGTTCCTCAGTGTTGCTTAAAGAGAGCAGCCAGAAAAATGGAGTGCAACTGGAAAAAAACAACTAGAGTTTTTCAAATTTCGTGGAGAAGGAACACGACTGCGTACAGAGAGGCCTTAAAAGCTGCTAGATCTGCTTATTTTTCGACTCTCTTAGAAGAAAACAAACACAACCCTAGGTATTTATTTGACACAGTGGCTTAATTGACAAGAAATAAAGCTTCTACTTCTGAAGTTTCCAAGCAGCACAGCAGTAATGACTTTATGAACTTCTTCACTTACAAGATTGATAATATTAGAGAGAACATTATTACTATGCAACCGTCTACTACAGTATCGCATCAGGCAGTGCATTGTAGTCTCCCTGAGGAAAAATTTGATTCTTTCATTGCTATAGAAGAGGAAGAATTGTCTAAACTCTTTAAATCATCTAAATCACCAACATGTATGTTAGACCCTATACCGACTAAGCTACTGAAAGAGATGCTCCCAGAGGTCATAGATCCTCTTCTTAATATCATTAATTCGTCTTTGTCATTAAGATACGTACCGAAAACTCTTAAGCTGGCTATGATTAAACCGCTTGTTAAAAAACGCAACTTGATCGTACATAATTAGTCAATTACAGGCCGATCTCGAATCTACCTTTTCTGTCAAAGATACTAGAAAAGGCAGTATCTTCACAACTATGTTCCTTTTTAGAAAGAAATGATATCTGAGGATTTCCAGTCAGGATTTAGACCGTACCGTACAAATGATTTGCTCCTATCATCTGATCGTGGTTGTTTCTCTCTATTAGTGTTACTCGATCTTAGTGCTGCATTTGACACTATTGACCACAACATTCTTTTAAATAGACTCAAAAATGATGTTGGCATTAGTGGAATTGCATTAGCATGGTTTAAATCAAACTTATCTGACCATTATCAGTTTGTAGCAGTAAATGAAGAGATGTCTTATCGATCACAAGTTCAGTATGGCGTACCACAAGGCTCAGTACTAGGACCGCTGCTGTTCACTCTGTACATGCTACCCTCACACACACACACACACACACACACACACACACACACACACACACACACACACACACACACACACACACACACACACTCTCTCTCTGTACATGCTACCCTTGGGAGATATCATTAGGAAGCATGGCATTAGTTTTCACTGTTATGCTGATGATACTCAGCTCTATATTTCTTCGTGCACTGACGAAACTTACCTTACCCTAACCTCCATCATGCTGAAGACAATCCTGCTCTCTCCACACACACACACACACACACACACACACACCCTACCTCCATAATGCTGAAAACAATCCTGCTCTCCACACACACACACACACAAGCCGCACGTAGAGCATGACACATCAGTCACGTATGAGCTTTTAAACAGCAGACTCATACGCATGCATTATCATAAAATTTGATAATGGTCAAATTCAATAGACACGATCACAACGCATGATGTAATCAGCCGTATCCGGGCCGTATCCAGATCAGATGGAGGACCTGCGCCTGGACACGACCACAACACATCCCTGAAGTCTCAGCAGAGAGTGTGTCTACTAGACTCTCCCCTGTGAAGGCCTCATCGACACGACAGCCATCGGCTCTGATCCTCAGCAAACTCGTCTCCGTACCGGCGTGACTCCGATCTTCAACCAGATAGAACTGGATAATATTCTGAATGTTCTGATCCAATCTGACCTCTGACCTGTAATGCCTGAATCATTTTATCACACACTGTTGGCTCGTCGGCCAGAGGAGAACTGAGCGACTGAGTCTGGTTTCTCCTCCATTCTGTCACTGATGGAGTTTTGGTTCCTTCAATGTCTGTTGGTTGAAGATCGGAGTCACGCCGGTACGGAGATGAGTTTGCTGAGGATCAGAGCCGATGGCTGTCGTATCGATGAGGCCTTCACAGGGGAGAGTCTAGTAGACACAATCTCTGCTGAGACTTCAGGGATGTGTTGTTGTCGTGTCCAGGCGCAGGTCCTCCATCATCTGGATACGGCCCGGATACGGCTGACTACATCATGCGTATATGAACCGTTAATGCAGCGTAATGTTTTTATAATTTCACTTTGTATAGTGAATAATTGACTGGGGTTTGAGTCTTTCAGCCAGTATAACTCAAGAGCAAAGTTTGCTTGTGTGATATCCACTGGCTCACCTTCATGTTTTAAAAGGTAAATGTTTCCAATATTGTGCGAAAATTTCCTTGATCACAATTTCTCACAAAATGATGGACAGAGATTTAGATTTTGCATGTGTCATTCCCCGTGATAAAATCTAATCAATAATTAAAAAGTATGCTAAATCGCCCCCCCCCCCCCCCCCCCCCGCACTGCCTTTAACCTTGTAACATGTTAAATATAACAGATGAATGTTCTTTGTACAAAATATGTTTAGACAGGGTTATTTATGTTTTACTGTATGTGTGCGCAGGTGTGTGTGAAGGGCAGAAGGAGCAGCTGGTTCCGCTGGTTCAGGGTCCGTCTGACACCACAGATCTTCACACGAGACACTGGCTGATCGGGAGCCGTAAACCTGCATCTCTCCTGTCTCCTGATCTCCTCCAGATCTCACTACAGCTCCCTCAGCAGGAGCACTCACCCAACCCCGGTGAGACACACACACACACACACACGAGCACACACACAAACACATACACACACACACACACACCTGCATCTCTCTTGTCTCCTGATCTCCTCCAGATCCCTCAGCAGGAGCACTCACCCAACCCCGGTGAGACACACACACACACACACACACACACACACAGAAGTAAGACGCCTATATACACCTGTGTGAGAGTGTGTGTGTGTGTGAGAGTGTGTGTGTGTCAGTGTGTTGAACGTCTTTATACTAAATCCTCCATAAGATGTGAAGGTCGAGGAGACAGAAGGCTTGAGAGGATCCAGACTCGTCGTGCTCTGGCAGTAAATCAGCATTATTGAGTTGAATGATGTGTGTGTGTGTGTGTGTGTGTGTGTGTGTGTGTGTGTGTAACACGGAGGTCGCTCAGTCCTCCAGAGCTTTATTAACTCAGGGATTCTTTATATCCATCCACAACGACTGTAAGGAGATGTAGAGCTGCGCTCAGAATATTGAATCAACCTTAATTCTGATAAACCAATATTGATTCTTAAATCTCAAATAATCGATCTTTTAAGTCTTTGCTGTTTTCAGCTGAACATAATTACACTAAACATCATTATCTGGAGCTCCTGCCATCCCATAATCACAGTAATCTTTGTGCTTTGAAGGAATGTTGGAAGGAATGTTGAGGAAGATTCAGAATGTTGGAATGTTGGAAAGGAATGTTGAAAGATTCAGAACAACTTCCTGAAATCAATCATGTCTAATCCATCAATCAGTGTTTCAACCGTCAATAAAACAGCAATAATGTCACGTAGCGTCAAATCTTCCTCAGTCGGTGTGTGTTTAATCTGAAGTGTGTGTCTGTTCACTGCTGCACTCCAGTGATTTACTGTGTGTTTCAGGAGAGCAGGTGCTCATAAACATGAAACATATTTGAGATATTAAAGTCTGATTTGAACAGAATACAGAGAAATCATTACGGAGAGGTGGAAGAGATTCTTCCCAGAATCCCTCTGATCAGTCCCTCGTCTCACACTCGTTCAGTCCCTCGTCTCACACTCGTTCTTTCCCTCGTCTCACACTCGTTCTTCCCTCGTCTCACGCTCGTTCAGTCCCTCGTCTCACACTCGTTCTTCCCTCGTCTCACACTCGTTCAGTCCCTCGTCTCACACTCGTTCTTTCCCTCGTCTCACACTCGTTCTTCCCTCGTCTCACGCTCGTTCAGTCCCTCGCCTCACGCTCGTTCAGTCCCTCGCCTCACGCTCCTTCAGTCCCTCGCCTCACGCTCGTTCTTTCCCTCGTCTCACGCTCGTTCTTCCCTCGTCTCACACTCGTTCAGTCCCTCGTCTCACACTCGTTCTTTCCCTCGTCTCACACTCGTTCTTCCCTCGTCTCACGCTCGTTCTTCCCTCGTCTCACGCTCGTTCAGTCCCTCGTCTCACGCTCGTTCTTTCCCTCGCCTCACGCTCGTTCTTTCCCTCGTCTCACGCTCGTTCTTTCCCTCGCCTCACGCTCGTTCTTTCCCTCGCCTCACGCTCGTTCTTTCCCTCGTCTCACGCTCGTTCTTTCCCTCGTCTCACGCTCGTTAAGTCCCTCGTCTCGTTCTTTCCCTCGTCTCACGCTCGTTCTTTCCCTCGTCTCACGCTCGTTCTTTCCCTCGCCTCACGCTCGTTCTTTCCCTCGCCTCACGCTCGTTCAGTCCCTCGCCTCACGCTCGTTCTTTCCCTCGCCTCACGCTCGTTCTTTCCCTCGCCTCACGCTCGTTCAGTCCCTCGCCTCACGCTCGTTCAGTCCCTCGCCTCACGCTCGTTCAGTCCCTCGCCTCACGCTCGTTCTTTCCCTCGCCTCACGCTCGTTCAGTCCCTCGCCTCACGCTCGTTCTTTCCCTCGCCTCACGCTCGTTCTTTCCCTCGCCTCACGCTCGTTCTTTCCCTCGCCTCACGCTCGTTCTTTCCCTCGCCTCACGCTCGTTCTTTCCCTCGCCTCACGCTCGTTCTTTCCCTCGCCTCACGCTCGTTCAGTCCCTCGCCTCACGCTCGTTCAGTCCCTCGCCTCACGCTCGTTCTTTCCCTCGCCTCACGCTCGTTCTTTCCCTCGCCTCACGCTCGTTCAGTCCCTCGCCTCACGCTCGTTCAGTCCCTCGCCTCACGCTCGTTCAGTCCCTCGCCTCACGCTCGTTCAACGTCCCTCGCCTCACGCTCGTTCTTTCCCTCGCCTCACGCTCGTTCTTTCCCTCGTCTCACGCTCGTTCTTTCCCTCGCCTCACGCTCGTTCTTTCCCTCGCCTCACGCTCGTTCAGTCCCTCGCCTCACGCTCGTTCTTTCCCTCGCCTCACGCTCGTTCAGTCCCTCGCCTCACGCTCGTTCAGTCCCTCGCCTCACGCTCGTTCAGTCCCTCGCCTCACGCTCGTTCAGTCCCTCGCCTCACGCTCGTTCTTTCCCTCGCCTCACGCTCGTTCTTTCCCTCGCCTCACGCTCGTTCAGTCCCTCGCCTCACGCTCGTTCTTTCCCTCGCCTCACGCTCGTTCTTTCCCTCGCCTCACGCTCGTTCAGTCCCTCGCCTCACGCTCGTTCAGTCCCTCGCCTCACGCTCGTTCAGTCCCTCGCCTCACGCTCGTTCTTTCCCTCGCCTCACGCTCGTTCAGTCCCTCGCCTCACGCTCGTTCTTTCCCTCGCCTCACGCTCGTTCTTTCCCTCGCCTCACGCTCGTTCTTTCCCTCGCCTCACGCTCGTTCTTTCCCTCACCTCACGCTCGTTCAGTCCCTCGCCTCACGCTCGTTCAGTCCCTCGCCTCACGCTCGTTCAGTCCCTCGCCTCACGCTCGTTCTTTCCCTCGCCTCACGCTCGTTCTTTCCCTCGCCTCACGCTCGTTCTTTCCCTCGCCTCACGCTCGTTCAGTCCCTCGCCTCACGCTCGTTCAGTCCCTCGCCTCACGCTCGTTCAGTCCCTCGCCTCACGCTCGTTCAGTCCCTCGCCTCACGCTCGTTCAGTCCCTCGCCTCACGCTCGTTCTTTCCCTCGCCTCACGCTCGTTCTTTCCCTCGTTCTTTCCCTCGCCTCACGCTCGTTCAGTCCCTCGCCTCACGCTCGTTCAGTCCCTCGCCTCACGCTCGTTCAGTCCCTCGCCTCACGCTCGTTCTTTCCCTCGCCTCACGCTCGTTCTTTCCCTCGCCTCACGCTCGTTCTTTCCCTCGCCTCACGCTCGTTCAGTCCCTCGCCTCACGCTCGTTCTTTCCCTCGCCTCACGCTCGTTCTTTCCCTCGCCTCACGCTCGTTCAGTCCCTCGCCTCACGCTCGTTAAGTCCCTCGTCTCACGCTCGTTCAGTCCCTCGCCTCACGCTCGTTCAGTCCATCGCCTCACGCTCGTTCTTTCCCTCGCCTCACGCTCGTTCAGTCCCTCGCCTCACGCTCGTTCAGTCCCTCGCCTCACGCTCGTTCAGTCCCTCGCCTCACGCTCGTTCTTTCCCTCGCCTCACGCTCGTTCTTTCCCTCGCCTCACGCTCGTTCTGTCCCTCGCCTCACGCTCGTTCTTTCCCTCGTCTCACTCTCGTTAAGTACCTCGTCTCACGCTCGTTCTTTCCCTCGTCTCACGCTCATCTGTCCCTCGTCGCACGCTCGTTCAGTCCCTCGTCTCACGCTCGTTCTTTCCCTCGTCTCACGCTCGTTCAGTCACTCGCCTCGCGCTCGTTCAGTCACTCGCCTCACGCTCGTTCTTTGTCGCTCAGTGTCGCACGGTGGAGTAAAACCCTTGTCTGTCTCTCATGCACATTTACGCATTTTGCAGATGCTTTTATCCAAAGTGACTTCATTGGAGAATCTCTTATGGCTGAAGCTGCAGTAGATCTGTGTAAACGTGCCCGAATGGAATAGTGCTGCGTGCATCCAAAATAAACGCTTGTGTTTACGTATTATATGTGTGTGTACTGTGTATAATTACTTTGTATATATAATACACACACATGCATGTATATATTTAAGAAATATTTGCTTGTGTATACTATATATATATATTTATATATAATTTATATTATATAGAAATATAAATATTTGATAAATAAATAACACATTTTTCTTAAATTTATACATGCATGTGTGTGTATTATATATACAAAGTAATTATACACAGTACACACACATATATTACGTAAACAAGCATTTGTTTTGGATGCAATTAATCGTTGCGTGGCACTAGAACGGACAGTTCATCCACAAGAGATCATTCTGTCAACATTCACTCTCCATCATGTGACTTTCTTTCTTCAGTCAAACACAAATGAAGATATTCTGAGAAATGGGTTAGTGTTTTTGTCCATATAATGAAAGTCAGTGTTGTTTAGTTCCCAACGTTCTTCAAAATATCTTCTTTTGTGTTCCACTGAAAACACACGAGTTTGGAACAACATGAGAGAAGGAGTAAATGATGACAGAAGGGTAAACATCGAATCACAGCTGAGCTTGACTCTGTCAGTGTGAGGAACTCGATGTTGTGCGTTTGTGTTTGACATCATGCATTTTCACGTGTGTTTAGTGTCCGAAGCTGTGTCCGAAACCGCTCCCTATACACTATATAGTGCACTATATCGGTGTCGGCCATTTTGTAGTGAGTGAACGACATCATTCCCTACATTCGTTCACTACTTTTACCCACAATCCTCTCTGAATTCGAGTGTACATTCAATGTACTCTTGCTGAAGCGCTATTTCCCACAATCCAATGCGGAGAGGACTGAGCGCACGAGTTTAAACCAGAGATTACTTTACAGCTTTCTTATTTCTGCTTTAACTTTTATTTCATGCTAGTTTTAGGTTATTGTTTTTTTTAAACCTTTTTTTATTAATCATTGCTCGAATAAAACATTAAAATGTAGAGACAATATTATATACATGAATTTTAAATTTAAATGAAATTATATTAATATGGTAAATTATATTATTTTATTATTAAAATATATTATTTAGGCATTAGCTCAATTTAATGTGTTTTACTAACAGCCAGGTGTTTTAATAATTTGTGGCTGAACGGAAGAGATGATAATTTGGTGGATGATTTAAAAATATTCGTTAATCATCTGTAGGTAGCGTATTCATTCGAATGTAATAATCATAACGCTCAACAACCACGTCATCTGTGAGCGTGAGAGTTTCTAACAATTTCAATCGATGAAACTACAAAGCTGGCACAGAGGTATAAATAATTACAAAATGAAGTCATTATGATTGTTATTGTTGTTAATATTATTTTATAAAGTAAGCAACATGTAAGTTAAAAATGTGTTTTATTACTACGTGTGACGAAGCCGCTTCTGCGACGCAGTGTAAACGTCAGCGTCCGAGTTCACTAACTTCATTTCGTTCACTCCTTGCAGATACAGTGCACTCAAATGCCATACACTATATAGGGATTAGTGAACAAGTGAGCGGTTTCGGACACAGCTAGACTCTCTCTATGAGAGTGAAGCAGGGGATTCTGGGATATCTCAGATGTCCTCTGTTAGATGAGATGAGATGATACACTCTCTCTCTGAGGAACGTCTCTGTGTGTTTTCCTCCAAGTCTTCAAGCCATGCTTTATAACATTATATTGCAGCGTTCGCCTTTAATCTGCCCAGTAATATTTCTAAACCTTCGACATGTATTTTATGAATTCCATAATAATCTTTTTCTGGATCTTGTGCTGAACTGGAGAACACGTTCCCGGAGACCCAGATGTGCTTGGAAGCGTTCCCGCTCTGTTCTTGCGTCTTTATCTCCCTTTACTCCTTTCCTGAGCGCTTGAACCTCAAAGCGTTCTTCAAAACTGTAACGTTTAATTACCTTGAAATGACATTTAAATAATTCCCAGGCCCATCTGCATCTCTGGCTCTGTTAGCTTGAAGACGGGCCTCGACTTTGCTGCGCTACATCTGCTTTCCATTCCATTGTTTACCAGTGAATTAAAAAGAAATTCCAATTTACTTAGAAAATGGGAGTTCTGTCCTTGTTAAACTCCCGTAGACGCAGACCAATATGTTTCTGTTTAATGAGCCTGAGGTTGGAACACACTAATAAATTAAAGGCAATTAAAGGCGTTGGATTTATCACAGAAGGATCCCGACCGTGCGGCTTTGAACGCCTCTTTTATGGACATACAGTGATTTTACGCAGTGTTAACCCTTCGTTAACCCTTCGCTGTGTTAACCCTTCGCTAACCCTTAGCTGTGTTAACCCTTCGCTAACCCTTAGCTGTGTTAACCTTTCGCTGTATTAACTCTTCGCTAACCCTTCGCTGTATTAACCTTTCGTTAACCCTTCGCTGTATTAAACCTTCGCTAACCCTTCGCTGTATTAATCCTTCGCTAACCCTTCGCTGTATTAACCTTTCGCTGTACTAACCCTTCGCTAACTCTTTGCTAACCCTTCGCTGTGTTAACCTTAAGCTGTATTAACCCTTCGCTAACCCTTCGCTGTATTAAACTTTCGCTGTATTAACCCTTCGCTGTACTAACCCTTCGCTAACCCTTCGCTGTATTAACCCTTCGCTAACCCTTCGCTGTATTAAACTTTCGCTAACCCTTCGCTGTATTAACCTTCCGTTGTATTAACTCTTCGCTAACCCTTCGCTGTATTAACCTTCCGTTGTATTAACCCTTCGCTAACCCTTCACTGTATTAAACTTTCGCTGTATTAACTCTTCGCTGTACTAACCCTTCGCTAACCCTTTGCTAACCCTTCGCTGTGTTAACCTTTAGCTGTATTAACCCTTCGCTAACCCTTCGCTGTATTAACCCTTCGCTAACCCTTCGCTGTATTAAACTTTCGCTAACCCTTCGCTGTATTAACCTTCCGTTGTATTAACTCTTCGCTAACCCTTCGCTGTATTAACCTTCCGTTGTATTAACCCTTCGCTAACCCTTCGCTGTATTAGACTTTCGCTGTATTAACCCTTCGCTAACCCTTTGCTAACCCTTCGCTGTATTAAACTTTCGCTAACCCTTCGCTGTATTAACCTTCCGTTGTATTAACTCTTCGCTAACCCTTCGCTGTATTAACCTTCCGTTGTATTAACTCTTCGCTAACCCTTCACTGTATTAACCTTCCGTTGTATTAACCCTTTGCTAACCCTTCGCTGTATTAGCCTTTCGCTAACCCTTCCGTTGTATTAACCCTTTGCTAACCCTTCGCTGTGTTAACCCTTCGCTGTGTTAACCCTTCGTTAACCCTTCGCTGTACGCTCGTGCTCGTCTGTTCTAACGTTACGAATGATGAATGCATGCAGTGATTGTCGTTTTCATGTTACTGTTCAGTCCGTGACGCAGCGGAAACGATGTGCATCAATGGAATAAAAAAAGATACCAGCGACTTTGTATGTCACCATTCTGACTTTTCGGTAACACTTTACAATAATGTTCATTAGTGAGCATTAGTTAATGTATTAACTAACATGAATGTTAGTTAATAAAAATACAGCTGTTCATTGTTAGTTCATGTTAGTTCACAGTGCATTAACTAATGTTAAAAAGGTTTTAATAAAGTATTAGTAAATGTTGAAATTAACATTAACAAAGATTAATAAATGCTGTATATGTGCAGTTCATTATTAGTTCAACTAATGTAGTTAACTAATGTTAACTAACAAACCTTATTGTAAAGTGTTACCGACTTTTCTCTTAGAATTGCAAGTTTATATCTCACAAATCAGAGAAAAAGTTGCAATTACCTTTTTTTTATTTTGTGGTGGAAACAAGCTACTATACTATACCTTATTATTTTGCTTGTTTAATTTCCCCAGTGGCGTTCAGATATCATCTTGAAAACGCATGCAATTGTATTTTGTCATTTTTATTTATTTATTCTGTGATAAGTCACATCTGTATCTGTGACTCTAGACTGAGGCAGTCAGGGCACTAGTCAGGGAGTCATTTTAAAGGTTGGATCAATCTCAATATCCTTCTAGTGCACTGAAACATTCGCTCCCTAAAGAGTCCCACAATGCACTGTGAACACCAGGGATCACCGATGCGCACTATGTTCCCTTAATGAAGTTCAGAAGCGCAAAACACATCAGTTCTGCCATTGTTCAATAATACCAGTGACGTTGTGCAACGAAGACACTTTTTGATGATGAGATTTGAGATTGTCATGTAGGATAAACAGAGTCATCAGTGTCCCAGTGAGTGATCTTACCAGTGCCCTAACTAGTGCACACAATACACTGATGAGCTACTGAGCTCGGGCCTTCTCTGCTGCAGAACCTAATCTTTGGAACAGTTTGCCCGTAATTGGGAGGTTTGCTAGCCAGTTTTAAATCTTAAATTTAAGCTCTTAAATCTTATTTATTCTTTCTGGCTTTTGATTAAGATTAGTTTAAAGGGTTATGTTGAAGTTTTCTGATTGTATTTTATGTAAAGTGTTTATCTTTTGTACGCTGCATGTTTTCCTTTAAAGCTTTCCTTTTATATGCTCAACGTTTTGTTGTATAGCACTGTTGCTTTTAAATGTGCTATAGAAATAAATTCGACTCGGCTGATTGAGACGCACTCTAGTTAGCAACATTGTTGAAATGGTTTAACTTTGTCAGTCTGATCCATTTCACTTCCAGTTCTTTGTCACATTGCTTTGTGGGATACAGTATCCCAGTGCACATGAGCGGCGCACTGACGGTTCCGTCACACATCTGGCAGCAGGTGGTGTGTGTGGATTAGTGGCTCTCTTATGGGTGTGCAGGGCGAGCGAGTGCAGGCCCTTCAGGCTGCAGGTGTCTCTCTCTCTCTCTCTCTCTCTCTCTCTCTCTCTCTCTCTTTCTCTCTCTCTCTCTCTCTCTCTTTCTCTCTTTTTTCTCTCTCTTTCTCTCTTTTTTCTCTCTCTTTCTCTCTCTCTCTCTTTCTCTCTCTCTCTGACTCTGTTCTCATCCCCTGGGAACCACGAGGCGAGTCGAGCTTTATGGCGATAGAAACAGCGCAGCGGAGCATGTGTTCTCCTCAGGCACTCATGCAGCTGTGAGAGTTTGATTTATGTCTTTCTCAGAACTCTGGGATTTCAAAATGCTACATTTAATGAAACGCAGGGGTCGAACGCAGCGAGTGCAGAAGATGTTCGGTGTAGAGCTGCAGTTTGAGAACAAAGACGCCTTTAATGTTCAGTTCAACAGATCGAGATTGTGAACGCCACCAGGCATTGATGCTCGACGTGTTTCTCCCGTTAGCGGAGCTGCATCTTCTGCAGACACACAGCTTCATTAAAGGGGACATATGAAAATCTGACTCTCTCCATGTGTCAGTGCTGTAATCGGGTCCCGGTGCTTCTACGACCCAGAAAACCTGAAAAGTGAAACCCAGTAACTGTGTTCTGGTGAGCCTTTCTCTGCAAGCATGTTATAAAATAAGCCGATCAGATTTCGCTCTCCTTCTGACGTATGAAGAGGATCTTATTATAATATTACCGGCCCTTAATCTGCACGTTTACACACACCAGCCGACATTTGGTTCCACAAGCGACAACAGAGACCAGTTCTAACGCAATGATGAAGATCCAGCAAAGCCTGAAGCTGTTCTGTGGTTGAGCACAGACGAGCACTGAACACTATTGACCAGAACATGTCACCGCTGTCTTATAAAGACCTCAGGAACTGTGGACACTTGTGGAGAAGTTAAACATGATGATGAGATGATCAGTGTAACTCCACAACAACTACAGAAATGTCTCCACTAACATTCAGAAGCTCTTCCTGAGTCTCTCCGTAAGGCTGCACTCGCTACTGGTGATTCTGGGATTCTGGATGAGTGAGATTGGCCTGTTTTGTTATTGCTGGAGTTTCTGAAGCTCGTGTAAAGACTCCGCCCTCTTCTGAACAGAGGCGGAGCTAAAGCTCATTTGCATTTAAAGGGACACACACTAAAATGGCGCATTTTGCTCACACCCAAAAACGGGCAAATTTGACAAGCTATAATAAATGATCTGGTATTTTGAGCTGAAATTTCACAGACACATTCTGGGGACACCAGAGATTTATATTACATCTTGAGAAAAGGGGCATAATGTCACCTTTAAGAATGTCTGTAGCTGATGGAGGGATGAAGTGTGTGTACGAGCGTCAGGGCTCCAGCTGGCTGATGCTCAGTGTTTGAGCAGGAGAATAATGACAGCAGGTGTACGGGCTTTGATCGGCCCTCCAACACCCGGACTGAAACCCGATCTCCGGCTGGAGGGTGTGTGGGCCCCGGGGCCGGTGCGTGTCCGAGAGCTCTGATCTCTGTTCACAGCTCACACACTCTCACAGGAACACACTGGTCCTGTTCTCCTAACAATCCTTCCTCGTCCGGCTGAAAAAACTATCATGTGTGTCATTTGACTGCCATGAATTTCCTTTGTTGTATATTTCACATAAAGACACTGAATTAAATGAATTTAGATTAAAGTATTTTCTCTAAACTAGTAGTGAGACTCGTAAACCAGGCCTTTGATGTGGGTTATGTCGTAACGTATTCTGAATGTTCTGATCCAATCTGACCTCTGACCTGTAATGCCTGAATCACAATCACACACTGTTGGCTCGTCGGCCAGAGGAGAACTGAGCGACTGAGTCTGGTTTCTCCTCCATTCTGTCACTGATGGAGTTTTGGTTCCTTCACTGTCGCCTTTGTCTTTTGGCTGCTTAGTTGGGGACATTTAATATTCGACAATATTATTGCTCTCCTGCACTGACACCATTATATGAGAACTGAGCTGAGCTGGACGATGACATCACGCTATATATATAAATGAACTAAATTAATAAGTTTTTTACAACAGAAATGAAGCATCACTGAACTGACTTAAGCTGGACTGTGACGCTATTTTCTTCTGGAAACAAACTTTGTTGCATTATTTTCCTGTTATCTGCTAAAAAAGCTGCTCTGAAACACTGTACTGTAAAAGCGCTGTATAAATAAAGGTGACTTGACTTGACGGAGTGTGTTTAGTCATGTTTGGAAGCTCTTCTCTCCTCATGCGGGACCACCGTCACTCTGAGCGTGTTTAGACCTTGCCGTTGTGTTTTTGGCTTTCTCGTTCACCTTTGCCTGCTTTAATCCGCTTGTGGAGTTCATCGAGGCAGAACTGATGTCGGTTGACGTGTGGATCTCCAGCCTGCAGACACACGTCACACTGCATTTGGGTGGCATTCGTGCTTTTCTTTCTTCAACAGATCGTTACAGAGCGCCACTTCCAAACTCGCATGATCCTCGTAAAACCAAAGAGCCGTTGCATCATTTGGGTTTTTGGCTGTGCAGATCCAGCAAGTGGCAGGAATTCATTCTCTCTGTGTTCCAGCATGTGTGTGAGATTTGCTCGTCTGTTAGTGGAGGCCATTGGAAAAAACATTTCGTTTGATCTGACGTTTAAGTGTCGGAGGGAAAGAGGAATCAGACGCATCGGGAACCGTTTGTGAGACGCTGAGAAACTCAAACGAGGCTCATTAGCTGAATTAGTGGAGTGTGAATGTGTTGGACGGACTAGAGATGTTCTGACAGCATAAATGACATGACAAAAACCACAGAAAAAACGTTCAGAACAACAATTGTAACGGGAATCAAACCAGTAATATAGATAGTAAATAATGATTATATACAGAAATTATGTAACATGTTTACGTTAATGAACTGAATAATTCAACTTCTACTTTCATGTGGAGAGGGGGTTTGGGGTGTGAAGGTTTCTCTCTCTCTCTCTCTCTCTCTCTCTCTCTCACTCACTCTCACTCTCTTACTCACTCACTCTCACTCTCTTACTCTCTCTCTCTCTCTCTCTCTCTCTCTCTCACTCTCTCTCACTCTCTTGCTCTCTCTCTCTCACTCTCTCTCTCACTCTCTTGCTCTCTCTCTCACTTTCTCTCTCTCTCTCTCACTCTCTTGCTCTCTCGCACTCACTCTCACTCTCTTGCTCTCTCTCTCGCACTCTCTCACTCTTGCTCTCTCTCTCACTCTCACTCTCTTGCTCTTTCTCTCTCTCTCACTCTCTCTCTCTCTCTCTCTCACTCTCTGTCTCTCTCTCTCTCTCTCTTTCTCTCGCTCTTTCACTTTCTCTCTCTCTCTCTCTCTCTCTCAGTGCTGGCAGGCTCACAGCTGGAAAATTGTGATCTTTCCTGTCAGCTACTGGGTGTAATTTAATTCCCATGATACAGGATTCATTTCCCACAAAGGTGCAATGACTCTGAAACATTGAGTGTCCAGTGGAAATTTCTCAGGAGTGACTGACCGACTGCTGCTCATTACACTGACCTGACACTGATACAACCAGCTGTCTGTCTGTCTGTCTGTCTGTCTGTCTCACTTTCTGCCTGTCTGTCTGTCTGTCTGTCTCACTCTCTAACTGTCTGTGTCACTCTCTGTCTGTCTGTCTGTCTGTCTTCACTCTCTGTCTGTCTGACTCTGTCTCACTCTGTCTGTCTGTCTCACTGTCTGTCTGTCTGTCTGTCTGTCTCTCACTCTCTGTCTGTCTGTCTGTCTGTCTCTCACTCTCTGTCTGTCTGTCTGTCTGTCTGTCTCTCACTCTCTGTCTGTCCGTCTTTCTGTCTCACTCTCTGTCTGTCTGTCTGTCCGTCTGTCTGTCTGTCTCACTCTCTGTCTGTCTGTCCGTCTCACTCTCTGCCTGTCTCACTCTCTGTCTCACTGTCTGTCTCACTCTCTGCCTGTCTCACTCTCTGCCTGTCTCACTCTCTGTCTCACTGTCTGTCTCACTCTCTGTCTGTCTGTCCGTCTGTCTGTCTGTCTCACTCTCTGCCTGTCTCACTCTCTGTCTCACTGTCTGTCTGTCTGTCTGTCACTCTCTGTCTGTCCGTCTTTCTGTCTCACTCTCTGTCTGTCTGTCCGTCTGTCTCTCACTCTCTGTCTATCTGTCCATCTGTCTCTCACTCTCTGTCTGTCTGTCTTTCTGTCTCACTCTCTGTCTGTCTGTCTTTAAACATTCAAACTTCAAGGCTTTTTAAACTTTTTTCTAAACCTTCAAACATACTTTGTCCAACAAGTTTCCAAGTGTTTCTAGTTTAAAATTACAGCTGTGAATGTCCTTGAATTTATTTATTTATACTTCATTCAAACTCTGCATCTGGTTTGCTAAATCAAATTCAGGAATTTAATTTATTTGATCGGTTCTGATGGTTGAGATGTTTGTTTGTGTGTTCGTCGGGTCTCACACAGGCTAACATCACTCAGACTGTCTTCAGAAATGTTTTTATGTGACGTTTGGCACAGCCGTGAAATGATTGATCTTGGATTATACAGTGCGTGCAGAATTATTAGGCACGATCATTTTCTGATCATATTTTTTTCCAGGCACATTTTAACAATTCCAAACCACAAATCACACTTAATTCTTCACCTTAATTCTTAATTCTTTTGCAGTTAACGTGTCTTTTCTTCTCCACCTGTTTTTGTCTGACCCAATGAGCATTTCACAGTCTAATGGCCATGCCTTAACTGCAATTTCTAGTATTGCATTTGAATTGCATTCTTCTCATGGGCATAGGGTTAGATTATGGGCATAGTTGAATCTCTTTCTTGGCTTATTTTTATATGTAAAAGAAATAAAATGCCTAAAAATCCTGCATACCTGAATATAAGGCGTTTTTCATTTCCAGCCTTCATGAACTATTATATATCACTTATAATTGATTAAATGCAAAATTAATAGTAGTTATTAAGATTAATGTGGTTTGGAATTGGCAAAATGTGCCTGGAAAGAAAATATGATCAGAAAATCAATGTGCCTAATAATTCTGCACACACTTTTTTCTTCAAGCTTCGTTCATATTTTTCCCCAGTGTTCTCCTGCAGTGTTCTTTCGTCTGGTTTGTTAGCAGGGCTGTAGTTTGTGATTCTGGCTAACTGATAACCGCGGGTCACATGCGCTCAGGTAGTTTCTGCTGGCGGAACGAATGGAGTCTCCGTGGTCGAGTGAAGATGTCAAACACACGGCGTGTAGGAGGTTTGAGAACCGGCCCTTTCCCATGATCCCTCAGTGCGCTCCTGATCACTGAAGGTGAGCCGGCCTGGGTTTATTCCCAGCGGTCTGTGGTCTGAGGTGGGCAAGACTCTGACAGAAACAAGCGGTGGGTTAATCTGTCATTAATTAAGCTAATTACAGGCCTGTCGTTAGGCTCGCAGTTCTGCTGGAGTGACGGTGTGTAATTAATGAAGTCAGCCAGTAGGAACACTGGGATGGAATGTGGAGTTTTCTGAGGCGAAGTTTCAGATGCAAAGATCTGACAGGATGTTCCCTTCAGGACCACTGACCCTTGACCTGTGTGTGTGTGTGTGTGTGTGTGTGTGTGTGTGTGTGTGATTTAGCAGACAGCTGTGTTTTGGATTCTTTGGATGTGTTTTTGTTATGTTGATGCATTATATCAGTGGTTTTCAATCCCGGTGAATCACCGCTCTGCACTGCACATGTCTCTCTTATCGAAACACTTCGTTCAGTTCATGAATCTCTCACCTAATGAGCTGATTATATGAGTCAGGTGTGTTAAATAAGGGAGACATAAAACATGTGCAGAGTGGTGAGTCCCCAGGACCAGGATTGAAGACCACGGCATTATATCACTCAGATCTGACCACACCCACTACACCCAGACCACTCCCACTACATCCAGACCTCTTCCACTACATCCAGACCACACCCACTACATCCAGACCACTCCCACTACATCCAGACCTCTTCCACTACATCCAGACCACACCCACTACATCCAGACCACACCCACCACATCCAAACCACACCCACTACATCCAGACCACACACACTACATCTAAACCTCTCCCACTACATCCAGACCACACCCACTACATTCACACCACACCCACTACATCCAGACCACACCCACTACACCCAAACCAGACCCACTACATCCAAACCACACCCACTACATCCAGACCACACCCACTACATAACACCACACCCACTACATCCAGACCACACCCACTACACCCAAACCAGACCCACTACATCCAAACCACACCCACTACACCAGACCACACCCACTTCATTCACACCACACCCACTGTGTGCTCAAATGTAAGAAAGTATAAAATTTTGTGTGAAAAAAACAACAGCAGGAGGTCATGAACAGTCCTCATCATGATAAAACACGTGTGTGTGTGTGTGTGTGTGTGTTCTCTCACTCAGTTCCTCAAGGTTGTTGAGAGTCCTTCACTTTGTCCTGTGTCATGAGCTCAGGGACTGTGTGAGTGTAAGTGTGTATGTGCGTGCATGTGTCTGTGTGCTACTTTGGCTTTTTAAAGGTTAAAGTCTTGTTTCTATGATGTGACTCTTAACGCTGTAGTCAAACTGTGTCTTTTGAGTTCTTGTGTAATGAATGTGTGTGTGAGCGGTTTGTGAGTTCTTATGAGTAATTATGGGTTCTGTTTGAAGCGGCCTGTAAAACAGCAGCAGCAACAGTGTGTGTGCAGAGCTCCAGCGCTGGCTGGTAAGTTCAGTAGGAGCTGCGGCTCATTTCAGTCAGGAGAGAGAATGAGTGTGTGTGAGAGAGAGAGAGAAAGAGAGAGAGTGTGAGTGTGTGTGAGAGAGAGAGAGAGAAAGAGAGAGAGTGTGAGTGTGTGTGTGTGAGAGAGAGAGAGAGAAAGAAAGAGAGAGAGTGTGTGTGTGAGAGAGAGAGAGAGAGAGAGAGTGAGAGAGAGAGTGAGTGTGTGTGTGAGAGAGAGAAAGAGAGAGAGTGTGAGTGTGTGTGTGAGAGAGAGAGAGAGAGAGAGAGAGAGAGAGAAGAGAGAGAGTGTGTGTGTGAGAGAGAGAGATAGAGAGAGAGAGAGAGAGAGTGAGTGTGTGTGTGAGAGAGAGAGGTAAGGTGGGTTAGTTGGCTGGTAAACGGTAGTTGTGTGTGAGTGTGTGTGTGTGTGGGTGGTCCACAGTGCCACTCTCTCCTGTTCATTTTTAAATTCGTTTGTTTGACACATTCTGGCCTTAATTTGCACTGTTATTTCCTGCTGCACTTACAGCTGTGAGGACTCCCATCATGCATTGCTCTGTGACCCATCATGCACTGCTCTGTTACCCTCTCGTTCCACCGTGACATCACTGCCCCCCTGTGGCCACTTCCACAGTTCTGTGGAACACGTGTGTGTGTGTGTGTGTGTGTGTGAGACAGTGAGATGACACTGGTCTGTTCTGTGGGCGTCTCTGCAGCTTGGCTCTCTCTCTCTGCACAGGAAAATGCGGGCGAGCGAGTCCAGTGTTCACTGGCTCTAATGGGCTCAGCGTAAACCTTCTCGCTTCTGCTCGCTCTCTAAATAAATAATTACAAAAGCCCATCGAACAGAGACGTCAAACACATGGAGGGTCGTTCTCTACTAGGGGTGTCCATGGTTAACCGATTAACCGATTAACCGTTAAAAATTGCGTAACCGAGTGAAACATTTTGCTCGGTTAAGTGGCGTCAATGGCGTGCATTGAATTTAGTTGTAATACATTTTTGCACCACCAGAGACCGCTAGACCAGTTTTCTAATATGAAGCGGGCAAAGAAAGCGCGCGTCCGAGAGTGAAGGCTGTGCGCGAGCCAGAAACAAACATAGTATCCGCGCCACTGATCGCAGCACAATAATATCTGTCTGCAGAGCCACAGCTTTACCCCAGCAGTTTTACCCCGCGCATGCGCAGTTTCATCACCCATACAATTTGTATTATGCATTTCCTAAACATGTACTTGCTAATCAAACACTTTATATGAACAAACTACTAATCTATAAAACACAATCGGTCTTCCGACCTTTTACTATTGTGTTGATATGCGCGAGGGAGAGAGAGCAATACAGCGAGAGTGCGCGCGCGCGGCCAGGGCTCTCTCTCTGCTTGTTCTTATGCGCCCTGTCCAGTGTCCACTGATCTTAATAATTAGTTGTTACGACGACTTATTTGTTCCCTCGTTTTAATAAATCGTGGACACGTTGAACTAATTCCCTCCCTCATTTTGATTTAACGAATTACAACGTGGCCAAAAACAGTTTGATACTATTAATTAGTGAATGCTAAAGACCTATTTTTGTGAATTGGTGAATATTCAGGTGAATTATTTCGTGGCCACGAATTAATAATAATTATTAAACTGTTTTTCTTACCTGTGAAGATAGCTCTTCAGTGAAGGCCGACTATTCTCGTACAGCTTTTTATTCCTTTTTTTTTTTTTTTTTTTTTTGTGAATTGGTGAATATTCAGGTGAATTGTTTCGTGGCCACGAATTAATAATACCTCAGCACGTTTTACAAGACCCTTCTCGATCGCAGCGGCAACGAGCACTTTGATCACTTGATTTAAAAAACAAAACATTTCAGCGCTAGATCGCCTAAAAAAAAAAAAAAAAACGAACGAAATGAATGCTCTGCTAGTTAACTGGAGATGTTTTGTTTATTTATTGGTATTCGTGCCGCGAGATGTTTCAAAAGTGGTGGGGACAATATCGACCTTAGAAAATAGTGGTGGGGACATGTCCCACCCGCAGATTACGCCTATCTCGGGGTTGCGGCGCGCACACTATGGTTAACCGAGTATTAACCGCTAAGGGCCTCGGTTAACGGTTAATGAAAAACTTGAAAACGTGCAGCCCTATTCTCTACTCAAATAAACCAACAGTCTCTCTCACTCTCTCTCCCTCTCTCAGTCTCTCTCCCTCTCTCTCTCTCTCTCTCTCTCTCTCAGTCTCTTTCTCTCTCTCTCTCTCTCAGTCTCTTTCTCTCTCTCTCTCTCTCTCTCTCTCCCTCTCTGTCTCTCTCCCTCTCTCTATCTCTCTCTCTCCCTCTCAGTCTCTTTCTCTCTCTCTCTCTCTCGCTCTCTCTCTCTCGCTCACTCTCTCTCACTCTCTCTATCTCTCTCACTCTCTCTCTCACTCTCTCTCTCACTCTCTCTCTCTCTCTCTCTCTCTCTCTCTCTCTCTCTCTCTCCTCTCTCTCTTCACTGTCACTCATGTTCAGAGCTGTTAATATCCGCAGTGCTGAAGAGTGTCGGTCGCATATAATGCTGTTGCAGCTCCTGTGTTTGAGACCAAGTCTCTCCTGATTCTAGATGGTGTCCTGATGCATGATGGGCCGCTGGAGTTTATTTGCTCAGGATCCCACTTACCGGTTAAGGAAGAGAATGTCGTGTAGATTCCACAGGTCTAAGAGAAACTTAGGGGAAACTTCTCTTGTGTGTTTAGAGCCCTCTGCATTACAGCTCTTCACTGCTCGGCCTCATGCAGTGTGTGTTCCTGTCATCTGAGCTGGGATGTGTCTGATTGAGTGAGAACGGCCTCATGCAGTGTGTGTTCCTGCTCTGGGTCTGGGTGTGTTTCTGCTCGTCCTCCATCAGGTTTGATGGAAACCTTTTGATATAAAGATTGAAATGCTTGTTTTACTGACAGTTAGTCAAGTCACCTTCATTTATATAGCGCTTTTAACAATATAGACATTTCTAGACATGCTTCTGAATTCGACACAATCTCTCACAGTATTCACCGTCCCACACGGTGTTCCCCAGGCTAAGTCCACCACTGCCCCTGTCCCACACAGTGTTCCCTAGGCTAAGTCCACCACTGCCCCTGTCCCACACGGTGTTCCCCAGGCTAAGTCCACCACTGCCCCAGTCCCACACGGTGTTCCCCAGGTTAAGTCCACCACTGCCCCTGTCCCACACGGTGTTCCCCAGGCTAAGTCCACCACTGCCCCTGTCCCGCACGGTGTTCCCCAGGTTAAGTCCACCACTGCCCCTGTCCCACACGGTGTTCCCCAGGCTAAGTCCACCACTGCCCCTGTCCCGCACGGTGTTCCCCAGGTTAAGTCCACCACTGCCCCTGTCCCACACGGTGTTCCCCAGGCTAAGTCCACCACTGCCCCTGTCCCGCACGGTGTTCCCCAGGCTAAGTCCACCACTGCCCCTGTCCCACACGGTGTTCACCAGGCTAAGTCCACCACTGCCTCTGTCCCACATGGTGTTCACCAGGCTAAGTCCACCACTGCCCCTGTCCCGCACGGTGTTCCCCAGGCTAAGTCCACCACTGCCCCTGTCCCACACGGTGTTCACCAGGCTAAGTCCACCACTGCCTCTGTCCCACACGGTGTTCACCAGGCTAAGTCCACCACTGCCCCAGTCCCGCACGGTGTTCCCCAGGCTAAGTCCACCACTGCCCCTGTCCCACACGGTGTTCCCCTGGCTAAGTCCACCACTGCCCCAGTCCCACACGGTGTTCACCAGGCTAAGTCCACCACTGCCCCTGTCCCACACGGTGTTCCCCTGGCTAAGTCCACCACTGCCCCAGTCCCACACGGTATTCCCCTGGCTAAGTCCACCACTGCCCCAGTCCCACACGGTGTTCACCAGGCTAAGTCCACCACTGCCCCTGTCCCACACGGTGTTCCCCTGGCTAAGTCCACCACTGCCCCTGTCCCACACGGTGTTCCCCAGGCTAAGTCCACCATTGCCCTGTCCCACACGGTGTTCCCCTGGCTAAGTCCACCACTGCCCCAGTCCCACACGGTGTTCCCCAGGTTAAGTCCACCACTGCCCCTGTCCCACACGGTGTTCCCCAGGCTAAGTCCACCACTGCCCCTGTCCCACACGGTGTTCACCAGGCTAAGTCCACCACTGCCCCTGTCCCACACGGTGTTCCCCAGGCTAAGTCCACCACTGCCCCTGTCCCACACGGTGTTCCCCAGGCTAAGTCCACCATTGCCCCTGTCCCACACGGTGCCTCTGTCCCACACGGTGTTCCCCTGGCTAAGTCCACCACTGCCCCTGTCCCACACGGTGTTCCCCAGGCTAAGTCCACCACTGCCCCTGTCCCACACGGTGCCTCTGTCCCACACGGTGTTCCCCTGGCTAAGTCCACCACTGCCCCAGACCCACATGGTGTTCCCCTGGCTAAGTCCACCACTGCCCCAGTCCCACACGGTGTTCACAAGGCTAAGTCCACCACTGCCCCAGTCCCACACGGTGTTCCCCAGGCTAAGTCCACCACTGCCCCAGTCCCACACGGTGTTCCCCAGGCTAAGTCCACCACTGCCCCTGTCCCACACGGTGTTCCCCAGGCTAAGTCCACCACTGCCCCTGTCCCACACGGTGTTCCCCAGGCTAAGTCCACCACTGCCCCTGTCCCACACGGTGTTCCCTAGGCTAAGTCCACCACTGCCCCTGTCCCACACGGTGTTCCCCAGGTTAAGTCCACCACTGCCCCTGTCCCACACGGTGTTCACCAGGCTAAGTCCACCACTGCCCCTGTCCCACACGGTGTTCCCCTGGCTAAGTCCACCACTGCCCCAGTCCCACACGGTGTTCCCCTGGCTAAGTCCACCACTGCCCCTGTCCCGCACGGTGTTCCCCAGGCTAAGTCCATCACTGCCCCTGTCCCACACGGTGTTCCCCTGGCTAAGTCCACCACTGCCCCAGTCCCACACGGTGTTCACCAGGCTAAGTCCACCACTGCCCCTGTCCCACACGGTGTTCACCAGGCTAAGTCCACCACTGCCCCTGTCCCACACGGTGTTCCCTAGGCTAAGTCCACCACTGCCCCTGTCCCACACGGTGTTCCCCAGGTTAAGTCCACCACTGCCCCTGTCCCACACGGTGTTCACCAGGCTAAGTCCACCACTGCCCCTGTCCCACACGGTGTTCCCCTGGCTAAGTCCACCACTGCCCCAGTCCCGCACGGTGTTCCCCTGGCTAAGTCCACCACTGCCCCAGTCCCGCACGGTGTTCCCCAGGCTAAGTCCATCACTGCCCCTGTCCCACACGGTGTTCCCCTGGCTAAGTCCACCACTGCCCCAGTCCCACACGGTGTTCACCAGGCTAAGTCCACCACTGCCCCTGTCCCACACGGTGTTCCCCTGGCTAAGTCCACCACTGCCCCAGTCCCACACGGTTTTCCCCTGGCTAAGTCCACCACTGCCCCTGTCCCACACGGTGTTCCCCAGGCTAAGTCCACCACTGCCCCTGTCCCACACGGTGTTCCCCAGGCTAAGTCCACCACTGCCCCTGTCCCACACGGTGTTCCCCTGGCTAACTCCACCACTGCCCCAGTCCCACACGGTGTTCACCAGGCTAAGTCCACCACTGCCCCTGTCCCACACGGTGTTCCCCTGGCTAAGTCCACCACTGCCCCTGTCCCACACGGTGCCTCTGTCCCACACGGTGTTCCCCTGGCTAAGTCCACCACTGCCCCAGTCCCACACGGTGTTCCCCTGGCTAAGTCCACCACTGCCCCAGTCCCACACGGTGTTCACAAGGCTAAGTCCACCACTGCCCCTGTCCCACTCGGTGTTCCCCTGGCTAAGTCCACCACTGCCCCTGTCCCACGCGGTGTTCCCCTGGCTAAGTCCACCACTGCCCCAGTCCCACACGGTGTTCCCCAGGTTAAGTCCACCACTGCCCCTGTCCCACACGGTGTTCCCCAGGCTAAGTCCACCACTGCCCCTGTCCCACACGGTGTTCCCCAGGCTAAGTCCACCACTGCCCCAGTCCCACACGGTGTTCCCCAGGCTAAGTCCACCACTGCCCCAGTCCCACACGGTGTTCACCAGGCTAAGTCCACCACTGCCCCAGTCCCACACGGTGTTCCCCAGGCTAAGTCCACCACTGCCCCAGTCCCACACGGTGTTCACCAGGCTAAGTCCACCACTGCCCCTGTCCCACACGGTGTTCCCCTGGCTAAGTCCACCACTGCCCCAGTCCCACACGGTGTTCCCCTGGCTAAGCCATCGTCATGGCTTTAACTTCCATTGCTATGCAGACGACACCCAACTATACATCCATTCTCAACGCAATGCTCCTTTCCCCACAAATTCCATAAATTACATATCAGCTTGTATTGATGATAGGGGTGCGCCAAAATATCGATATGGCGATATCTCGCGATATTTTCTCCCGCGATCGATTCTCGATGCGCTCTTGCCAAGTATCGATCTTAAAAGACGTTAGGGCGGGCGTACACGGTGCGAGTTCGGACACTCGGGAGGTCGTGAGATCAGTTTAACTGATAATCGCGTCAAAGCAGCTGGTACACGGCACGACTGTCCTGCATGAATTTTATCCCGAGCCGGCAGCAATCACGTGGGCTTTTGCGCTAAACCGTCATGTTGCGAATGGGAGAGAGAGAGAGAAAAGTGTGTGTGTGTGTGTGACAGTGACAGTGTATGCGCACGCTGTATGGTTGCTGCCACTGAGGTATAGCCCCATCGACGTGGTTGTGTATGATTTGGCAATAGGGGACAGCTGGTGAAAAACATGTTTAAAAAGTTGTCGGGAGGTGCTTGTAACGTGCTCGGCTCGGCTTGTAATTCCTCTCACACGCTACGAGCCGTGACCATGCGAGCATCACCGATTTCTCCCAAGTGAAAAAAATCATCTGCAGCAAAACAAAAATAGTGTCTGTGACTGTTTTGTTGCAACTGATAAGACACAAGTTGTTTTTGTTATTGTGTTTCATCCAAAAACGAAATGGAGATTCATTTTCCTAATTAAAAAAAAAATCTTTTTATTTCTTAAAACATGATATATTGTGAGTTATTACTGATAATATATCGATTATCGCAGTATCGCCATATCGTGATATTATCGGTATTGTGAACAATGTATCGCGTATCGTATCGTATTGTGAAGTACCCAGTGATTCCCAGCCCTAATTGATGATATAAATGCTTGGATGACCAGTACTTTTCTCAAACTCAACACTGATAAAACAGATCTACTTCTTATTGGTTCACCTCAAATTACATCCCGTTTCTGTGTTGATAATGTTAATATTGCTGGAGTTTTGGTTCAACCTTCCACCACTGTCAAAAACCTTGGTACAATCTTTGGTTCCTCTCTTTCCTTCCTTCCACACATCTCCTTGCTCACTAAGTCTGCCTTCTTTCACCTTCATAATATCACGCGCTTACGTCCATTTCTGAATATCAGCGATGCTGAGACCCTAGTTCACGCTTTCATCACTTCACGGCTTGACTACTGCAATTCTCTTTTCTATGGCTTACCCAATTCATCAATAAATAAGATCCAATATATCCAGAACTCCGCAGCTAGGGTCCTCACACACACACAAAGAAATCTTCCCACATTACTCCGATTTTACGCAGACTTCATTGGCTGCCCGTTTGCTTTCGTATTCAATTCAAGATACTCCTTATCACATTCAAAGCACTCCATGGTCTTATATTTCTGATCTCATCCATACCTACTCCCCAGTTCGCACACTTAGATCTTTTGATACCGGTCTGTTGACGATCCATAGGCCCAAACTCGTTTGGTGGAAGGGCTTTTTGTACCGCTACTCCAACTCTTTGGAATTCTATTCCCCAACACATCCGCGATCATTACATGATTTCAAAACCCACCTTAAAACATATATTTTTGCTACTTGTTTCCCTGACCTCTATCTATTATGTTATCCATCTCAGTTTATTTGTATCGTTTCTATGTCATGTTTGTTTGTACTTTTTTGTAAAGAGACCTTGAGTTTTCTGAAAGGCGCTATATAAAATAAACATATTATTATTTTAACAATATACAGATTGTTTCGAAGCAGCTTAACAGTGATAACAGGAGATTACAGTAACAGAGATTGTTTAGGCTTTACAGCAGCTCTAGAATAAAGTTATTGTCCAGCTAAAGTTAGTTTAGACCAGTGGCGGTTCTAGGATTTTTCTGTAACAGGGGCCATTAAGGGGCCACATGTTACATTCAGGGGCCAAATACAGGGTATATTCAAGCACACAAAATAATTTATTCAGTACGGTGCAAATACATTTCGGCAGTCATTCCTTTTTCAAACGCTCTAATAAAAAATTATGAGCCAGTAAAGTTCTTAATGATTTTTTTCATTTATTTATACTGTGCATAAAGGACACAATGCACTTCTTTCTGAATTCCACCTTTTAAGTTTCATAATCATGTCGTCGCTTATAAACAGTAAATTATTGTTAATTGTTTGGGGGTGGAATTGCATCTGTGATCGTTGTGAAGAATTCTCCGGTTGCTCTTCTCGTCGACGATTGATGGGTGGGAATCTCTAGGCACCTCACGATTCGATTCGATTACGATTCAGAGGGTAACAACTTCTTTTTTTTACTTTTTTTTTTTACTACTTGGTACTTTTAAAGCAAAGTATTTATGATGACCCATAACAAACTTACTTCCAATACTTCCTATATTAATTTTATTAATAAAACAAATGGAAGTGATTTGGCAAGTCAACTGTAAGGTTACATTTGCCAGCATTTGTCCCAACATTGCAAAGAACCAACAGGAAAATAAATGTGTGCCAGTACTAGCAGCATACTTGTAGTAAATTAATACAAACGTCAGCATATTCTGAATCTCTAGCATTTAATAATAGACTTCTAACCAACATCCTCTTGTTATTTCCAATGAGCAATATAATCCTTCAGACAAAAAAAACATTTTGCTGTAGCAAATTCACAAACAGTTTTCGTTCAAAAATATAGAATTATGTACCAGCAGCTCTCATATAATGCTTGTGGACTTATGCATATTCTGAATAATTAGTAACATACAAAGCCGCTCTTATTCACAACTAAAGAATAAAGAGTTATGACTTGAAATGTTTGCTGTATACCACAATCAAAAACAGCTTATACAAAAAAAGTGAATGAACATCTGCAGAGAGCACAGTCAAAATGTAACTTTTTGTGACTGGCATTGCACATATTGCAGGGCAGTGTAACGTACGTATAACAGATCGGTTTACAGCATATTGATGTGAAAACTAAACAATACAGAAAGCAGCTCTCATACAAAAAATACTAAATAGGTAACAATGAAATTGCCAATTTTCCATACGTTAGCTTTTAACGAAGAGGGTGCCGTTCGAATTTGGTGCTCAGCCATCATGCGTCTGTTACATAGGTCTGTTATGTGCGCGACTCTGTTATATGCGCGCCACAGACTGTCTGCGCACTGCACGTCCGCTTTAGAGTTCCGCCTTTTGCGTTCCGTCAATATTACGTTATTAGGGAAAAAATATATAGGCTATATTTTTTTAGAAAATCGATTTTTGACATTTGTGAATCGATTCAGAATCGTCCACGTCCGCATCGCGATGCATCTAAGAATCGATTTTTTCTCCCACCCCTAGGAACGGGGGCCAATCAGGGGCCAATCAAATTTCAGCAGGGGCCAGGGCCCCTGTGGCCCCGCCTCTAGAACCGCCGCTGGTTTAGACTGATTCACTTCCGTTGCAAAGATCATTAGTTACTAACCTATGGGTCGCTAACACGACACCGTTCTAACAGAAATTTTTTAATGTTTTCTGGCCGTTCATTTGCACAACAGTGTTTGGAGCTCGAGAACACAAACTTTGAAACAGGTTTCAAGGTTTTTTAAAACGTTATCATCTCCATATTAACATAAATTTGTGGAAACGCTGATGGCATGCACATTAATATTATGTGTTTAGTCTATAGATATGTGCGTTTGAATATATATGTGCGCAGGCGTGTAGTCTTTCTTTACAAAGTGACATTTCTCACATACTTTTCTGACCTGCATAATACAGAATTTTTTCATTGCTTATAAATTGTATCTATGAATTTCTTACAATTTTCTTAAAAGAGGGTTTGTTTTTTAATTGAATTGAATTGATTTTAATTTTTTTTTTACATCTCACCCCTCTTAAAATATAGC
>NC_139979.1:167500-177500 GCF_963993115.1 Abramis brama | reverse complement strand
TTGTGTGTGTGTGTGTGTGTGTGCCCAGACCCGTGCTGGAGGAGGGTACGAGTGTGTGTGTGTGGACCCAGACCCATGCTGGAGGAGGGTACGAGTTTGTGTGTGTGTGTGTGTGTGTGTGTGTGTGTGCGCGTGCGCCCAGACCCGTGCTGGAGGAGGGTACGAGTGTGTGTGTTTGTGTGTGTGTGTGTGTGTGTGTGTGCCCAGACCCGTGCTGGAGGAGGGTACGAGTGTGTGTGTGTGTGTGTGTGGACCCAGACCCGTGCTGGAGGAGGGTACGAGCCTGTGTGTCTGTGAGCCTGAGACACGAGTGTGACGTCTCTGTGTGTGTGTGTGTTCACAGGCGATGCGTTCCCGTGGACAGTGTGTGTGAGTCAGCTGAGCGTGTACTCTCTCCTGGGACAGCAGCGTTCCCTCAGTGTTCTGGATCCGTTGGGCTTCACCTCCACGCTGGCACTCACCGCCCCGAAGCTGCAGCCCGAGAGCAGAGACGCCTTCATCATGTGCCTGCATGTGGACCTGCAACCAGTGCAGCTCCGGTGCTCCAACCCTCAGGTACTGCAGATCACAGGTGTACAGGTGCAGAACACAGGTGTACATGTGCAGAACACAGGTGTACAGGTGAAGAACACAGGTGTACATGTGCAGATCACAGGTGTACAGGTGCAGAACACAGGTGTACAGGTGCAGATCACAGGTGTACAGGTGCAGAACACAGGTGTACAGGTGCAGAACACAGGTGTACATGTGCAGAACACAGGTGTACATGTGCAGAACACAGGTGTACAGGTGAAGAACACAGGTGTACATGTGCAGATCACAGGTGTACAGGTGCAGAACACAGGTGTACAGGTGCAGATCACAGGTGTACAGGTGCAGAACACAGGTGTACAGGTGCAGAACACAGGTGTACATGTGCAGAACACAGGTGTACAGGTGCAGAACACAGGTGTACATGTGCAGAACACAGGTGTACAGGTGCAGAACACAGGTGTACAGGTGCAGATCACAGGTGTATAAGTGCAGAACACAGGTGTATGTGTGCAGAACACAGGTGTACAGGTGCAGAACACAGGTGTACAGGTGCAGAACACAGGTGTACAGGTGCAGATCACAGGTGTACATGTGCAGAACACAGGTGTACAGGTGCAGAACACAGGTGTACATGTGCATAACACAGGTGTACAGGTGCAGAACACAGGTGCACATGTGCTGAACACAGGTGTACAAGGGCAGAACACAGGTGTACAGGTGCAGAACACAGGTGTACATGTGCATAACACAGGTGTACATGTGCAGAACACAGGTGTACAGGTGAAGAACACAGGTGTACAGGTGCTGAACACAGGTGTACAAGGGCAGAACACAGGTGTACAGGTGCAGATCACATGTGTACAGGTGCAGAACACAGATGTACATGTGCAGATCACAGGTGTACAGGTGCAGAGTACAACTGCAGAACACAGGTGTACAGGGGCAGATCACAGGTGTACATGTGCAGAACACAGGTGTACAGGGACAGAACACAGGTGTACATGTGCAGAACACAGGTGTACAGGTGCAGATCACAGGTGTACAAGTGCAGAACACAGGTGTACATGTGCAGAACACAGGTGTACAGGTGCAGAACACAGGTGTACAGGGGCAGATCACAGGTGTACAGGTGCTGAACACAGGTGTACAGGGGCAGAACACAGGTGTACAGGTGCAGATCACAGGTGTACAAGTGCAGAACACAGGTGTACAGGGGCAGATCACAGGTGTACAAGTGCAGAACACAGGTGTACAGGGGCAGAACACAGGTGTACAAGTGCAGAACACAGGTGTACAGGGGCAGAACACAGGTGTACAGGTGCAGATCACAGGTGTACAAGTGCAGAACACAGGTGTACATGTGCAGAACACAGTTGTACAGGTGCAGATCACAGGTGTACAGGTGCAGATCACAGGTGTACATGTGCAGAACACAGGTGTACAGGTGCAGAACACAGGTTTACAGGTGCAGAACACAGGTGTACATGGGCATAACAGGTGTACAGGTGCAGATCACAGGTGTATAAGTGCAGATCACAGGTGTACAGGTGCAGATCACAGGTGTACAAGTGCAGAACACAGGTGTACAGGGGCAGAACACAGGTGTACAGGTGCAGATCACAGGTGTACAAGTGCAGAACACAGGTGTACAGGGGCAGATCACAGGTGTACAAGTGCAGAACACAGGTGTACAGGGGCAGAACACAGGTGTACAGGTGCAGATCACAGGTGTACAAGTGCAGAACACAGGTGTACATGTGCAGAACACAGTTGTACAGGTGCAGATCACAGGTGTACAGGTGCAGATCACAGGTGTACATGTGCAGAACACAGGTGTACAGGTGCAGAACACAGGTGTACAGGTGCAGAACACAGGTGTACAGGTGCAGATCACAGGTGTACATGTGCAGAACACAGGTGTGCATGTGCAGAACACAGTTGTACAGGTGCAGATCACAGGTGTACAGGTGCAGATCACAGGTGTACATGTGCAGAACACAGGTGTACAGGTGCAGAACACAGGTTTACAGGTGCAGAACACAGGTGTACAGGTGCAGATCACAGGTGTACATGTGCAGAACACAGGTGTACAGGTGAAGAACACAGGTGTACAGGTGCAGAACACAGGTGTACATGTGCATAACACAGGTGTACAGGTGCAGAACACAGGTGCACATGTGCTGAACACAGGTGTACAAGGGCAGAACACAGGTGTACAGGTGCAGATCACATGTGTACAGGTGCAGAACACAGATGTACATGTGCAGATCACAGGTGTACAGGTGCAGAGTACAACTGCAGAACACAGGTGTACAGGGGCAGATCACAGGTGTACATGTGCAGAACACAGGTGTACAGGGACAGAACACAGGTGTACATGTGCAGAACACAGGTGTACAGGTGCAGATCACAGGTGTACAAGTGCAGAACACAGGTGTACATGTGCAGAACACAGGTGTACAGGTGCAGAACACAGGTGTACAGGGGCAGATCACAGGTGTACAGGTGCTGAACACAGGTGTACAGGGGCAGAACACAGGTGTACAGGTGCAGATCACAGGTGTACAAGTGCAGAACACAGGTGTACAGGGGCAGATCACAGGTGTACAAGTGCAGAACACAGGTGTACAGGGGCAGAACACAGGTGTACAAGTGCAGAACACAGGTGTACAGGGGCAGAACACAGGTGTACAGGTGCAGATCACAGGTGTACAAGTGCAGAACACAGGTGTACATGTGCAGAACACAGTTGTACAGGTGCAGATCACAGGTGTACAGGTGCAGATCACAGGTGTACATGTGCAGAACACAGGTGTACAGGTGCAGAACACAGGTTTACAGGTGCAGAACACAGGTGTACATGGGCATAACAGGTGTACAGGTGCAGATCACAGGTGTATAAGTGCAGATCACAGGTGTACAGGTGCAGATCACAGGTGTACAAGTGCAGAACACAGGTGTACAGGGGCAGAACACAGGTGTACAGGTGCAGATCACAGGTGTACAAGTGCAGAACACAGGTGTACAGGGGCAGATCACAGGTGTACAAGTGCAGAACACAGGTGTACAGGGGCAGAACACAGGTGTACAGGTGCAGATCACAGGTGTACAAGTGCAGAACACAGGTGTACATGTGCAGAACACAGTTGTACAGGTGCAGATCACAGGTGTACAGGTGCAGATCACAGGTGTACATGTGCAGAACACAGGTGTACAGGTGCAGAACACAGGTGTACAGGTGCAGAACACAGGTGTACAGGTGCAGATCACAGGTGTACATGTGCAGAACACAGGTGTGCATGTGCAGAACACAGTTGTACAGGTGCAGATCACAGGTGTACAGGTGCAGATCACAGGTGTACATGTGCAGAACACAGGTGTACAGGTGCAGAACACAGGTTTACAGGTGCAGAACACAGGTGTACAGGTGCAGATCACAGGTGTACATGTGCAGAACACAGGTGTACAGGTGAAGAACACAGGTGTACAGGTGCAGAACACAGGTGTACATGTGCATAACACAGGTGTACAGGTGCAGAACACAGGTGCACATGTGCTGAACACAGGTGTACAAGGGCAGAACACAGGTGTACAGGTGCAGATCACATGTGTACAGGTGCAGAACACAGATGTACATGTGCAGATCACAGGTGTACAGGTGCAGAGTACAACTGCAGAACACAGGTGTACAGGGGCAGATCACAGGTGTACATGTGCAGAACACAGGTGTACAGGGACAGAACACAGGTGTACATGTGCAGAACACAGGTGTACAGGTGCAGATCACAGGTGTACAAGTGCAGAACACAGGTGTACATGTGCAGAACACAGGTGTACAGGTGCAGAACACAGGTGTACAGGGGCAGATCACAGGTGTACAGGTGCAGAACACAGGTGTACAGGGGCAGATCACAGGTGTACAGGTGCAGAACACAGGTGTACAGGGGCAGATCACAGGTGTACAGGTGCAGAACACAGGTGTACAGGTGCAGAACACAGGTGTACATGTGCAGAACACAGGTGTACAGGTGCAGAACACAGGTGTACAGGTGCAGATCACAGGTGTATAAGTGCAGAACACAGGTGTACATGTGCAGAACACAGGTGTACAGGTGCAGAACACAGGTGTACAGGTGCAGAATACAGGTGTACATGTGCAGAACACAGGTGTACAGGTGAAGAACACAGGTGTACAGGTGCAGAACACAGGTGTACATGTGCATAACAGGTGTACAGGTGCAGAACACAGGTGCACATGTGCTGAACACAGGTGTACAGGTGAAGAACACAGGTGTACAGGTGCAGAACACAGGTGTACAGGTGCAGAACACAGGTGTACATGTGCATAACACAGGTGTACAGGTGCAGAACACAGGTGCACATGTGCTGAACACAGGTGTACAGGTGCAGAACACAGGTGTACATGTGCATAACACAGGTGTACATGTGCAGAACACAGGTGAAGAACACAGGTGTACAGGTGCAGAACACAGGTGTACATGTGCATAACACAGGTGTACAGGTGCAGAACACAGGTGCACATGTGCTGAACACAGGTGTACAAGGGCAGATCACATGTGTACATGTGCAGAACACAGGTGTACATGTGCAGAACACAGGTGTACAGGTGCAGATCACAGGTGTATAAGTGCAGATCAAAGGTGTACAGGTGCAGATCACAGGAGTACAGGGGCAGAACACAGGTGTACAGGTGCAGATCACAGGTGTATAAGTGCAGATCACAGGTGTACAGGTGCAGAACACAGGTGTACATGTGCAGAACACAGGTGTACAATACATGTGCGGAACACAGGTGTACAGGTGCGGATCACAGGTGTATAAGTGCAGAACACAGGTGTACAGGGGCAGAACACAGGTGTACAGGTGCAGATCACAGGTGTACAAGTGCAGAACACAGGTGTACATGTGCAGAACACAGGTGTACAGGGGCAGATCACAGGTGTACAGGTGCAGAGTACAACTGCAGAACACAGGTGTACAGGGGCAGATCACAGGTGTACATGTGCAGATCACAGGTGTACAGGGGCAGAGTACAACTGCAGAACACAGGTGTACAGGGGCAGAACACAGGTGTACAGGTGCAGATCACAGGTGTACAGGTGCAGAGTACAACTGCAGAACACAGGTGTACAGGGGCAGAGTACAACTGCAGAACACAGGTGTACAGGGGCAGATCACAGGTGTACATGTGCAGAACACAGGTGTACAGGTGCAGAACACAGGTGTACAGGGGCAGAACACAGGTGTACATGTGCAGATCACAGGTGTACAGGTGCAGAATACAGGTGTACAGGTGCAGAACACAGGTGTACAGGTGCAGAGTACAGCTGCAGAACACAGGTGTACAGGGGCAGATCACAGGTGTACAGGTGCAGAACACAGGTGTACATGTGCAGATCACAGGTGTACAGGTGCAGAACACAGGTGTACAGGTGCAGAACACAGGTGTACAGGTGCAGAGTACAGCTGCAGTACACAGGTGTACAGGGGCAGATCACAGGTGTACAGGTGCAGAACACAGGTGTACAGGTGCAGAGTACAGCTGCAGATCACAGGTGTACAGGTGCAGAACACAGGTCTACAGGTGCAGAGTACAGCTGCAGAACACAGGTGTACAGGTGCAGAGTACAGCTGCAGAACACAGGTGTACAGGGGCAGATCACAGGTGTACAGGTGCAGAACACAGGTGCAGATCACAGGTGTACAGGTGCAGAGTACAGCTGCAGAACACAGGTGCAGATCACAGGTGGATATACAGGAGCAGGGACACATGTGGGCAGGGCTTGATTGTGTTTGTGGGGAATTGATTGGATGGTTGTGGTTTGCTATTGGTGGATCTCATGTGAGTGACAGGTTGCCCCTCCCTCATCATCAGAGAAGAGAAGAGATGCTGCAAGAGGAACTTATTCTGATTCAAGATTACCAGGAACATGAATTTAACACAATAAGTAAGGGATAATGTACACCCGACAGGGAGATCAGGATCAGGTCTTCATCAGCCTGGAGGGGTTTATTCTGAGATCACACACACACACACACACACACTAGAAGGGGTTTATTCTGCAAGAACAACCGGCTGGATGTACATTATCCTCTTATTACACGGATACTTGCCACACAAGTAAATAATTAGCCACGAAATATTGATCTGAGTTGAAATATTTTATTAGGTCTTTAAACGCAAAGCTTCGCGGAGGGAGCAGTTTCAGCGGCAAGTTCAAACTAGACGGACATTTAAGAGATACGATATACAGTCATAACACTTATTACACAGCATTTCACCACATTAATAATTATGAAGATGAGAGATATTGATTTCAGATTGAATCTTATAATCTTTGAATTTTTTAATCCAATAGTGTACAAAACAATAGTCACAAAATGGCCACCGCTGCGTTTGTGTGAAACGAGAGAGCGAGTCCACAATACTGGAAGGCATAATTAAATAACTACACAAAATATTGATTTGACTGAGTTTTAATATTTTATTAGCTCACCAAATGCAAAACTTCCACGAGAAAAAAACGTTCCTAGCGAGTGTGTAGCGCTGCTGACCTCAGTGACCTGGATGAGCCTGTGCTTCTGTTCTCAGCGGCTGTTATCTGGGAATAATATACCGCTGGATGGAGTGACTGACCAATCAGAATCAAGTATTCCACAGAGCCGCGTAATAATTATAAATAATAATTTATTATAAATACTGCAATATTCCATTTAAAAAAAACAAACAAGAATTGTCAGTTTTGATTTCATAGTGACTGTAAAGATTGGATGTAGAGGATTAATGTAGATTTTCAGTGGCAGCAGAAGTGACCAAGTGATGGTTCGACTATCTTGAGAGCCATTCGTTGTGAATCGCACCCTTACAGCCATATTTACTGTCACCAGTGGAAACATGAGAGTCCTTCTGTTGACGATCTGCACACACACACACAACTTGATCCAGACTGTTTGTTTGAATATGCGTCTGCTCTCGTATGGAGTCCGTGTGAGATGAATGATGACGTGTCTGAGCTCAGATGTGCTGCTGCTGATTGCTGTGTGCTGATTGGCTGTGAGGGGAATGTGGTGGAAAGGAAACGTGTGTTAAATAACAGCTGCCAAAAACAAACAGCAGAATCAGAAGCAGAACTGCAGCGAGATGAAGGAAAAACCGGCAGGAGGAAAAAATTATTTGCTTGTTTGTGATTATGTGGAGATACTGAATCTGTTCAGTTACCATGAGTTACCGACATCTCACTGTCTGTCTGTCTGTCTGTCTCTCTCTCTGTCTGTCTGTCTCACTCTCTGTCTGTCTGTCTGCCTGTCTCTCTTTCTGTCTGTCTGCCTGTCTGTCTCACTCTCAGTCTGTCTGTCTCTCTGTCTGTCTGTCTCATTCTCTGTCTGTATGTCTGTTTCACTGTATATCTGTCTCACTCTCTGTCTGTCTGTCTCTCTGTCTGTTTGTCTCACTCTCAGTCTGTCTCACTCTTTGTCTGTCTGTCTGTCTCTCTGGCTGGCTGTCTCACTCTCTGTCTGTCTGTCTGCCTGTCTCTCTTTCTGTCTGTCTGCCTGTCTGTCTCTCTTTCTGTCTGTCTGTCTGTCTGTCTCACTCTCTCTCTCTCTGTCTGTCTGTCTCACTCTCAGTCTGTCTCACTCTCTGTCTGACTGTCTCTCACTGTCTGTCTGTCTGTCTCATTCTCTGTCTGTCTGTCTGTCTCTGTCTATTTGTCTCACTCTCAGTCTGTCTCACTCTCTGTCTGTCTGTCTGTCTGTCTGTCTCTCTGTCTGTCTCACTGTTTGTCTGTCTGTCTTTCTCACTGTCTGTCTCACTGTCTGTCTGTCTGTCTCATTGTCTTTCTCACTGTCTGTCTGTCTCACTGTTTGTCTGTCTTTCTTGCTGTCTTTCTCACTGTCTCACTGTCTGTCTGCCTCTCTATCTCACTCTCAGTCTGTCTCACTCTCTGTCTGTCTGACTGTCTGTCTCTCTGTCTGTCTGTCTGACTGTCTATCTGTCTGTCTCTGTCTGTCAGTCTGTTTGTCTGTCTGCATCACTGTTTGTCTGTCTTTCTCACTGTCTGTCTGTCTGTCTCACTGTTTGCCTGTCTGTCTTTCTCACTGTCTCTCTCACTGTCTGTCTGTCTGTCTGTCTCTCTCACTGTCTCTCTCACTGTCTGTCTCACTGTCTGTCTGTCTGTATCACTGTCTGTCTCACTGTCTCTCTCACTGTCTGTCTGTCTGTCTCACTGTCTGTCTCACTCACTCTCCTTCTCACTGTCTCTCACTGTCTGTCTGTCTGTCTGTATGTCTCACTATATATATATATGTCACTCTCTGTCTGTCTCATTGTCTGTCTGTCTGTCTGTCTCACTGTATATCTGTCTCACTCTCTGTCTGTCTGTCTGTCTCACTATCTGTCTGTGTCACTCTCTGTCTTGTCTGTCTGTCTCACTCTCTGTCTGTCTGTCTCACTTGGTCTCTGGATCAGTCTACAAAACTGCTGGGCTTTTGTGTAAATAATGTAAAATAATGTCTGAAATAATGGCGAGAGGATAGACAGAGACCCTCCATCGTGTGTGTGTGTGTATGTGTGTGTGTTTTCAGTGGTTTCAGTGGTTATTTGTGTGAATCCAGCTGAACTCCAGCGATGAGTTCGTGATGAGACGCTCCTCACAAACACAGATGCTGATCATGTTTTCTGTTCACACTGGTGGAACTAGTTAGAATCAGCCGCTGTGTTTGAACTGATTGGAGTTTATTTACCATGGCGTTTAGGCGTCCAGCATTTGATGACAGTGATCTGCTTATGAAGGTCTGATGATCATGAACTGAGAGGACGAGCTGATGATGATCTTCTGGAGTCGTTAGGAAGCGCTGTAGAGTCACGTGACGCCGGACGATTGACGTCAAATGGCTCTTTCTACAAGTGTTTCATTTATTGTGATTTAGCAGGAAGTTAAGCGATAATTTACCGCGAGAAGTGGAGGATACACCTGTCAACGCTCCTGTCTGTCACTCATTTGAGGCTACTGTATGTCAGCTTTCTGGACCTACTCCCACCATTGTTGCTTCTTTGTACCGCTCACCAAAGCCCAACAAGGATTTTATTATTGACCTTGCTGCCGCGCAAATTATATATAAACTTTCCCACACACATTAAAGGACATATTTTGGATTTAATCTGCTGTTCAGGTTTTACACCTGTTAACTGTAAAGCAGATTCTTTCCCTTTTTCTGACATTTGCTGCTCTCATTCAGTGTTAATCTTTACTATAACATTCCGAAATATTAAGGATATCAACTTGGACAATTTATCCAATTTTTCTCTACCCCGGATGAACTGCTCTCTCACTACAACAATAACCTTCATAACCTCCTTAATAACTTTGCTCCACTCAAAACCAGGACTGTCTCATTTACTCTCTCTGCACCTTGGTTTACTCCCACTCTTAGAAAATTAAAAACA
>NC_139979.1:110000-162500 GCF_963993115.1 Abramis brama | reverse complement strand
CTCTCACGCCCCTCGTCCTCATCCCGCTCTCTCATGGCCCTCGTCCTCGTCCCGCTCTCTCACGGCCCTCTTCCACGTCCCGCTCTCTCCCCACTCTCTAACGGGGCTCTCTAACCCTAACCCTAACCCATGCCCCTCTTCCTCACGGCCCTCGTCCTCGCGCCCGCTCTCTCACGGCCCTTGTCCTCGTCCCGCTCTCTCACGCCCCTCGTCCTCATCCCACTCTCTTGTGGCCCTCGTCCTCGTCCCGCTCTCTCACGCCCCTCGTCCTCGTCCCGCTCTCTCACGCTCCTCGTCCTCATCCCGCTCTCTCGTGGCCCTCGTCCTCGTCCAGCTCTCTCACGGCCCTCTTCCTCATCCCGCTCTCTCGCGCCCCTCGTCCTCGTCCCGCTCTATTGTGGCCCTCGTCCTCGTCCCGCTCTCTAATGCCCCTCTTCCTTGCGGCCCTCGTCCTCATCCCGCTCTCTCACGCCCCTCGTCCCGCTCTCTCACGGCCCCCGTCCTCGTCCCGCTCTCTCACGCTCCTCGTCCTCATCCCGCTCTCTCGTGGCCCTCGTCCTCGTCCAGCTCTCTCACGGCCCTCTTCCTCGTCCCGCTCTCTCACAGCCCTCTTCCTCGTCCCGCTCTCTCACGGCCCCCGTCCTCGTCCCGCTCTCTCACGGCCCTCTTCCTCGTCCCGCTCTATCACGGCCCTCTTCCTCGTCCCGCTCTATCACGGCCCTCTTCCTCGTCCCGCTCTCTCACGCTCCTCCTCCTCATCCCGCTATCTCGTGGCCCTCGTCCTCGTCCCGCTCTATCACGGCCCTCTTCCTCGTCCCGCTCTATCACGGCCCTCTTCCTCGTCCCGCTCTCTCGCAGCCCTCGTCCCGTTCTCTAACGCCCCTCTTCCTTGCGGCCCTCGTCCTCGTCCCACTCTCTCGCGGCCCTCGTCCTCGTCCCCGTCCCGCTCTCTCACGCCCCTCTTCCTCGTGGCCCTCGTCCCGCTCTCTCACGCTCCTCGTCCCGCTCTCTAACGCCCCTCTTCCTTGCGGCCCTCGTCCTCGTCCCACTCTCTCACGGGGCTCTCTAACCCTAACCCTAACCCATGCCCCTCTTCCTCATGGCCCTCGTCCCGCTCTCTCACGCCCCTCGTCCTCGCGCCCGCTCTCTCACGGCCCTTGTCCTCGTCCCGCTCTCTCACGCCCCTCGTCCTCGTCCCGCTCTCTCACGGCCCTCTTCCTCGTCCCGCTCTCTCACGGCCCTCTTCCTCGTCCCGCTCTCTCACGCCCCTCGTCCTCGCGCCCGCTCTCTCACGGCCCTCGTCCTCGTCCCGCTCTCTCGCGGCCCTCGTCCTCGTCCCGCTCTCTCATGCTCCTCGTCCTCATCCCGCTCTCTCGCGGCCCTCGTCCTCGTCCAGCTCTCTCACGGCCCTCTTCCTCATCCCGCTCTCTCGCGCCCCTCGTCCTCGTCCCGCTCTCTCGCGCCCCTCGTCCTCGTCCCGCTCTCCCGCTCTCTCGCGCCCCTCGTCCCGCTCTCTCGCGCCCCTCGTCCTCGTCCCGCTCTCTTGCGGCCCTCATCCTCGTCCCGCTCTCTAATGCCCCTCTTCCTTGCGGCCCTCGTCCTCATCCCGCTCTCTCACGCCCCTCGTCCTCGTCCCACTCTCTCACGGCCCCCGTCCTCGTCCCGCTCTCTCACGCTCCTCGTCCTCATCCCGCTCTCTCGTGGCCCTCGTCCTCGTCCAGCTCTCTCACGGCCCTCTTCCTCATCCCGCTCTCTCACAGCCCTCTTCCTCGTCCCGCTCTCTCACGGCCCCCGTCCTCGTCCCGCTCTATCACGGCCCTCTTCCTCGTCCCGCTCTATTACGGCCCTCTTCCTCATCCCGCTCTCTCGTGGCCCTCGTCCTCGTCCAGCTCTCTCACGGCCCTCTTCCTCGTCCCGCTCTCTCACAGCCCTCTTCCTCGTCCCGCTCTCTCACGGCCCTCTTCCTCATCCCACTCTATCACGGCCCTCTTCCTCGTCCCGCTCTATTACGGCCCTCTTCCTCGTCCCGCTCTCTCACGCTCCTCATCCCGCTATCTCGTGGCCCTCATCCTCGTCCCGCTCTATCACGGCCCTCTTCCTCGTCCTGCTTTATCACGGCCCTCTTCCTCGTCCCGCTCTCTCGCGGCCCTCGTCCCGTTCTCTAACGCCCCTCTTCCTTGCGGTCCTCGTCCTCGTCCCACTCTCTCGCGGCCCTCGTCCTCGTCCCCGTCCCGCTCTCTCACGCCCCTCTTCCTCGCGGCCCTCGTCCCGCTCTCTCACGGCCCCCGTTCTCGTCCCACTCTCTCACGCTCCTCGTCCCGCTCTCTAACGCCCCTCTTCCTTGCGGCCCTCGTCCTCGTCCCACTCTCTCGCGGCCCTCGTCCTCGTCCCCGTCCCGCTCTCTCACGCCCCTCTTCCTCGCGGCCCTCGTCCCGCTCTCTTGCGCCCCTCGTCCTCACGGCCCTCGTCCTCGTCCCGCTCTCTCGCGGCCCTCGTCCTGCTCTCTCGCGGCCGCTCTCTTCACTTCACCTGTGACTGATCATAATGTTCTGACTCATCAGTGCATATGCAGTAAATACACTCTGTGTGTGTGTTTCAGAGCTGTGTGTGATGGCAGAGATGGAAGACTTGAGCGCATCTGTGGATGTTCAGGACGTTTATACAAAGGTGAAGTGTAAAGTGGGAAGCTTCCACATAGATCACTACAGAAGCAGGTGAGTGGAACACACACACACACACTCACTCACACACACACACACACACACTCACACTCACACTCACACACACACACACACACACACACTCACTGGTGTATTATGATGTGTTTGGGAGCAGAGAGAAGCGTGTGGATCAGCGAGTCGTCTCTCTGTACAGTGCCAGCGGTGTCTTCACCCAGAGTGTGTGTGTGTTGTGTGTGTGTGTGTTGTGTGTGTTGTAGGCCTGCTGAGGGTTGGCTCTGTGACGGAGTGATCCTGCAGTGCAAGGAGTCGCCTGTGGTGAGACCTGCAGCGCCGGTGCTTTAACCTGAGCTCACACACACACAGCTTCACTCTGAGCTCGCTCACACACACACACACACACACAGCTTTACTCTGAGCTCGCTCACACACACACACGCAGCTTTAACCTGAGCTTGCACACACACACAGCTTTACTCTGAGCTCACACACACACACAGCTGCTCGCTGTCCCACATCAGAGATGATTACACCGCAATCTCCATTTCACACACTGATCCAAAAACATGCAGTCCTCGCAGATAACACTCCCATGATGCACTGCTGGTTCATTTGGGAATATTTCTTAAGGCGAGACACTACAGGTGAACAGGGTAAAAATTGTAACTAGCAGATATCACCATGAAACTTTCCCAGTTGATTACCTACTTCAAGATGAGAAAAAATGTATAACAAGTTTTCTGTAATTTAATGTCTGAGTATTGGATAAAGCCAGGTTCAAAATTCTTTTTTCATTGTGTTCACATATTAGATGAAAAAAAATGATAGAGGGATTTATGGATATCTACTTTTGTTATCCTGTAAATCAGAATATACAGAATATACTAAAAATAGATTTTCGCCCTGTTTTGTGGAATACAATGTTATATAAATCAGGCTAGGAATAATATTTTTACAAATCCCTCTGTAAATGTCTAAATGTCATAATATAACTAGGTACAAGACTAGAAAGTTTGGTGTATATCGGTGCTACTAAAGTGGAGATTTCGGACTTGGAGTATGAGAAAAAAGTAATTTTGAGAAAACGGGCTTTAAAGATTTATATCAGCCAATGAGATTGTGCATTTAGAGTTAAATCCCCCCTTTTACTTTCACGATTGGTTGCTGATATAAAGTAAATTACCATATTTGGGTCCGACAGCATTGTACAGGAGAGAGAGAGCTTTCTAGCGGTGTGTGTGATGACAGGGAGCAGACAGCGATCGCGGAGCGATGATTTACAACGCCATCTTTTGTTGAATTTATGAGAAATCTACAGACGCAAACAGACAAAGTGTAGTAAAATAAAGACCTAAATGTTTATTTCAGACTTTTTTTCACCACAAGTCTGAAAGAAGATGTTATTGAAGACAAATATCCCAAAATCTCAAAATTGACCAGTGAAAAAAAACCTGATGTTTTTTCCTGCTGTGTCTCGCCTTAAGGAAAATAATCTCTCAACCGATGCTGTAAACTATGAAGGGAAACGTGTCTGTACATTACTGTAATATTAAAGGTTAAAGTTAACAACAGAGCCCAACTTTTATTGCTATTTATTTTTAGATATAATAATCAGCAATCAAATTAAAACTTAGTTGTATATAAACAATTTCATGTCACGTAAGGCAGTTTTTATATGATATATTTATGTTTCTACTCCAATTCATTGTTGAAGTATAAACACTTAAAGATGCAGTGTGTGATTTTTAGCGGCATCTAGTGGTGAGATTTGCGAATTGCAAACAGCTAGTCACTCGCTGCCTATCCTTCAAATTCCAAACTCGAATGAGAAGCTACGGTGGCCGACATAGGATCGGAAGATGTCGTCGTCTGAGTCAGCAGAGAGTAGCAAGTCAAGCAATGAGGTTTCTTTATATTATATTTTATATTAAATTATATTTACTTAATTATTCAGTAAAACCACATGTTATTGCAATTGTTATTTTTACTTGTTCATCATTGTGTTAGTCTTTTATTCACTGACTTTACCATAGCCTGTTTCCATGCTAGTTAGTATAAGATAAGAGCTATGGATAAGAGCATCAAAGCAGCTAGGTAAGGGGAAATAGCTAACGTTACGATGTCCGAGGCGTCGTTCAGACAGCATGTTTTTCTCCACGTTTGCAGAGTCAGGGACAACCTGAGTATTCTGCTGCTTCTCATTAAAGTTAGTGACGAAACCGAAACGCGCTCTGTAGCGCTGTTTGTTCGCTGTCGGCTACGGTAGAAACATGACGTCACAATATGTCGACCTTCATAGAAGGGGGGTGCCCGCGGTTATGTAGATATAAATGACTCATTCTAAGGTAATAAAAACATAACGACTTATTAACCCTTTGGGGACCAAAAACGCGCCCGCGCGTTTTGCTCGGGTTTTTTTTAGCAATCTAAATTAAGTTCACAATGCTCTGTTAATTTTGATCTTTCATTTTCGTGTTATACATCAATCGATCCTGTTCAGTTTCTATTTTTTTTCTGTGTACTCACAATAAAAATAAAGTGTTTTGCTTTTTGCCAAATAAAGAAAAATTAACATGATGCGAGTTCTGCACTCTCTCTGTCAGTGAACTCCAATTTGAAACGCGTTCGAAAATGATCTGTAACTCCGCGAAAATTCAGTCAAACAGGCAAACATACCCACGGGCATCAAGCTTGAGATCGCATCTTTTAAATGAAGTAATTTTTATAAAAAACAAATATTCTCAGCTTGTGAAATCTGTATTAAAAGAGAGCGATTCCAGTTGAGCTCATTAGAGCTCATTCAAATGTAATGTGGCCTTGCCCCGGAGAGCGTGCGGTATTCAAACGCAAATTCTGAGAACCATTTCAGTCCTGTGAAACGCCCATCAGCTGTAAACACAGCGCGCAGCGAGTGATGCATAATATAGCCTACATAACAAACAGTGAACAATAGATCCCGCTGAGGAGTGAGGTAGGCTAAGTTATCTTTTCTCAAGTGTTAATGTGGAATAACGTTATGGAATAACGTTAGTGTAGGCCTATGTAATCGCGTTTCTGTGAGATGAATGAAGGGTACATATTTGTAAAGATATGTACCCTTCAGGTTCTCAGAATTTGCGTTTGAATACCGCGAATGAATGTTTGCCTGTTTGAAACAGAATGTTTGCCTGTTTGACCTAAATATGAATCGCGTGTCTGTGTGTGAAAGAATAAACCGCTTTAATCAACTAAAATGCTTGGCTATACTGAGATGAGTAAAAATCGACTGAAATATGTTGAAATAAAATGTCTGTATAAGCAACATATTAAACTGCAAATTAACATTTATATGCCCTAATATTTCATAAAAACAATGTTACAGTCAGGCGAAATATGAAAGACAACATTTTGTTGACTAGATTTGGGTACAGTTTTTACTGTAGAATATACTGCCACATCAAATATATATATATACTATTTTTTGTCAAAAATAAAGTCATCAACTAAGATGTTAGATGTTCCAATGTTGGCTATATTCAAACTAATGAATACATATGATAAAATGTAGGCCTATAATCTTTTTTTTTTTACAAAGAAAGAGTACACTTGAAATATTGTTGAAATTGTAATCATTGTTGTAATTGTAACCTTTTTAATAAAATAGCAAAACATATGATAAAATGTAGGCCTATAATAATTTTTTTTACAAAGAAAGAGTACACTTGAAATATTGTTGAAATTGTAATTATTGTTGTAATTGTAACCTTTTTAATAGGGCTGGGTATTGACACAGATTTCACAATTCGATTCGATTTCGATTCACAAGCTTGCGATTCGATTTCGATTACGATTCGATTCAATATCGATTATTTTGGATATCAGGTACAATACATTGTAAATTTTCTCAAGGAAAACTGGAAAATAAAAGGGAAAAAAATTATTGTAAACTATGGGAGTCAGTTGTAGCCTATAGGCTTCATTAGCCTACTATAATATTGAAGGGTAAAAATTAACTGATTTGTATACAAACACTTAAAATACACTTTTATTTATTTTTATAATAATAAAGTTATATGAAAATATAAAAATTTAAATGGTGGCTGTCATAAAAACTTTCCAGATTTATTCAAACATGCATTAAATATTGAATTATAAATAATGATTATGTAATATGGTGCATATATTTAGCAAAATGCTCCTCTCTAGAGTTAATTTTTCCAGCTGACTAACGAGTTTATGGTCACTGGATATGGTTTTTCTGAGGTAAATGTGACGTTACATGACATTGTTTACTAACGTCTTTCCACGGTTGAAACACTGATTGAGCGATTCCATGTGAATGATACGTACTTCGATAAGTTGTACTCTATCTCTTAACACACTTTCAGATGCTCATTCGTGTTTATTTCTCGCTGTAACTGGTTTTATTAAGGCAAGAGAAGATCATGTGCTTCTCTAGAGCTGAGCCAGAGCGATCTCACGCCACAGCGCCAAAACGGTAATTATGTTTTTGAATTTCGTAAGAAAATGGACGTAATTTGAAATCTGAGACTTTGTTTCATATCAATAATAACAAAGCACAAAGATTATTGCGATTTATTGGATGGGATGCGCGCATCAATGTTCCATTAATTCATCAACTGAAAACAGGATGACTAATCGATTCTTGGGATTTAAGAATCGATATTGTTTCGTAAAAATGAGAATCGATTAAAATCGAGAAATCGATATTTTTTACCCAGCCCTACTTTTTAATAAAATAGCAAAAGATATTTACAAGATAGATGTAAGCAAAATCTTAAATGGTCAATATAAGTCTTCTTCTAAATATATCTTTTGTCCTTGCATTGTGGCTCAGTCAGTGTCACACCTGAATGAATGGCTCATTATGCAGAGTGGGTGGGACATTGTATTCTCATGTGTAAACCACTCCTCGTTCACGCCCCCCTCGCATATTGGCTTTCCAAGCAAAACCTGTTTTACACAATTTAAATCAATGTATTGTTTTATGTGAACGATAAAGCAAGACTATTTTCACATAATTTTGAAGCCAGAACTCGAAGCGACAACATCCATTAGTCAAAAGTCTTGTGGACATATATTTAGTATGTGTTTTGTGGTCTTATTTCAGCAACTTTCATTTTTATTTTTTTCAATAACCACGCATAAACATTATTCTCTTAAAAATACAAACATACATACATGATGCTCACATATTATGGTAGCCCTGTTTGTGCTATATAGAGTGAATTTACACCTTTGCCATTAACATGTTTATAAATAACTGAAAAAAGCACAAATGTCAGGGCATGTCAGAACATCTCAAGGGCCCCAAAAACACCTTGGTCCCCAGAGGGTTAAGTAAGGTCTTTATACACCACTGAAAACATAGTTATGGGTCTTATATTGCATTTCTGTCAGTAGATCCTCAGAAATATCACACATTGCACCTTTAAACAGTGGCTGTCATAAATGGATTTATCTAAACATAATAAAATATTGAATATGTAATCTAGTGCATATATGTATCAGAACGCTACTCTCTAAAGTTATTTTTATGGTCATTGAATGGCTTTAAATGTGACGTTACGTGACATTATTGGTTTTACTGACGTGTTTCCGTGGTTGAAACACTGATTGATGGATTACATCAGACATGATTGATTTCAGGAAGTTGTTCTGAATCTTTCAACATTCCTTCTGATGTTCATAGATGTTTATTTGCTGCTGTAACTAGTAGTAAAGAGGAAGAGATGATCAGTTCATCTGTCACACTCATTAAACACACAGACACACACACACACACACACATTCACTGACTGAATTTACTGATGAAACTGACAGAATTTGAAAGATGAGACTTTGTTTCATATCAAAAGTATCAAAGCACAAAGATTACTGTGATTATGGAATGGCAGGAGCTACAGATAATGATGTTTAGAGAAGTTTTGTTCAACTGAAAACAGCAAAGACTAAAAGATTGATTCTTGGAGATTTAAGAATTAATATCGGTTTATCAGGATGAAGGTTGATTAAAACCAGGGAATCAATATCAGTATTCTCGCTGTGTTTCTGATCAGAGCCGTGAGACGCTACAGTGTTTCGATTGGTCCTGATGTTGGACAGAGTGTGTGTGTGTGTGTGTGTGTGTGTGTGTGTGTGTGTGTGTGTGTGTGTGTGTGTGTGTGTGTGTGTGTGTGTGTGTGTGTGTGTGTGTGTGTGTGTGTGTGTGTGTGTGAAAGAGTGTGTTCTCTTGTGTTCAGTCCTGTGGTGATTTCTCTTCTCTCTGCTCCCAGAATCCTTTTCACCAGCTTCCAATCAAGCAGCCAGCCAATCATAACTCTGACTTCTGCCTGTGTTTCTGTGTTGTGTTCCTCTGGTGTGTGTGCAGTGCTGAAGAGAGCTCGTGTGGTGGGGTCGTCCTCTCTTGCACTGAAAAGCTGAACAGACGCACGGTTTTGCTGCGACCGCTCAGCAAGCAGGAGCATTTCAGCCATTTCAGCTTCTGTCCACCTGTAAGAGCCGCTGCCTCTGATTCACACACACACACTGCCTCTGATTCACACACACACTGCTTCTGATTCACACACACACACTGCTTCTAGATGCTTCTTCTGCCGCTCCGCCAGCAACACTCCTGCTAATCTTCTGTAGAGACACGCTCGCTTTATATGATCAGCACATTTAATTTAGGCTTTTTTTACATATAAAGTTTAATCGTTGAACATAAACAGAAGCTCAAGTCACACATGTGACGTGAGATCAGACCTCATTGGTTCATGAGATTCAGTTTAGCATATTTGAGTCGTTGATCAATCCGATGCTGGATGACAAAATTACCTTTTAGAGCACTAGACGGTTGAGTTTGTCATTTGGGACACAACCATAGTTTCTTTCTAGGACATCCATCACATATCAGATACAGTGCTGTGCTAAAGTCTCAGACACTTCAGTTCAACATGTACAATTGTTTAAAACACACTATATTGCCAAAAATATTGGGACACCCCTTCAAATAATTGAATTCAGGTGTTCCAATCACTTCCATGGCCACAGTTGTATGAAATCAATCACCAAGGCCTCCTGTGCAATAAGTCCATTCGTGAAATTTCTTCACTTTTAAATATTCCACAGTCAACTGTTAGTGTCAAGTCACCTTCATAACACCGTTCTAACAGGAAAACCCTTAACGCGCTCCGGCCGCCCATCCGCACAAAACAGTGCCTGGTGTCTCGAGAACACACTCCCTGAAATAGGTTAGAAGGTGCAAACGATTATCCGTTATCTCTGCGCAAACCTCAAAAACGCAAACTTGTGCACATGCGCATTACGTGTTCAGACCAAGGTATACATCAAGGTATGCACGTTTGAATATATATGTGCGCAGGCGTGTAGTCCTTCTTTACTTTTTTTTTTTTTTCGCGTCTGCGTAGCCACGCAAACCGGAATTATCCCGACAACATATTATCTGTACTGTGATAAAGTGGTGTTATAACAAAGTGGAAGCAATTGGGAACAACAGCAACTCAGCCACATAAATCCCAGAGTGCATGAGGAAGCTCACAGTGCGCAGAAGTAGCCAACTTTCTGCAGAGTCAACAGCTACAGACCTCCAAACTTCTGTGGCCTTCAGATTAGCTCAAGAACAGTGCGTAGAGCTTCATGGAATGGGTTTCCATATGGCATATCACGCTTCTCTGTCTGCCAGTCTGATGGACAAGTCTGGGTTTGGCGGTTGCCAGGAGAACGGTACTTGCCTGACTGCATTGTGCCAAGTGTAAAGTTTGGTGGAGGGGGGGTTATGGTGTGGGGTTGTTTTTCAGGGGTTGGCCCCTTAGTTCCAGTGAAAGGAACTCTTAATGCTTCAGCAGACCAAGACATTTTGGACAATTTCATGCTCCCAACTTTGTGGGAAGAGTTTGGGGATGTTCCTGTTCCAGCATGACTGCGCTCCAGTGCACAGAGCAGGACCATAAAGACATGGATGAGGAGTTTGGTGTGGAGGAACTGGACTGGCCTGTACAGAGTCCTGAGCTCAACCCGATAGAACAGCTTTGGGATGAATTAGAGTGGAGACTGAGAGCCAGACCTTCTCGTCCAACATCAGTGTCTGACCTCACAAATGCACTTCTAGAAGAATGGTCGAACATTCCCATAAACACACTCCTAAACCTTGAGGAAAGCCTTCCCAGAAGAGTTGTAGCTGTTATAGCTGCAAAAGGGTGGAGCAACTCCATATTAAACCCTACGGATTAAGAATGGGATGTCATTAAAGTTCATGTGCATGTAAAGGCAGACGTCCCAAAACTTTTGGCAATATAGTGTATTTGTTTAAAGAGGGTTATGACTGAATGAATTCAAGCTTCATCAACTCATGAGCCGGTTGAGTTTGTGAAGAGTTTCTGGCAGCGCTGCAGTCGTGTCTCTCTCTGATTACACACTGATGTCGCTCAGTCTCAGCTCACTCTGTTCTTATGCTGCTTTGAGTTTGTGTGATTGTAGCTGTTGAGTGTTGATTGCTCGAGCCTGAACCGCGACTGACCTCTGACCTCTGGTGTGCGGCAGACGGCGGCGAAGGCTCTGGAGGTCTCGCACCAGCAGCACGGGTTCCTCTCAGTGACCTACACGCAGGCCGTGACCCGGAACGTGCGGCACAAGCTGACAGCGCGGCAGGAGCGAGTGTCCCAGAGGCTGAGCGAGGACGGGACCGACGGGTCGCCGCAGTACCTGCACGAGATCCTGCTCACGGCGCAACCCTTCGACCTGGTGCTGTCCTGCCCCCTGCTGGTGAGGCTGGCGCAGGTCTTCCATGTGTCCACCCCCCCGCCACTGCGTCCTGTTAGAGAGAGCGTCTCTGCCGGACACCCGATGACGGGACACTCGCTGTCCTCCAGCAGCCTCCCGCTCATCTACCTCAACACCAGCGTGATCCGGGTGTTCTGCCCTCTGGAGGACACGACCAGCAGCACACGTGAGTCTCACTCTATCACACACTCACACTCACATACTCACACACTGATGATGATGATCTGTGTTTGTGTTCAGATTCACAGATGAAGCACAGGAAGGAAGACACAGTTGTGTTGAAGATTGGATCTGTGAGCGTCGCTCCTCAGGCTGATAATCCACTGCCGCGCTCCGTACTGCGCAAAGATATCTACCAGTGAGTCTGCTATCTCTCTATCATCTGTCTCTCTGTATCATTTGTCTGTCTGTCTGTCTGTCTGTCTATCTCTCTGTATCATCTGTCTGTCCGTGTTTATCTGTCTGTCTGTCTCTCTGTCTGTCTGTCTCGCTGGCTGCCTGTCTCGCTGGCTGCCTGTCTGTCTGTATGTCACAGCTGGCACAACGATGTGACATTAAGGGGAGACGGCACAGAAGAATAAGCTCAAAAGAAAGATTTTATTACTTCTAAATTAACAAAATAGCATAATCGAACCGTCAGTCATCAGAAATATCAGCCAGTATGAAATGCAAGTGAATGGATGTGTAACTATGGAATGTTGACAGGACAAGTGCATGGTTGTGAACCAAAAGTAACATTTTCTAAACTGAAGCACCGATCTGGCAAACTGCTCAAGCAACAACTTAGCAGCGTCCCGACCAACCGCACTGCGTTCCTTAAATAGGAGCCAAGACAGGATTCAAGTGTGCTTAGACCACGCCCCAATCACCAATCAAACCTTCAAAGAGAAACAAAACAACCAAACCCACACAAAACAATCTGAATCCTAACACTGTATCTGTCTGTCTGTGTGAATGTGTGTGTGTGAGAGAGAGAGAGAGAGAGAGAGAGAGAGAGTGTGTGTGTGTGTGTGTGTGTGACTGTGTGTGTGTGAGAGAGAGAATAGTTGTGGTCTCTCTGATGCTATTCTAAGATGCTCCCACTGTGAGAATCACAACCACAACACTTAAATTCACACTTTTACACACACATACACACACACACACACATCTCTTGGAATTTACATTTCAAGAATTTATTCTTTCAAGAGTGAAGCATTTCTAATGGAAGTGCAGAATAGATGGTGGATGTTGGAACGAGTGGGTTGGTTATGGTTAACTAGGGTTAGGGTTAATTATTCACGTTCATTAACCCCCTGGGGTCGGCGGTCGCACCGGCGCGATCACCTCGCTTTTTTTCTTATAAGTGCGAAAGAAACTCAAATAACTCAGTCGATTTTTGTCATACAGGCAAGTGTTATACATCATTCAAAACTGTTAAATGTCTACTTTTATTTGTGTACACTCATAATAAAAACAAAATGTTCTGCTTTTCGTAAAATAAAGAAAATAAACATGATGCACGTTTTGCTGTCTCTCTCAGTGTGAAGTTCATTCTGAAACGCGACAGAAAATGAACTGTAACTCAGAGAATACTTGCCACACAGACATGATAGATATGTCTTTACAAAGCTTGAAGTGTCTAAATTATGTAAATCATATCAAAAACAAATATTCTCTGTTTAAGTAATCCGTATGAAAGCAACGAGAGGTACAGTTTCTAATGTGAACACACAACAAAACCAGCCATGTGAGAGAGAGAGAGAGAGAGAGAGACAGAGAGAGATAGGCAGGGAGTCAGACAGGCCTGACTACCTCTAATGTGACCGCGCGCACAAGCGATTCACATGCTAATCGTCCATGTGAAGGAACACGAACCTGTAAACGCCCTCATTACCTCAAAACAAAACTTCATCATTCCTCTGCTTTTCATCAAGTTTGGAAGACACACTGTGAGTTTACCTTGGATTTACCTCAGAAGAGGAAGAACACGGTTTGAAGATAAGAAAGATTTTTAAGGTAAGACATTTCTCACTTATATTAGTTAGTGTGTTATTGTTGCATAAACTTCACATTGTTCTAGTTGAACTGTTGCTAGACTAAAATGTATGAAATCGACAGAAACATGTTGAAATATGAACTATAGACAACCTTTCAATGCTAAATAAATATACATGTACAACACAAGGATGTTTTTATGCTCGATAATATAAAATACAGCATGATATAAAAGTAGTGTGAGTGTTTACACTAACATGATAAATATTATAATGTTTAGACCCGTGTTTACTGTTAAACACTGTTCGTGGATATCTGTTCAAACGTAGATGTTTATAATGTGGTAACAATAATGTTACAATTGCTTCAGTAAATGTTCTCTGCACGTGCTGTGAGTTTGGGTCACTCACGCTGTGCATTTGAAAAGCAAAACGCACCAAACATTAGGCTACATGTTTTTAGGCAAGGCAAGTTTATTTATATAGCACATTTCATACACAATGGCAATTCAAAGTGCTTTACATAAAAGAAATTAAAATAATAAAAAGAAATAAGAATAATTAAAACAGTTAAGAAAAAATAAAATAATAAAATACAGTACAGTACAGTACAAACAGTCGGACGAACATTGGCACAGTGCTCATTCAGTAAATGCATAGCTAAAAAGATGTGTTTTGAGTCTAGATTTGAATGTGACTACAGTAGGAGCACATCTGATCTCCTCTGGAAGCTGGTTCCAGCTGCGGCTGGCATAATAGCTAAAAGCAGACTCGCCATGCTTTGAGTGAACCCTTGGTATTTCTAGCTGATATGATCCTAGTGATCTGAGTGATCTGTTGGGTTTATATTCAGTGAGCATATCTGCAATGTATTGAGGTCCTAGGCCATTGAATGATTTATATACCAGTAATAATACTTTAAAATCAATCCTAAATTTAACTGGGAGCCAGTGTAAAGACCTGAGGACTGGTGTGATATGTTCATATTTTCTGGCTCTGCTCAGAATCCTGGCGGCAGCGTTCTGTATGAGCTGCAACTGTCTTATGGTCTTTTTGGGAAGGCCAGTGAGGAGTCCATTACAATAATCCACCCTGCTGGTGATGAAAGCATGAACAAGTTTCTCTAAGTCTTGTCTGGAAACAAAGTATCTAATTCTTGCAATATTTTTTAGATGATAGTATGCTGATTTAGTTATTGCTTTGACATGACTACTGAAACTAAGGTCTGACTCTAGTGTCACACCAAGATTCCTGACTTGATGTTTAGTTGTTTGACCCCTAGAGTGAAGGTATGCATTCACCTTGAGAACTTCATCTTTGTTTCCAAATGCAATGACTTCAGTTTTGTCTATGTTTAACTGAAGAAAGTTTTGACACATCCAACTTTTGACTTCATCAATGCATTGGCACAGGGAGTCAATGGGGCTGTAATCGTTAGGCGATAGGGCTAAGTAGAGCTGTGTGTCGTCTGCATAGCTGTGGTAAGCAATTTGGTTCTTTCTCATTATTTGGCTCATTGGGAGCATATACAGGTTGAACAGGAGTGGCGCAAGAATTGAGCCTTGAGGAACTCCGCATGTCATGGATGTCCACTCAGACTTATGGTCTCCTATACTCACATAATAACCTCTCCCATCTAAGTATGACCTGAACCATTTTAGGACTATCCCAGAAAGCCCCACCCAGTTTTCCAGCCTGTCAAGAAGTATGTTATGATCGACAGTGTCAAATGCAGCACTGAGGTCGAGTAGCACCAGCACTGATAGTTTGCCTGAATCAGTATTTAAGCGAATATCGTTTATTATCTTTATGAGCGCTGTCTCTGTGCTGTGGTGCGGTGCGGTCGGAAACCAGATTGAAAATTGTCAAAGGATCCATTCGAGCTTAAGAATTTGTTCAGCTGATTGAAGACAACTTTTTCAATGATCTTGCCTATGAAAGGAAGATTTGAGATCGGCCTATAGTTGCTTAATATGGTCTTATCCAGATTGCTCTTTTTCAGGAGGGGCTTGACAACTGCAGTTTTCAGGGAGTTTGGAAAACTCCCAGAGAGAACTGAGACATTTACCACTTCTAGAAGATCTGCTTCTAAACTGTTTAACACACTTTTGAAAAATGATGTGGGATTTTACTCCAATCTCATTTCATAACGTCACAATGAATGAAAATATTTGAAGTAACATATGATAATCCATATATATCTCTCTAGTGTAGTGTATTGAAGTGTTCCTTTTTAATGATTTTAGATAGGCTGCCTGCATTTCTGTAAAGTAAAATTTTAATTATTGTTATTATTATTTTATGCAGCCCTACAAGTATATGCCTATAAGGCACAACAAATCTGGTGTTCATTTATATATATATAACTAGTATATATTTATATATACTAGTTAAAATTCACAAAAACAAAAACAAATTTATAAATTTGTTTTTGTTTTTGTGAATTTTAACTAGTAAAATCACTTTTAGATTTTCTTCCCCCAAATCATGCAGCCCTATAGTTTCTCCTGATATCAGCGTGTTCACAGTTTTTTTTTGTTTTTTTTACAGGGACCAGATGCCACTGATGAGTCCTGCTCACTTAAACATTCACATGAGTCTCTGTACATGAACATGGTAAAATGAAAAAAGCAAACAACTTGGAAAAGACAGGTATGTTGAACAGGAACTGTTTCAGGAATGGCAGAAAGTCTCTGTTTAGATCATTTTGCTTAATAATGTGCCTTTTTATACTTCATATGTATCTTTGGATAATGTTTGTGGTAAATAAATCTAAACAATCAAAAAGCCATTCTTTTAATCTCTCATTCTTTGTTCTAGTTCTCTCACAGTCCCACCTGATAGGGCCATTAGGGGAGGGTCAATATTCATGATGATTCACGCCTCCCTGCAGCTCTCTTACACAAAACATGTCTTATACATTTTAAATTAATATATTGTTTTATGTGAATGAGTGGGCAGGATGATTTTCACATCGTTTTGAAGCAAATATTCTAGACTACATGATACAATTTTCAAAAGTCTTGTGAACAAATAATCAGTATGGGTTTTATGGCCTTATTTCAGTGACATTTTTTTTTTAACCACACACACACACACACACACACACACTCCAGATCTGATGAAGGACCTGTGGCTGGACACGACAACATCGCAGTCCTGAAGTCAAGTCAAGTCACCTTTATTTATATAGTGCTTTTTACAATACAGATTGTATCAAAGCAGCTTCACAGTGGTAAGATGAAAATAATACAACAAAGTTTGTTTCTAGAAGAAAATTGCATCATCGTCCACCTGAAGTAAGGCAGATCAATAATATTGTTGAATATTAAATTTCCCCAACTAAGCAAGCCAAAGGCCAAGGCCAACAGTGGCAAGGAACCAAAACTCCATCATGAAGTGAAGTGTCAACTAGTATCTCCCCTGTGAAGGCCTCCTTCTCCTTCCCTTTACCTCTGTACAGATAAAATGTCAAAATAATTCCGGTTCACATGGCTACGCGGAAGTGATAAATAATTCTTTATTACAAATTTTTAAAGCCAGACAAGTAGTTTGTTGAGGGTTGGTTTGTAAAGAAGGACTACACGCCTGTGCACATAGGCTGTATATTAAAACGCACATACCTATAGACTGAACATGTGATGCGCATGTGCACAGCGTCAGCGTTTTGGTGGGTTTGCGTTTTTATGATTTGCGCAGAGATAACTTTTTTCCCTCCAAATTTTTCAAGGCTTGCACCTTGTAATCTATTTCAGGGTTTGCGTTCTCAAGCCACCAGGCACTGTTTTGTGCGGATGAGCGGGTCGGAGCGCGTTGAGTGTTTTCTGTCTCGCTTCCTGCCCGTCTCACTCCCTGCCTGTCTCACTCCCTGCCTGTCTCGCTTCCTGCCCGTCTCACTCCCTGCCTGTCTCACTCCCTGCCTGTCTCGCTCCCTGCCCGTCTCGCTTCCTGCCCGTCTCGCTTCCTGCCCGTCTCACTCCCTGCCTGTCTCACTCCCTGCCTGTCTCGCTCCCTGCCTGTCTCACTCCCTGCCCGTCTCACTCCCTGCCTGTCTCACTCCCTGCCTGTCTCGCTCCCTGCCTGTCTCGCTTCCTGCCCGTCTCGCTTCCTGCCCGTCTCACTCCCTGCCTGTCTCGCTTCCTGCCCGTCTCACTCCCTGCCTGTCTCACTCCCTGCCTGTCTCGCTTCCTGCCCGTCTCACTCCCTGCCTGTCTCACTCCCTGCCTGTCTCGTTCCCTGCCTGTCTCGCTTCCTGCCCGTCTCGCTTCCTGCCTGTCTCGCTTCCTGCCCGTCTCACTCCCTGCCTGTCTCGCTTCCTGCCCGTCTCACTCCCTGCCTGTCTCACTCCCTGCCTGTCTCACTCCCTACCCATCTCTCTCTGTCTGTCTCTTTCTCTCTCTCTCTCTTTACCCTTGTCTCACTCCTTGCCTGTCTCACTCCCTGCCTATCTCACTCCCTGCATATCTGACTCCCTGCCTGTCTGACTCCCTGTATGTCTCACTCCCTGCCTATCTGACTCCCTGCCTGTCTGACTCCCTGTCTGTCTCACTCCCTGCCTATCTGACTCCCTGCCTGTCTGACTCCCTGCCTGTCTGACTCCCTGCCTGTCTCACTCCCTGCCTGTCTCACTCCCTGCCTATCTCACTCCTTGCCCATCTCTCTCTGTCTGTCTCTTTCTTTCTCTGTCTCTCTCTCTCTCTCTCTCTCTTTACCCTTGTCTCACTCCCTGCCTGTCTCACTCCCTGCCTGTCTCACTCCCTGCCTATCTCACTCCTTGCCCATCTCTCTCTGTCTGTCTCTTTCTCTCTCTCTCTCTCTCTCTCTCTCTCTCTCTCTCTCTACCCTTGTCTCACTCCTTGCCTGTCTCACTCCCTGCCTATCTCACTCCCTGCATATCTGACTCCCTGCCTGTCTGACTCCCTGTATGTCTCACTCCCTGCCTATCTGACTCCCTGCCTGTCTGACTCCCTGTATGTCTCACTCCCTGCCTGTCTGACTCCCTGCCTGTCTCACTCCCTGCCTATCTCACTCCTTGCCCATCTCTCTCTGTCTGTCTCTTTCTTTCTCTGTCTCTCTCTCTTTGTTGAGCACATGGCTGGTTCCGTCGTGTGTTTACAGGCTGTTTGTGTCATATAAACTCAGCGGGAGATAAATGACCTGAGCAATTAAGATGTTGAAATGCGAGTTGAAACCCGGTGAGATTGTAGCGGCGGCGGGTCGTTCCCACAGCTCTCTGTCTCTCAGCTCGCTCGTCCTGCTTTCGACATGCGGCGAGTTACGGCTCTCAGGAGGGCAGAGGAGGCTCTGCGGTGACGATGATGATGATGATGTGTGTGTATGAGGATATTAAACTCTTATCAGTCTAATGGAGAACAGGCGTGTGTTTGGCCTGCAGGAAGGGCTGAGAACATGAGTGTGAGAACATGCTTCCAGCTTCACCATCACCATCATCACAGCCTGTCATTTCCAGCGTGTCCTGCGGAGCGGATCCGCACTCAGCACCACGGTACCGTCTCTCCGCTGCTGCTCTCGCCACTAATTACTCTCATTTAGCTTAAATTAAATGTAATTGAGAATTTGAGTGTGGCAGTAAATCTCAGCTGTGCTGTTACCCAGAGTTCTCGGTTTAGAGGCGACCGCAGCCCGTGTGAGTCATGATGTCATCAGACGTGAGTCAGGTGGTGTGAGAATCTCCTCAGGAGCTCGAGAGACAAACACACACGCTCACATGAGAAACTATCACACACTATAATTAGCATAAAGATAGATAGAGTTCACCCGAAAATCATCATTCTGTCATTATTCACTCGCCCATGTGTCATTCAAACCTTCTTCGAAACACAAAAGAAGATATTTTGATTAAAGTCGATGGGGTTCAATGTTGTTTGGTTCCCAACATTTTTCAAAATATCAGAAGAAAGAAAGTCTTAGTCCGACATGATGGAGAGTAAATGACAGAATGATGATTTCTTGGTCAACTATTACTATTTACATGATAATTATATAGCACACTTTATACACACTCATGAAGCACACATGTGTCCTGATGTGTGTGTGTGTAGTGTGTCGTCCTGCCGTGTGTCGCTGTGAATGTGATCGATCGCTGTCGCCATAGAAACGGCTGAGTGATGCGTGTTGATGGAGTCTCTCAGTGAAGATGTTTATGAACACTGGTGAGAAACATCAGATCTCCTCAAGCGTTCGGCACATCTGGAGGCGTTTAGGAACGCAGGCCGTGTTTAAAGCAGCAGCGCAGCGGGCCAGAGCAAATAAACACATCACATCACTGCTGATGTCACACACACACACCCACACACACGCGTGTGGCATGTACTCACACACACACACGCGCGCACATGTACACACACACACACGCATGCACACACACACTCACGCACGCATGCACACACACACTCACGCACACACAAAATCTGATTCCCCACACTGTGCGTCTGATATAATATACGACAGTAATGTGTGTAAGAATGTGTGTGTCTGTCCCTTAGCTACTATATTACACAGATCTGTGTGTGCGTGTGCTGCTGCATCATTGATCACACCTCACACTCTCAACTCTCTCTCTCAATTCAATTCACAAAGCTTTATTGTCATGACAAAATTTTTTTTGTTATTGTCGAAGCATTAAAACAATATAGAGTAAAGCTTATTTAGAGAAAATAATAATTAAACTAAATTAAAAAAGACAATATGATATACACACATGGCTACAGTAGATATAGCAAAAAATAAATATATAGCAAAATAAATAAAGGATTATAATAATAAAAGATTATAATACAGAAATCATGTAAACACTGAACTCTCTCTCTCTCTCTCTCTCTCTCTCTCTCTCTCTCTCTCTCAGGCGGGCGCTGAATCTGGGCGTTCTGCGTGACCCGGGGTCAGAGGTCGAGGACCGTCAGTATCAGATTGACCTCCAGTGCATCAACATGGGCACGGCTCACTGGGACGACCTGCGGCCGGAGCGCGAGGGACCAAATGCCGGCTCTCCTGCAGACACTGAACGCAGTTCCCAGAATCCCGCGCTGGAGTGGAACATGGCCAGCAGGTGAGCCGCATCACAGAGCACTGAACTCTGGGTAGTTTCTGACGGGGTGTTGAGGGCGAACACAGCTGATGAAGGTTCAGAACGATGAGCTCATACAGATGATGAGAGACAGTGAGACGTGTTTACTGGTGCGAGGGCAGGGCTACCTGTCACTCACAGGAGATCCACCAATAGCAAACCACAGCCATCCACCCATCCAATCAATTCCCCATGGACAAAATCCGGCTGACTACATCATGCGTTGTGGCCGTATCTAGGCACAGGTCCTCCATCTGATCTGGATACGGCCCGGATCCGGCTGACTACGTCATGCGTTGTGGTCGTGTCTAGGCGCAGGTCCTCCATCTGATCTGGGTACGGCCCGGATCCGGCTGACTACATCATGCGTTGTGGTCGTGTCTAGGCGCAGGTCCTCCATCTGATCTGGTTACGGCCCGGATCCGGCTGACTACGTCATGCGTTGTGATCGTGTCTAGGCGCAGGTCCTCCATCTGATCTGGATACGGCCCGGATCCGGCTGACTACATCATGTGTTGTGGTCGTGTCTAGGCGCAGGTCCTCCATCTGATCTGGATACGGCCCGGATCCGACTGACTACGTCATGCGTTGTGGTCGTGTCTAGGCACAGGTCCTCCATCTGATCTGGGTACGGCCCGGATCCGGCTGACTACATCATGCGTTGTGGTCGTGTCTAGGCGCAGGTCCTCCATCTGATCTGGTTACGGCCCGGATCCGGCTGACTACATCGTGCGTTGTGATCGTGTCTAGGCGCAGGTCCTCCATCTGATCTGGATACGGCCCGGATCCGGCTGACTACATCATGCGTTGTGGTCGTGTCTAGGCGCAGGTCCTCCATCTGATCTGGATACGGCCCGGATCCGACTGACTACATCATGCGTTGTGATCGTGTCTAGGCACAGGTCCTCCATCTGATCTGGATCCGGCCCGGATCCGGCTGACTACATCATGCGTTGTGGTCGTGTCTAGGCGCAGGTCCTCCATCTGATCTGGATCCGGCCCAGATCCGGCTGACTGCATCATGTGCTGTGATCGTGTCTAGGCGCAGGTCCTCCATCTGATCTGGATCCGGCTGACTACATCATGTGTTGTAATCGTGTCTAGGCGCAGGTCCTCCATCTGATCTGGATACGGCCCGGATCCGGCTGACTACATCATGCATTGTGGTCACGTCTAGGCGCAGGTCCTCCATCTGATCTGGGTACGGGCCGGATCCGGCTGACTACATCATGTGTTGTGATCGTGTCTAGGCACAGGTCCTCCATCTGATCTGGATCCGGCCCGGATCCGGCTGATTACATCATGTGTTGTGATCGTGTCTAGGCGCAGGTCCTCCATCTGATCTGGATACGGCCTGGATCCGACTGACTACATCATGCATTGTGGTCGTGTCTAGGCGCAGGTCCTCCATCTGATCTGATCCGGCCCGGATCCGGTTGACTACATCATGTGTTGTGGTCGTGTCTAGGCGCAAGGTCCTCCATCTGATCTGATCCGGCCCGGATCCGGCTGACTACATCATGTGTTGTGATCGTGTCTAGGCGCAGGTCCTCCATCTGATCTGATCCGGCTGACTTAATTTATGCAGCCTAAAAATCATTTAACTGGTTTGGATAATAGAAATGGATAATGGTCTATGTGTATGCCAGGTTAAAGAGATGTGTTGTTTAGTCTAGATTTAAACTGACAGACTGTCTGCTTCTCGAACAATGCTAGAAAAACTGTTCCAGTTTAGTTTAGGTGCTAAATAGGAAAAAGATCTACCGCCAGCAGTTGATTTTGATATTCTAGGTATTCATGTACAGCAGCCGAAAGATCACATGATCCCCTGACAGGAAGTAGAATATGTCTACTAGTCATCAGCATTAGTCCTGCACGGGTGGTTTTCAGCAGGTCATGTGATCTCTCTGGCACCTGTTCAGGTAACAGTATCCGCCTGCTCTCGGCTCTTCAGCGGAAACGCTCCAATCGTGTGCCGGCAGTAATCCCAGAGTTCCCTGCTTCTAATCCACTGGCCACCATAAATATTAGAGGCTTCGCTGTTTGATTGTTTTAATAGTAGCAGATGTGGCACCTTATAAAGCGCCGCGTGTTTGTTTTACTGCCCACAAATGTTCTCAGAGATCCGATCGGAGTTCATGTGTGGGAGCGTGGGAGCCGTGAGTGTGTGTGTGAGTGTGAGTGTGTTTGAGTGTGTGTGTGCGTGTGTGTGTTTGTACCTACTTAGTCATATTTTGGGGACAAATTTGTACCCAGAAGTGAGCTAAACTTTTTTGGCGACGTGAAAATCATAAAAATAAATACAGTTTTTATAATTGTAAAAATACAGATAGTTTTCTGTCAGGGTTACAGTATTAATAACTAGCTGCGTATAGAAACAAGAGAAGTGTGTTTAATGTGTGAGTTCAGAGAGTTGAGTGTGTTCTCTGATAAACAACATTAATGATGTTGATTCATGTTTCGAGTTTGTAACACATCCTCCTTTGAGTTTGTTTATGAGATGTTTGAAGGTTTGATGAAGGTTCAGTGCTGTGAGACTCGCAGACGATTATAGAGACACTGAATGTGTGTGTGTGTTTTTGCAGCATCCGCCGGCAGCAGGAGAAGCGAGTGATCCTGTCGCCGATCATCACGGATTTCTCAGTGCGAATCACAGCAGCTCCAGCTGTAATTTACCGGAAGCCTCTGGATCACGGCCCAGCGGAGGTACGTGTGTGTGTGTGTGTACTTGTACAACTATCTTTGTGAGGACCAGTTTGAGTTTTAGACCATTGGAGTGAGGACAGAGAGAGTAAGTGAGGACATTTTGGCCGGTCCTCAGTCTCTGAGAGCCTTTAAAGGCCTGTTTGAGGGTCAAGACTTGGTTTTAGGGATAAGGTTATAATGAGGTTAAGGGTCGGTTTAGGGTCAGGGGTCGGGTTAGGCACTTAGTTGTGATGGGTAAGGTTAGGGTAAGCGGCTAGAGATTGCATTGTGTCAATGAATGTCCTCATAAAGATAGATGTACAAGAAAGTGTGTGTGTGTGTGTGTGTGAGAGAGTGTGTGGGATGGTCCAGTGATGCACAAACACACACATCGCTCTGTCCTCCATCAGATGAAATTGTGTGTGTGTGTGTGTCCAGGAAGCTGCAGGAGTGTTTTGGGAATGTTTGAGCTGCTGCTCAAGCGAGACAAACAGTTTTCCGGCTCTTGCACAGTAATGCTTTCGGCCGTGTGTTTGTTTGCTTCAGTGGAGTTCTATATTTGACCTTAAATACTGAAAATCACTAAACAAACAGCCACTGAATTCACTTTACTCAAACCTGGAAAGAGAAGCGGATGAGCATCAGGACAGTTATTCAGTGTCTGCAGCTTTAAAATCTTTAAGTTTGTTAGCAGACGTCAGATGCCTGTTTAATTCATGCAGGAAGATTTGTCAGGTTTAGTGTTATGGTTAGCGTTAGCAGCTTAACAATTATAATAGCCTTCATATTCAGTGATATTATTGATCTGACTGCACTGACACTTTCAGATGAGAACAGAACTTGATCTGAACAGTGACTCTCTCTTCCTCTGTAGAGCTGCTTCACTCCTGAATCTAAGATTGTCTCATATTTGCTGAAGTTTCATCAGTGATCCTGTTATTCTCCTGTTTATTACAGTAAAGCTGCTCTGAGAAGATCTGTACTGTATAAAGCTGTAGAAATAAAGGCCACACTGCTCTCTGTCAGTGTGGTGTTCTGTGTGCGATGATCAACTGACCGTCTCTCTCTCTCTCTCTCTCTCTCTCTCTCTCTCTCTCTCTCTCTCTCTCTAGGAGGTGGTGGTGTGTGGCCACAGTCTGGAGATGAACATCACGTCCAGTCTGGATCTGTTTCTCAGCGCGTCTCAGGTTCAGTTACTGCAGCAGCTCCTGCAGGCCAACGTGGGGCAGACGACCTGCGACCCAACCGCAGCAGACGTACGGACGCACACACACGCACTCACGCGCACACACACACACACTCACTCACACACACACACATACACACATACACACACACACACACACACACACACACACACTCACTCACTCAGGTTTGTCTGTCTGTCTGTCTGTCTAGTGTGAGTGAGTGTCTTGAGGTGCTGATGTATGTCTAGTCTCTCCTCTTCCCATCATGCTCTAGTGTTTACAGAGGAGAGGGGCTCGGCGCCTCAATAAAAGCCTCTCTCACACACTAATGGAACGGCATGTAAAAATATTTACGGCAGCGGCCTGTGTGAGGATGGAGGAGAGCGCCTGTCTCTCTCTCGCTGAGTGTGTGTGTGTGTGTGTCTCTCTCTCTGTCTCTCTCTCTCGCTCCCCCCCCCCCTCTCTCTCGCTCTCCCCCCTCTCTCTCTCGCTCCCCCCCCCCCTCTCTCTCTCTCTCTCTCTTTCTCTCTCTCTCTCTCTCTCCCTCTTTCTCTCTCTCTCTTTCTCTCTCTTTCTCTCTCTCTCTTTCTCTCTCTTTCTCTCTCTCTCTCTATCTCTATCTCTCTCTATCTGATGTGCAGCTAAGAGCATCTGATCGCGGAGTGCCGTTGACATGCTAGCGCTCAAAAACACACACATCCTGCTGAATAAACAACACGCGCTCGCCACATAAACACACACCGAACGCTGATAGAGCGACACACACATTGGTGTAGCGTCTGGGAAACACGCTGCGTCTGGTTTCTCGTGTCGTTTTGAGTGTGTCTCGGGTGTGTGTGGAGGTGAGACGCATCTGGATCTGATTGTGGGATGTTGGGCTGAATCATCTCTGCCTCCCTACAGATCCAGAGCGTCACTACCCAGAGTTCACCTGGGTTCAGGACATGATGTTTAACAGCCTTGTGTGTGTGTGTGAGTGTTTAATCCACGCCAGAGCGCCCTCCAGTGGCCACACACTCTGTTCTCTCAGTGTTCAGAGGGACAGACTCCCTGTCGTGTGTTTGAAGAGAGTCTGGCTGAGAGCCTGAATAAAACACATTTGTGTTAATGACAGACACACACCTGAGGAAGACTACACACACCTGAGGAAGATGAAACACACCCCTGAGGAAAACGACACACACACCTGAGGAACACGGCACACACCTAATGAAGACAACACACACCTGATGAAGACGAAACACACACCTGAGGAAAACGAAACACACACCTGAGGAAAACGAAACACACACCTGAGGAAAACGACACACACACCTGAGGAACATGGCACACTCCTAATGAAGACAACACACACACCTGAGGAACACGGCACACACCTGAGGAAGACAACACACACCTGATGAAGACGAAACACACACCTGATGAAGACGAAACACACACCTGAGGAAGACGACACACACACCTGAGGAACACGGCACACACCTAATGAAGACAACACACACACCTGAGGAACACGACACACACCTGATGAAGACGAAACACACACCTGAGGAAAACGACACACACACCTGAGGAAAACGACACACACACCTGAGGAACACGGCACACACCTAATGAAGACAACACACACACCTGAGGAACACGACACACACCTGATGAAGACGAAACACACACCTGAGGAAGACTACACACACCTGAGGAAAACGACACACACACCTGATGAAGACGACACACACACCTGATGAAGATGAAACGCACCCCTGAGGAAAACGACACACACACCTGAGGAACACGGCACACATCTGAGGAAGACGACACACACCTGACGAAACACACACCTGATGAAGACGAAACACACACCTGAGGAAGACGACACACACACCTGAGGAAAACGACACACACACCTGAGGAACACGACACACACCTGATGAAGACGAAACACACACCTGAGGAAGACGACACAAACCTGATGAAGATGAAACACACACCTGAGGAAGACGAAACACACATCTGAGGAAGATGAAACACACCCCTGAGGAAAACGACACACACACCTGAGGAAAACGACACACACACCTGAGGAACACGGCACACACCTGATGAAGACGAAACACACACCTGAGGAAAACGACACACACACCTGAGGAAAACGACACACACACCTGATGAAGATGAAACACACCCCTGAGGAAAACGACACACACACCTGAGGAAAACGACACACACACCTGATGAAGATGAAACACACCCCTGAGGAAAACGACACACACACCTGAGGAAAACGGCACACACCTGATGAAGACGAAACACACACCTGAGGAAAACGACACACACACCTGAGGAAAACGACACACACACCTGAGGAAAACACCTGAGGAAAACGACACACACACCTGAGGAAAACGACACACACACCTGATGAAGATGAAACACACCCCTGAGGAAAACGACACACACACCTGAGGAAAACGACACACACACCTGAGGAACACGGCACACACCTGAGGAACACGGCACACACCTAATGAAGACAACACACACACCTGATGAAGACGAAACACACACCTGAGGAACACGACGCACACACCTGAGGAAAACGACACACACACCTGAGGAAAACGACACACACACACCTGATGAAGATGAAACACACCCCTGAGGAAAACGACACACACACCTGAGGAAAACTACACACACACCTGAGGAACACGACACACACCTGATGATGACGAAACACACCTGAGGAAGACTACACACACCTGAGGAAGACTACACACACCTGACGAAGACGACACACACCTGACGAAGACAACACACACCTGAGGAAGACGACACACACACCCGAGGAAGACGACACACACACCTGAGGAAGACGACACACACACCTGACAAAGACGACACACACCTGATGAAGACGACACACACCCGAGGAAGACGACACACACCTGACGAAGACGACACACACCTGTTGAAGACGACACACACCCGAGGAAGACGACACACACCCGAGGAAGACGACACACACCTGACGAAGACGACACACACCCGATGAAGACGACACACACCCGAGGAAGACGACACACACCCGAGGAAGACGACACACACCCGATGAAGACGACACACACCCGAGGGAGATGACACACACCTGAGGAAGATGACACACACCTGACGAAGACGACACACACCTGACGAAGACGACACACACCCGACGAAGACGACACACACCCGAGGAAGACGACACACACCTGAGGAAGACGACACACACCCGAGGAAGACGACACACACCCGAGGAAGACGACACACACCCGAGGAAGACGACACACACCTGAGGAAGATGACACACACCTGACGAAGACAACACACACCTGATGAAGACGACACACACCCGAGGAAGACGACACACACACCTGATCCCTCGCTCTGCTCCTGATGTGGATCACAGACGAGTCCAGTTCTGTTCTGATCTGGCAGTCGTGTTACTCGTGTAATGGAGAAACTCTCCTGATTCCGCATGGGTTCAACCGAGGTCGTGGAGCTGCTGAAGCTCAGGCTGGTGTTCTCCAGGGGTCAGACGTTACGAGGCTCTGACCTCTGACCCCTCTCGCTTACACGCGCCAGGAAGGTCACGTGTGTTTTCTTTCTCTCGCCTGCGTTTGGCTGCTAAACATCTGCGGAGTCGGAGTTTCTCTGCGGCTAATCTCAAATATTTGTGCGCTCTCAGGGTTGGTGTTTTTAGCCTTCCAGTCTGTGTTATGAAACCCGATCATTCTCTTTTCTCCCGGTGCTCACTGACCCCTCGTACCAGAATCAACTGATAATTGACAGCCAGTCAAAACAGTTCACCTGAATCCATCGGCGTGGCACATTCCCTGATACACCTCAGAAACCGGATCTGTTTGAGATCAGTAGCAGCTGAGGCGTTCGCTCATAACGCTTTGGCAAAATTGGCGTGAAACCCCAGATAAAATCATCAGGCGCAGAATTACATTGAAGAGAAACAAATCCGTCTGAGAGTCGGGCCGTCTGACCCGCGGCTCTGGTTTCAGCTCGGGTGCCCGAGGGCAAACGGAGAACGCATGTTAACTCAGGCCGGGTCGAGGAGAGAAAACACGACTTCCACCTGTATAAGCAGAACCACAGGTTTAGAATAACAGGTGAGAGGAGCGAGTTCAGCTGCGCACGGATCTCCACCGGTCAGACGGATGAGTTCAGGAACGGCCTACTTGTTTGATTATTAAATACGTTAGCTAATTTGATTATGCTTTCAGCTACCAATAAGAGTTCTATACTTTGTGTATTTATATATATATATATATATATATATATATATATATATATATATATATATATATTATGTATATACAGTATATTTTTTTTAATATGTAGTTATTTTTTATTCTTTTATTTTATTTTCTTGTAATTTTGTTTGTAATTATTTAAACTTAATTATTTTATTTTATTCTATTCTATTTATTTTTATATTATATTTTTATTTGTAATTATTTTTATTTTATTATTTTATTTTATTCTATTTTATTTCGTTTTTCTTTAGTTATTCCCCAATTAAAAAAAAAAAAAATCTGTTTTATTTTATTTTATATTTTTAAAATTCAATCATCTTTATTTTATTTTAATGCAAAGCTCATGGCATCTATTCCCAGTGAATGCATATAGTTAGTTTAGTTTTCATTAACATTCACTCTATCTTTGTTAGTTTTAGTTTAGCTGTCGTTTTAGTGTTTTAGGTCTGACAATAAGTTATGAAAATGTATTTTAGTTTATTTTCTTTCCTTTTTTGATTTCATCCATCAGAAATGTTTGCATGCACAGAAGAGGCTCAGAAAGGCCTGATGGTCGTTGTGTCGTCGTTCTGGCGGCCGCTGGTGCTGATGGGAATGTGTTTCACTGGTAAAGCAGTGTTTTGTTGTGTGGTTTTCAAGCGAGCTGCAGATGAAATGAGTTGGGCTGGTCCCTCGTCCGGTCGGTCCCGCTGTAAATAGTCTCTGCCAGCGGCTCTACGCCTCAGTGGACGGGGAATAACTCTAGCGCTGGACTGCGGTCTCAGAGAGACACCTGGAGCCCATCTCCTCTTCACCTCTCGCTCACCCTGAGCTCCTCACAGGGATGTTTGTCCTCGCCGTAACCAAAGCAAGCGTCACTGGGGCCGAGAGGGACGTCATGACCTCACGAGACGTGTGTGTGTTTGAGGCCAGAGAGGGACGTCATGACCTCACGAGACGTGTGTGTGTTTGAGGCCGGCGAGGGACGTCATGACCTCACGAGACGTGTGTGTGTTTGAGGCCGGCGAGGGACGTCATGACCTCACGAGACGTGTGTGTGTTTGAGGCCGGAGAGGGATGTCAATGACCTCACGAGACGTGTGTGTGTTGGAGGCCGGCGAGGGACGTCATGACCTCACGAGACGTGTGTGTGTTTGAGGCCGGCGAGGGACGTCATGACCTCACGAGACGCAAGTGTTTGAGGCCAGAGAGGGACGTCATGACCTCACGAGACGTGTGTGTGTTTGAGGCTGGAGAGGGACGTCATGACCTCACGAGACACGTGTGTTTGAGGCCGGGAGAGGGACGTCATGACCTCACGAGACGTGTGTGTGTTTGAGGCCAGAGAGGGACGTCATGACCTCACAAGACACGTGTGTGTGTTTGAGGCCGGAGAGGGACGTCATGACCTCACGAGACGTGTGTGTGTTTGAGGCCGGAGAGGGACGTCATGACCTCACGAGACGTGTGTGTGTTTGAGACCGGAGAGGGACGTCATGATCTCACGAGACACGTGTGTGTGTTTGAGGCAGGAGAGGGACGTCATGACCTCACGAGACGTGTGTGTGTTTGAGGCCAGAGAGGGACGTCATGACCTCACGAGACGTGTGTGTGTTTGAGGCCGGAGAGGGACGTCATGACCTCACGAGACACGTGTGTGTGTTTGAGGCCAGAGAGGGACGTCATGACCTCACGAGACGTGTGTGTGTTTGAGGCTGGAGAGGGACGTCATGACCTCACGAGACACGTGTGTTTGAGGCCGGAGAGGGACGTCATGACCTCACGAGACGTGTGTGTGTTTGAGGCCAGAGAGGGACGTCATGACCTCACAAGACACGTGTGTGTGTTTGAGGCCGGAGAGGGACGTCATGACCTCACGAGACGTGTGTGTGTTTGAGGCCGGCGAGGGACGTCATGACCTCACGAGACGTGTGTGTGTTTGAGGCCGGCGAGGGACGTCATGACCTCACGAGACGTGTGTGTGTTTGAGGCCGGAGAGGGATGTCAATGACCTCACGAGACGTGTGTGTGTTTGAGGCCGGCGAGGGACGTCATGACCTCACGAGACGTGTGTGTGTTTGAGGCCGGCGAGGGACGTCATGACCTCACGAGACGTGTGTGTGTTTGAGGCCGGAGAGGGATGTCAATGACCTCACGAGACGTGTGTGTGTTGGAGGCCGGCGAGGGACGTCATGACCTCACGAGACGTGTGTGTGTTTGAGGCCGGCGAGGGACGTCATGACCTCACGAGACGCAAGTGTTTGAGGCCAGAGAGGGACGTCATGACCTCACGAGACGTGTGTGTGTTTGAGGCTGGAGAGGGACGTCATGACCTCACGAGACACGTGTGTTTGAGGCCGGGAGAGGGACGTCATGACCTCACGAGACGTGTGTGTGTTTGAGGCCAGAGAGGGACGTCATGACCTCACAAGACACGTGTGTGTGTTTGAGGCCGGAGAGGGACGTCATGACCTCACGAGACGTGTGTGTGTTTGAGGCCGGAGAGGGACGTCATGACCTCACGAGACGTGTGTGTGTTTGAGACCGGAGAGGGACGTCATGATCTCACGAGACACGTGTGTGTGTTTGAGGCAGGAGAGGGACGTCATGACCTCACGAGACGTGTGTGTGTTTGAGGCCAGAGAGGGACGTCATGACCTCACGAGACGTGTGTGTGTTTGAGGCCGGAGAGGGACGTCATGACCTCACGAGACACGTGTGTGTGTTTGAGGCCAGAGAGGGACGTCATGACCTCACGAGACGCGCGTGTGTGTTTGAGGCTGGAGAGGGACGTCATGACCTCACGAGACACGTGTGTTTGAGGCCGGAGAGGGACGTCATGACCTCACGAGACGTGTGTGTGTTTGAGGCCAGAGAGGGACGTCATGACCTCACAAGACACGTGTGTGTGTTTGAGGCTGGAGAGGGACGTCATGACCTCACGAGACGTGTGTGTGTGTTTGAGGCTGGAGAGGGACGTCATGACCTCACGAGACGCGCGTGTGTGTTTGAGGCTGGAGAGGGACGTCATGACCTCACGAGACACGTGTGTTTGAGGCCGGAGAGGGACGTCATGACCTCACGAGACGTGTGTGTGTTTGAGGCCAGAGAGGGACGTCATGACCTCACAAGACACGTGTGTGTGTTTGAGGCCAGAGAGGGACGTCATGACCTCACGAGACGTGTGTGTGTTTGAGGCTGGAGAGGGACGTCATGACCTCACGAGACACGTGTGTTTGAGGCCGGAGAGGGACGTCATGACCTCACGAGACGTGTGTGTGTTTGAGGCCAGAGAGGGACGTCATGACCTCACAAGACACGTGTGTGTGTTTGAGGCCGGAGAGGGACGTCATGACCTCACGAGACGCGCGTGTGTGTTTGAGGCCGGAGAGGGAGGTCATGACCTCACGAGACGTGTGTGTGTTTGAGGCCGGAGAGGGACGTCATGACCTCACGAGACGTGTGTGTGTTTGAGACCGGAGAGGGACGTCATGATCTCACGAGACACGTGTGTGTGTTTGAGGCAGGAGAGGGACGTCATGACCTCACGAGACGTGTGTGTGTTTGAGGCCAGAGAGGGACGTCATGACCTCACGAGACGTGTGTGTGTTTGAGGCCGGAGAGGGACGTCATGACCTCACGAGACACGTGTGTGTGTTTGAGGCCAGAGAGGGACGTCATGACCTCACGAGACGTGTGTGTGTTTGAGGACGGAGAGGGACGTCATGACCTCACGAGACGTGTGTGTGTTTGAGGCTGGAGAGGGACGTCATGACCTCACGAGGCGCATGTGTTTGAGGTGTGTTTGAGGCAGGAGAGGGACGTCATGACCTCACGAGACGCGTGTGTTTGAGGCCCGAGGTAGGTCATGTCCTCACGGGACGCGCGTGTGTGTGTTTGAGGCCGGAGAGGGACGTCATGACCTCACGAGACACGTGTGTGTGTGTTTGAGGCCGGAGAGGGACGTCATGACCTCACGAGACGCATGTGTTTGAGGTGTGTTTGAGGCTGGAGAGGGACGTCATGACCTCACGAGACGCGTGTGTTTGAGGCCCGAGGTAGGTCATGTCCTCACGGGACGCGCGTGTGTGTGTTTGAGGCCGGAGAGGGACGTCATGACCTCACGAGACGCGTGTGTTTGAGGCCCAAGGGAGGTCATGACCTCACGAGACGTGTGTGTTTGAGGCCCGAGGGAGGTCATGAACTCACGAGACGTGTGTGTGTGTGTGTGTGTTTGAGGCCGGAGAAGGGACGTCATGACCTCACGAGACACGTGTGTTTGAGGCCGGAGAAGGACGTCATGACCTCACGAGACGCGTGTGTTTGAGGCCCGAGGGAGGTCATGAACTCACGAGACGTGTGTGTGTGTGTTTGAGGCCGGAGAGGGAGGTCATGACCTCACGAGACACATGTGTGTGTTTGAGGCCGGAGAGGGACGTCATGTCCTCACGAGACGCGTGTGTGTGTTTGAGGCCCGAGGGAGGTCATGACCTCACGAGACACGTGTGTGTGTTTGAGGCCGGAGAGGGACGTCATGACCTCACGAGACGTGTGTGTTTGAGGCCCGAGGGACGTCATGACCTCATGGAGGTGTGTATGTGTTTGAGGTCCAGCTCACCGAGGTCACATGGCTGTTGGTGAAGCGCTTGTAAACTGAGCGTAGAGTTGATGATGGCTATCGTGACCTCAGGACGGTCAGGCTTCTAGAATCTTACATTTCGCTCCTCCTAAAGGAGTGAATAAATAAATAATTTACTCTTTCTTCTGTGGAACTCAAAAGCAGATTTTCAGCAGAATGTTCACGCTGCTCTTTTCCAGGCCGTAAAGGTCCGGTGTAACACTGATAACAATCCCAAGTTTATGTCACGCAGTTCTCAAATCTAAAAATGTCATCTTCTGTGATCCACAGGTTTGGAATGACATGAGGGCGAGTAAATGATGAGATAATGTCCTTTAATATGGTGTATGAATGTCTTTCAGTGATTGAAATGAGTTTAGTTTTCAAAAACCTTCGACACACTGGAATGATTGTGAGTTTGATGTGCGTTTGCATGATGTTGAGCTGATTTGTTCTGTCCGTAGTCTGTCACCTGCTGCTGACCCCTGACCCCTGACCTCTGACCCCTGGAGTGCACCGTGTGGATGGCTTGTTCATTCTCAGCTCATTGAACATGAATGCTGGGTAAATGATGCCGGATTCCCAGTGTTTTTGCCAGCAGAACCGGCACCAGTGACTCATCGGTCTCGGATCCGACAGAACTGAGCGTTTTTTTTTTACTGGCGCGTTTTTCAGGGTCCCTGATGTGTGTGTGCTCCTGCAGTCCTGATGTGTGTGTGCTCCTCAGTGGGTTATGCTGCAGAACTGACCCGCTGAGATCCGCCTGTGTCGGTCCTGTGGTTGAGCTGTCACTGTGAGCTCGGCGCTCTGGGCTTTGATGCGAGTCTCTGAGCAAATGCGACTGCGTTCCTCCCCGAACACTGAAGCCGCGGCGCTTTAAACGCTCACTTTAAACGCTTTTGTTTTCTTCAAAGGGAGTCTCAGATTTGAGGAGAACATTTTCTGGCGTTAAGCTCTGAACACATGAGCGTCAGTGTAGCTTCTGAACTGAATCTGACCCTGTGTGTGTGTGTGTGTGTGTGTGTGTGTGTGTGTGTGTGTGTGTGTGTGTGAACACACTGAACACGTCACATTTACATGCCATACATCCAGCGAAGCCCCACCCACTGCAGTGCCTCAGATATTTTGAGCTTGTTTGTTATTTTTTAATTGTTGCTTTGTTTGCTTATGATTACTGTGGCCAGTTGCATAAACTACTTAGACTTGTCTTACAAGTTAGAGGTCATTCACACAGAAAACGCTTTTGCAGTTAAAAACAACAGACACAGGTCAGTGAAACAAAAAAAGAGCAAAAAAGATACTTTTTTAAAAGTTTTTTTAAAACTTGAGTGCTGTGTTTCTAGAATGGCGTGTCATGAACGAGAAACAAGACTTCAAACACGTTCTAGTGCATGTTTACATAGAAAAACATGTTCTGTGTGAACATCTTTAGTTTTTCTTTAGAGCTGGTTATTATTATTTTTTATGTCAGTAACAGAAAAATTTACATTTTGGTCTGACTAGTTCTCAAACTCATCATGAAATGGAAGTTGTGCTGGTCTTTTCTTCTCTATTGTGCCGTGTATCCGAGTGAAACGCTTCTAGAACAAGAAAAAATGTAGGAGAAGAGAAGAGATGCTGCAAGAGGAAGTTATTCTGATTCAAGATTAACAGGAACATGAATTTAACACAATAATGATAAATAATCATTTAGAATAAATACAGCAATATTCTATTAAAAACATTGATTTCATGGTTACTTTCAGTCACATTCTGTGCATATGCTGATGAATAAGTTCAGATTGTGATATCACCTGTGTGTGTGTGTATTCAGGTGTGTGGCCGTCCTCCGCAGGCCGCTGCGTTCTCGGGCTCGGTGGAGAGTGTGTGTGGCAGCAGCGCCCCCTGTGGGCAGGACAGTGGCTTCGGCAGTGACAGCGCTCGCCTGCGGATGGTTCAGATGGAGCGGCAGAGCGGCGCGGGTCAGTACCGGCTCGCCCGGCCCTCACAGCAGCCCAGCATCACCAAGAACCTCCGCTTCGTCCCGTTCGACGTGTTCCTCACCGCCGGCCGCATCTCTCTGATGACGTACGCGACGCTGCCCGCGGCTAACCCTCCCGCAGCTAATCCTCCCGCTGCTAACCCTCCTGCAGCTAACGCTCCCGTGGCTAACACTTCCATGGCTAATGCTCCCGCGGCTTACGTGCCGGAGGACGAGACGACCCGCGACTGCAGCCTGTCCTCGCTGACGGCCGACGACCTGCTGAACGCTAACGGTAACGCTAGCGCTGCCGGCGGGTGGCCGGGGCTCCTGGGCGTTCCGGCTCCGGGCCGCTCGTCTGCGCGTCAGGCTCTGGGAGTGACGGTGGTGAGGCAGCCGGGCCGGAGAGGAGCCCGAGACTCACGCCTGCAGCCGCTGCTGTTCCTGCAGCTCAACCAGCCCTCCGTCCTGCTGCACACACACACTCACACACAGCGGCTGGAGCTCTCGCTGTTCGATCTCGCGCTCAAGGGAGCCGCCAACGACTACAGGAGTCTCGGTGAGTGAGACACACACACCCTCACTCACACACACACTCTCACACACGCACACACACACACACACACACTCACACACACACACACACACACTTCATCTCTCTTTCTCTCTCTCTCTCTCTCAGATGCAGGGAAGTCTCTCCCCGAGGCCTTGGACTACAGTGTGTTCTGGCTGCAGACGGTGGCAGGAGAAGCCGACGGTCGCACAGGAATCCCTCCTCCACTCCTGTCTGTGGTCGTCAGAGACTTCCTGAGCGGACCAGGTGTGTTCAGACGGGAGAGTGTGTGTGTGTGTGTGTGTCTGAGCGGACCAGGTGAGTTCAGACGGGAGAGTGTGTGTGTGTGTGTGTGTGTGTGTGTGTGTGTGTGTGTCTGAGCGGACCAGGTGAGTTCAGATGGGAGAGTGTGTGTGTGTGTGTGTGTGTGTGTGTGTGTGTGTGTGTGTGTGTGTGTGTGTGTGTGTGTCTGAGCGGACCAGGTGAGTTCAGATGGGAGAGTGTGTGTGTGTGTGTGTGTGTGTGTGTATGTTCTTGATCCTCACACACATCTCTCTCTCTCTTTCTGTCTCAGAGTTAAAGGTGGAGGTCAGTCGGCCGCTGAGGGTCAGTCCCACACTGGCTAAAATTGAGCAGGCCAAAGTTTTCTGGAAGAAACTCTTTCCTGAGAGTGATGGCGAATCACAGCCCAAAACACCGCCAGGCTCCGCCCACTCCTGCAGTGATGCCCCGCCCACAGCTGATCTGCTGCTGCGCTCCCTGCAGACGCCGGTTCCCTTCCAGAAGATGGCGCTGCGCACGGTGCAGATGGTGGTGTGTGTGGAGATGGAGTCGCATGCGGCGCGGCCCAGTCTGAGTGTGTGTGTGTCGGCCATGACAGGCGCGCTGGCGCTGAAGAACGCCGGCAAACCCACAGGTCAGTCGCAGTTACTGTTCTTGATTACGCCTTTAATCCAGCGCAGGCTCTAGGCCTGTTACCCACAGTGCACTGCGGCAGATCATTAGAGCGTTTGCTTTAGTTACGCTGACCGGAAATCCAGTTAATCTCTCTGAGCCTATAACAGGGCTGAGCGGAGGAAGTTCCCATCATGTGCACTGGTGTGTGTGTGTGTGTGTGTGTGCAACAGATCGGGTGCCGGAAGAATCTCCCGTGATGCAGTTGCTTACTGTGATCTTCTGATTAAGGGCACTCCAAAAATAATATTCTTGCTTAGTATTTTGTCTTGTTTTCCAATGCAAATATCTAAACATTCTTAAATCAAGATTTTAAAAAAGGTCAATGGTCAGAAAAATAAACTTAATTTAAAGGGAAAACAAGATTATTTTTCAGACCGCAATGGCAGATATTTGTTCTTGTTTTAAGCACAAACTGCATGGAATCATTCACATATTCGCTGCACTTACACACTCATCTTCAACACTTAGTGGTCCTGACTCTCTGTGGTCATTGAAAATCCCAGGATGTCCTTCGGAAAAAGAGGTGGGTTTAATCCCGGCATCCCAGTGGCCTCCGTCCATCATGGCCTCCTAATCATCCCTTTATATATACTGATTGGCTTCATCACTTGGTCTCCTCTCCACCAGTAAGCTGGTGTGTTTGTGTGTGTGTGTGGGCGTTCTGCCGCAGTATGGCTCTGTCGCATCATCAGGTGGAGCTGTACATTGGTGGTGGTTGAGGAGATTTCCCCGATATGTAAAGCCGAGTACCTAGAAAAGCGCTAAATAAATGTAATGAATTAATGAATTAGTGATAGAGGCCTAAGATGACTTCAAATAAGAAAAACAAGCACAGCAAATAAGCTTTCTTATTTTAAACATTTCTGTCTTTCAGTGTTTAAAATTCACTTTTGTCTTTGAAGAACCAGGTTCTAGGAAAATCTGGATATACTGTATGAGGACGCCTTGTTTTAGAGTGCATATTCACTTTTATTATGAATATACATTTTACTAATTATGCCACGCTCTAAAATATTTAATCAGGTAGAAATTTGAGTACAAATATTTCTGATCCAATAAATCTGGAATGACTGGAAAAGTCACATGAATGAGTTCTCAGTTATTTTCATGTGTGTGTGTGTGTGTTTGATCACATCAGCACTGGTACTATAGTGAACAGCAGTGGAAGTGTGTGTGTGTGTGTGTAGTCTCTCTCTCTGTGTGCTCCGTCCATCTGCTCAACAGATGCTTTCATAGAGTTTCTCCAGATAAAGATATTGTTGAGAATTTTAATTAAAACCTCAACAATTTGCACTTGTTTACTGGATTGGACATAACTGCAGCATGAGACATGCGACGGCCTCGAGCCACACGGACTCTCTCTCTCTGCCCGGAGTTTGATGTGCTTTTATTAAACACAGTCGACACAGAGTTTGGCCAAACACTGGTAAACAGCAGACGAGGATGTGAGCGTTTGTATTGGTGTGGAAATAACAGAGCGCTGTGAGTTTCTGGAGTCCGGCGCGCGCGTGTGTGTGTGTGCGTGTGTGTGTGTGTACATACTTAACCTTATTTTGGGGACAAATTTGTGTACAGAAGTGAGCTAAACCTGACAAAAACTACTCTTTTGAGGATGTTCTCATTTGTAAAAATGTAAATAGAGTAATAGTAAATTAAGTAAATAGAGTTTACTTAAGTAAACATGTATGAGTGTGCGAGTGTGTGTGTGAGTGTGTGTGGGGGGCGAAAGAGTGTGAGTGTGTGTGGGCAAGTGTGTGTGGGGGCGAGAGAGTGTGAGTGTGTGTGGGCAAGTGTGTGTAAGAGAGTGTGAGTACATGAGTGTACAAGTCAAGTCAAGTTTATTTATATAGCGCTTTTCACAATACAGATTGTATCAAAGCAGCTTCACAGTATTAAATTAAAATAATACATCAATGCTTGTTTCTAGTAGAAAATGTCCACGTTTGGTAATGCTGATCAATAGTATTGTTGATTGATTAATTAAATTAAATATCCCAAATATCCCCAACTGAGCAAGCCAAAGGCAACAGTGGCAAGGAACCGAAAAACTCCATCAGGTGACCTAATGGAGAAAAAAAAAAAAAAAAAAACCTTGGGAGAACCCAGGCTCAGTCGGGGGCCAGTTCTCCTCTGGCGTTTATGAACTAGAGGTTGGATTTAACTGTAAGATTAAAAGTATTATATGAATGCCTGGCTGAAGAGATGCGTCTTTAATCTAGTTTTAAACTGGGAGAGCGAGTCTGAGCAACGAACAGTATCAGGAAGACTATTCCAGAGTTTTGGAGCTAAATGTGAAAATGCTCTCCCTCCTTTGGTGGATCTGGATATCCTAGGTATGACCAAAAGCCTCGAATTTATTGATCTTAAAGAGCGCGATGGATTATAGGGCGATAGAAGATCCGTTAAATAGACTGGAGCTAAACCGTTTAGGACTTTATAAGTCAGTAGCAATACCTTGTAATTAATACGGAACTTTATAGGTAACTAATGTAGTGATGATAAAATTGGTGTTATATGATCATATTTTCTTGATCTAGTAAGAACTCTAGCGGCGGCATTTTGGACTAACTGTAGCTTGTTTATTGAGGATGCAGGACAACCGGCTAATAAAGCATTACAGTAATCTAGTCTCGAGGTCATGAATGCATGAACTAATTTTTCTGCATCAGAAACTGATAGCATGTTACGTAGCTTAGCAATGTTTCTAAGGTGGAAAAAGGCTGTTCTTGTAACATATGAAATATGATTTTCAAAAGACAGGTTGCAGTCTAGTATAACACCCAGGTCTTTTACTGTAGAGGATAAAGTAACAGGACATCCTACTATGTTAAAGTTGTAGTGTGAGAGGTTTTGTGGGCGTTTTTTTAAACCGATGATTAGTACCTCTGTCTTGTCTGGATTTAATAAAAGAAAATTGTGCGTCATCCAATCTTTTATATCTTTAACACACTCTGTCAAATTGGATAATTTAGCGTTTTCATCTGGCCGTGATGAAATATAGATTTGAGTGTCATCAGCATAACAATGGAAACTAATTCCATGTTTCCTTATAATATTTCCAAGTGGCAACATATATATTGAGAATAACAGAGGGCCTAACACAGATCCCTGCGGCACTCCATAGTTTACTGGAGTTATGATCGATTTTTCTCCATTTAAATAGACAAAATGGTAGCGGTCAGATAAGTATGATCTGAACCAACTTAATGCTTGTCCTTGAACACCAGTATAATTTTGTAGTCGATCTAAGAGTATTGTGTGATCTATAGTATCGAACGCAGCACTAAGATCAAGTAAAACTAGTATTGAGTACAGCCTTGGTCAGATGCTAAAAGTAAGTCATATGTAATTTTAACGAGCGCAGTTTCAGTGCTATGGTGCGGTCTGAATCCAGACTGAAACTTTTCATAGATGTCATTTTCTTGCAAGTGTGTATGAAAGTACACAAGTACACAAGTGTGTAAGTGTGTGCATGTGAGTGTGTGACTGTGAAAGTGTGTGTGTTTGCAAGTGCGTGCAGGAGTGCCTACGAGTGTGTGTGCAAATGTGTGTGATTTGCAAGTGCGTTTGAGTGTACGGGTGTGTGCAAGTGTTTGAGTGTGTGTGTGTATGTGTGTGTGTGAGTGAGTGTGTGTTAGTACGAGTGGGTGTTAGTGTGTGTGTGACTGTGCGAGTGCGGATGCAAGCGTGTGAGTATGAGCTTGTGTGTACAAGTGCGTGTGAGTGTGTGTGCGAGTGCGTGTGCAAGTGTGTGTGTTCACTGTTATTTATGACGTGTCATGCTGCTGCCAGACAGAAACCACACACTCCTAAATCTCTCCTGTCGATCATTGAGCCAGAGATGAACCACAGAGTGTGTGCCAGATGGAGACGTGTGTGGACGATCCATCAGAGGAAGCGAATCTTGTGTGTCCGCAACACACTCAGACACCTGGTCACGAACAGCAGATACACACACACGTGAAGGACAGCAGTCGTGCTCTGACACATGTGCTGCTTTTAAGTTTCGATAAGAGTTCAGAGTCATCGGACACGAACAAACACAGATGTAGGGCCCTATCTTACACCCGACGCAATGCAGCGCCAAGCGCGATGCAAGTGTTTTTTGCTAGTTTCAGTCCGACGCAGTTATCATTTTCACGTCCAGCGCCACGTTGTTTAAATGGCAAATGCATTTGCGCCGCTGCTGGTCTGAAAACGAGGTGTGTTCTGGCGTATTGTTGGAGCGTTGCTATTTTGAGGCAACAGAAATAGACTGAGCCGTTGACCAACTGAACCCTGGTCTAAAGTCAATGGCGCAATATTTTTTTTGTTATTTAATGAGCGCATTAGTAATGTGCGCCTATAGGCGGGTCCACGACGCTTATTAAACACACACTCTGCTTATTAAACACACAGGGACGCACAACTGCACACAAACATGCCAAATATTTAAAATAAAAGAATTACAATGTAAAAAATTATTATTGTGTATGTAAAGATATGGTGAATCCGGCTTGTCCTGTAGATGATCTGTTGCGCACTTTTACCTCGCGCACGAGCAGTTCCGTTTGCGCTCTGGAGACGCATTCGGTCTTTCCACCATCAAATTCCGTCATGTAAATAGCAAATCCGCCATGGCTCGAGCGCAACTGGCATTTAAAGGGAAGGAACGGGAGATGAGACTCCGATTGGTTTAACGCATGTAAATCCCAAAACACACCCATTACTCATTAAGAGAATAGGGACGACCATTTTAGACCATGCGCCGGGAGCGCCGACCATTTTTCCCGTCGTTAAACTAGCAAAAGTGGATTCGGACACGCCCTAAGTGATCTTGCGCCGTGCGCTTTAGACCATGCGCTTAGATCGTTAAAATAGGGCCCTTAGAGTCATCAAACATGAGCGAACACAGAGAGTCATCGAACACAAGCGAAACACAGATTTAGAGTCATTGAACACGAAAGAACACAGATTTAGAGTCATCAAACATGAGCGAACACAGATCTGTGAGTGTGATCCCTGTCTGTCGTTGTTCTCTCTCCAGACGGGTTTAAGGAGGTCAGTCTGTCGGTTCAGTGTGAGGACGTGTTGGTCCGAACGGGTCTGAAGGACCGAAGCTCTGTGTTTGTGGGACCGTTTTCCTGCAGTGGGGATCTGGTGGCTCATTGGTGCAGACACAGCGGAAGCTCCGCCCCCGACTCACCTGGACCCCCGAGAGTGCTGATTGACATGAAGGGAGGACTGCTGCAGGTAACAGGACACATGCTTCTGTTTGCATGTCTTCTCACTCTCCACACGTGTGTGTCCTGCATGCCGTTCTATTGAACACAACGTGCTCATCTCCGTAAACTCTTTGAGTGTGGCCACTGAACATGCAGAAATCCCCTAATGTTCCTGTTCACTGTTAGTCAGAGACACACAGAATCATTCTGAGTCAGAGATTCCAGCGGATTCAGGCCAAGCACTCACACTCACACATACACACACACACACACACACACACACACACACCTACGTAGCTATCTAACTGGAGACATTGCATAGACATGTATTGTTTTTATATACAGCTAGTTACAAATTATTTTACCTAAACCTAACCCACACACTAACCCTCACAGAAAACGTTCTGTATATTTACTATTTCTGTCTGTCATCTGTCTGTCTGTCTGTCTGTCTGTCATCTGTCTGTCTGTCTGTCTGTCATCTGTCTATCATCTGTCTGTCTGTCTGTCTGTCATCTGTCTGTCTGTCTGTCTGTCATCTGTCTGTCTGTCTGTCATCTGTCTGTCTGTCATCTGTCTGTCTGTCTGTCTGTCATCTGTCTGTCTGTCTGTCACAGGTGTTTTGGGGGCAGCAGCAGTTTAACTGTTTGTCTGAGATCCAAGAGGAGCTGCAGAACTACTGGAGTCAGATAAGCAGAACGGAGGCAGAGTCTAGCGATAAGCCCCTCCTCTCTACTCCCCCGCCCACACCTCGCCTTGCCCAATCAGAACACTCGTCTGATGACCTGCGTACAGGCCTCTTCCAGTACATCCAGGACTCAGGTATCACACACACACACATGTGTTACAGCTTCATAAACTTTCATAAGTGTGTGTGATGACATCTGTCTGCCTGTCTCTCAGCGTGCCAGAAGCTGCCGTCGCCTCATGAGGTGGTGTTCTGGAGGGAGACGGAGGAGTCTTCAGGCGTGATGCTGTGGCGATATCCTGAACCACGCGTGATCACGTTTCTCAGAATCACACCTGTTCCCTTCAACACCACCGACGACCCGGACATCAGCACGGCCGATCTCGGAGATGTACTGCAGGTGAGTGCTGCATTAGTGCTGCAGATGAACACTGCATTAGTGCTGCAGATGAACACTGCATTAGTGCTGCAGATGAACACTGCATTAGTGTTGCAGATGAACACTGCATTAGTGCTGCAGATGAACACTGCATTAGTGCTGCATTAGTGCTGCAGATGAACACTGCATTAGTGCTGCAGATGAACACTGCATTAGTGTTGCAGATGAACACTGCATTAGTGCTGCAGATGAACACTGCAGTAGTGCTGCAGATGAACACTGCATTAGTGCTGCATTAGTGCTGCAGATGAACACTGCATTAGTGCTGCAGATGAACACTGCATTAGTGCTGCAGATGAACACTGCATTAGTGCTGCAGATGAACACTGCATTAGTGCTGCATTAGTGCTGCAGATGAACACTGCATTAGTGCTGCAGATGAACACTGCATTAGTACTGCAGATGAACACTGCATTAGTGCTGCAGATGAACACTGCATTAGTGTTGCAGATGAACACTGCATTAGTGCTGCAGATGAACACTGCATTAGTGCTGCAGATAAACACTGCATTAGTGCTGCATTAGTGCTGCAGATGAACACTGCATTAGTGCTGCAGATGAACACTGCATTAGTGCTGCAGATGAACACTGCATTAGTGCCGCAGATGAACACTGCATTAGTGCTGCAGATGAACACTGCATTAGTGCTGCATTAGTGCTGCAGATGAACACTGCATTAGTGCTGCAGATGAACACTGCATTAGTGCTGCAGATGAACACTGCATTAGTACTGCAGATGAACACTGCATTAGTGCTGCAGATGAACACTGCATTAGTGCTGCATTAGTGCTGCAGATGAACACTGCATTAGTGCTGCATTAGTGCTGCAGATGAACACTGCATTAGTGCTGCAGATGAACACTGCATTAGTGTTGCAGATGAACACTGCATTAGTGCTGCAGATGAACACTGCATTAGTGCTGCAGATGAACACTGCATTAGTGCTGCATTAGTGCTGCAGATGAACACTGCATTAGTGCTGCAGATGAACACTGCATTAGTACTGCAGATGAACACTGCATTAGTGCTGCAGATGAACACTGCATTAGTGTTGCAGATGAACACTGCATTAGTGCTGCAGATGAACACTGCATTAGTGCTGCAGATAAACACTGCATTAGTGCTGCATTAGTGCTGCAGATGAACACTGCATTAGTGCTGCAGATGAACACTGCATTAGTGCTGCATTAGTGCTGCAGGTGAACACTGCATTAGTGCTGCAGGTGAACACTGTATTAGTGCTGCATTAGTACTGCAGATGAACACTGCATTAGTGCTGCATTAGTGCTGCATTAGTGCTGCAGATGAACACTGCATTAGTGCTGCAGATGAACACTGCATTAGTGCTGCATTAGTGCTGCAGATGAACACTGCATTAGTGCTGTCAGGAGTGTGCCCACAACACACACACAGGCACACACACACACACACACACACACACACACACACAAAACCAACTCATGATTCATATTTAATTATTTTCAGCTCAGAATTTTATTTTTTCCATTTATTGCAGCTTCAAAAAGGCTAATTTAATTGATCCTGTGATTTGATTTCTGCCGTTTTACAAGAAACGCTCGTAAAGCAGTGACTGTCGCCATTTTGTTAAGAGGAACAGATTTCACACCAGAGGCAGACAGACAGACTGAGAGACAGACAGTGTGTTGTTTCCGTTCTCTTTCACTCTTTTGTCCAGTGTCAGTCATTCATGACACACTGAAAGTCTCTCAGTTTGTGTTTTTGCTCAGTTTTATGCGGACAAACACTGTATTTGTGTTTGAAGAGCGTTTGTGACCTGAAGAGATGAAAACACACCAGGTTTCTCGTGTTCTCTTGCAGCTTCTCATGATGATGATGATGATGAGTGTTTCATTCGTCTGATGAAGCATCAGTCCTTTTACATCATGTCTGTGTGTAGGTGCCGTGCAGTCTGGAGTACTGGGACGAACTGCGGCGAGCGTTTGTGCCGTATAGAGAGTTCAGCCTATCAGAGAGCAGCGTGTGTGAGCTGACCCTACCCACTCTGACCCCCAACACACACCAGACTGACCTGGTGACCTCTGACCTCTGGAGGGTGGTGCTCAACAGCACCAGTGATGGTGGAGACGAGAGGTGAGTGTGTTTTATGTGAGTGTGTGTGTTTTAGAGGCGTGTGTAATCGTGTCTGTGTGTATGTGTGTGTGTAGTTCCGACAGTGAGTCTGGGTCCCAGGTGCCCTGTGAGCAGCTGGTGTGTCCCACCGCTCTGGCCGCATGTACGCGAGTCGACTCCTGTTTCGCGCCGTGGTTCGTGCCGTCAGTCGGTGTTTCCTTACGACTGGCCTACCTGGAGCTGCACTTCTGTCACAACCTAGACCAGCTGGGCACAGGTGTGTGTGTGTGTGTGTGTGTGTGTGTGTGAGACAGTGTTTGTGTGTGTGTGTGTGTGTGTGTGTGTGTGTGTGTGTGAGTGTGTATGAGTGTGTGTGTGTCTGTGTGTGTGTGTGTCTGTGTGTGTGTGTGTGACAGTGTTTGTGTGTGTGTGTGTGAGTGAGTGAGTGAGTATGAGTGTGTGTGTGTGTGACAGTGTTTGTGTGTGTGTGAGTGAGTATGAGTGTGTGTTTGTATGTGTGTGAGTGAGTGAGTATGAGTGTGTGTGTGTGAGAGAGACAGTGTTTGTGTGTGTGTGAGTGAGTGTGTGTGTGTGTGTGTGTGTGTGTGTGTGTGTGTGTGTGTGTGTGTGTGTGAGTCAGTGAGTCAGTGAGTATGAGAGAGTGTGTGTGTGTGTGTGTGTGTGAGAGAGACAGTGTTTGTGTGTGTGTGAGTATGAGAGTGTGTGTGTGTTAGTTCAAATAAGGGTTTGACGAGTTGATGAAAAGCTAATTATTCATTAAATTTTAACAATGTCAAATAATTTATTTAAAAAAAAGTTAAAATAACACTTACTAAAAATGAATTAAATCATAAAAATGTCAAATTAAAATGAATAATTTTAGAATAAAAACAATCAAAATAAGCACTTAAATTGTACTGATTTTATTCTCTTCTCTAATTTGACTCTTTTGCAGTGCCGTGCCAGAAGCTCCGCCCCTTCCTCCCGGACAGGAAGTTGCCTCAGGATCAGGAGTTTGCGGTGGTGTGTGTGCGTGAGCCGTGTGTGTTTGTGCGTCAGTGGAGTGACGTGTCTCAGTGCTGTCACGAGCTCAGCTTTTCGTCCACACTGAGCTGCCGGCTGCTGGAGTACCGAAACCTCACGCTTCTGCCCGTCCTTCAGCCCGTCGGCATGCAGGGACACGCCACACACACACACACGCGCTCTCGACACACGCTGCACTGCGACGCCACGCTGCAGCCGCTGAGGGCCGCTGTCGGCCAGTACGCCGTACACACACTGGACCGGGCGCTGCAGGCCTGGAGACAGGTGAGAGTGAGACAGTTCTGACGAGTTCTGACGCTGTCCATCATGACATGAACAGGAGAGGATCATGTTCATAGTCAAACTGATTTTTAAAAGGTGACATTATGCCCTTTTCTCTAGATATAATATAAATCTCTGGTGTCCCCAGAATGTGTCTGTGAAATTTCAGCTCAAAATACCAGATCATTTATTATAGCTTGTCAAATTTGCCCCTTTTTGTGTGTGAGCAAAAACAGGCCGTTTTTGTGTGTGTCCCTTTAAATGCAAATGAGCTTTAGCTCCGCCTCCATTCAGAAGAGGGCGGAGTCTTTACACAAGCTTCAGAGACTCCGGCAATAACAAAACAGGCCAATCTCACTCATCCAGAATCCCAGAATCACCAGTAGCGAGTGCAGCCTTACGGAGAGACTCAGGAAGAGCTTCTGAATGTTAGTGGAGACATTTCTGTAGTTGTTGTGGAGTTACACTGATCATCTCATCATCATGTTTAACTTCTCCACAAGTGTCCACAGTTCCTGAGGTCTTTATAAGACAGCGGTGACATGTTCTGGTCAATAGTGTTCAGTGCTCGTCTGTGCTCAACCACAGAACAGCTTCAGGCTTTGCTGGATCTTCATCATTGCGTTAGAACTGGTCTCTGTTGTCGCTTGTGGAACCAAATGTCGGCTGGTGTGTGTAAACGTGCAGATTAAGGGCCGGTAATATTATAATAAGATCCTCTTCATACGTCAGAAGGAGAGCGAAATCTGATCGGCTTATTTTTTGACACGCTTGCAGAGAAAGACTCACCAGAACACAGTTACTGGGTTTCACTTTTCACGTTTTCTGTGTTGGTAGAAGCACCGGGGACCCGATTACAGCACTGACACACGGAGAAAGTCAGATTTTCATGATATGTCCCCTTTAACACTAACCTAAGACAGTCCTACTGTGAACTACAAGGTTGTTAATTGATGGTTTATGCTTGTGTTGAAGCCGTCAGGGCACATTATTTCTACTTATGTTTAAATAATGACATTTAACAGTGCAAGTCCTGGTGAAAAACTACATTACCCATGATTCTGCAAAGAAATCTCCACCGATCAGTGAATCACGGCGAGCAAATTATGCCACATTAGCTCTGCCTGTTCCCATGAAGCACTGCGAACGATGTAATCAAGTCTCAAATATACTAAAATATTTTTATAGGGTTAGGTGCATATCTTGCATAATATACACTGTTTGGATATACATTGCCAACATATTTAAATCTATAGTTTTATAATTATGTATTGTTTTTAATTTGATGAGGTCATTCGCAACTTGTAATTCTCTGCTTCATTAAAGGTGCCTTGTGTAAAAATAAATAAATTCATACTCCACATTCCATACCAGATGGGGGCAGTATACCTCCAGAAAGTGAGTTGGTCTACTCTAGAGTATGAATATCTTCAAGCTACTCCCCTTCACCTTTACCAGTGAATATGTTCATATTCGTTTTGTTCATATTACATTTTTATTGTTAGTTTGAATTACATTAATTTGACAGACAGCATTCGCTGATGTTGACCAAGCTAGCGCCAACGTAACCAGAGCTTCCAACTCTCACGCATTCACCGTGAGACACACGCAAACACTTTTCACACGCTCTCACCCCACACATCAATTTTCTCACGCACAGAAAAATCGCGAAGCAAAGAGGACACGGAGACCGACAGACTAGACAGAGCAGGTTAGTTATGATATAAAAAAATCTCAGCTCTCAGATTCTGTCAATTAAATACCGTTTTGGCGCTTGTAAATGTTACACGACAGATCCCTAGGGCATGTGAACCGATCATCTCTACTAGCTAATAGTAAAAAAATCACGAACACTGAAAGATACAGTAATGTTAGGCTACAACTTACCAAAATGTATTCCTCATACATAATATCGACCAATCAGTGTTTTTTATCATCGTGAAGAGGTCAATAACACAGCTGGAGAACAATTATGTCAGATTTACCTCAGGAAAGCCATTTAATATACATAATATAGGTCACGTAACGTTAGTTGGCAAGAAAAAAAGAGCAATAGAGATTGTGCTATGTGTACTATATTACAATACTGTATTTATGAACGTTATATACGTTTATCGAACAGCCTTCGATACATTTCTATGTTATAACTTCCCGAAAATCTACACAAACATATAAAACAAACTTCTAACGAAATACTAACAGCATCTTACTTACCAATCCAAAAGAAATGTTGCAAGTTCGAAGTCAAACCTCATTTTTTTCATGTCCATTAGTTGTCTCCAGCGATGAAAAGCAGTGCCAATGTTTACTCTGGTTCTGTTCCTTTTTTATCATATTTTATTTGAATGTAGTAGTGGGCTGTAGGCTACTTTCCACACGATTGACATCAGGTTCAAGTACGCCCACAAGCCGTGCGAGTTATTCGTGTATTGCATGTTTGGCTGGTGGTTATGTTGCCGGCATACCGCCTCCCATGGCCGAAACTGGTATTACGACACCTGTCGGGCCGTGGCTATTAATGCTAATGCTAATTCAGGTTGATATCTCTGCAGCACTATAACTTGACATTTTTTTAATGACATCATCGCCCTTATTTCTTCTCATTCTTTTGATGCATGTAGCTCATTTTTTGGATATTTTTACCTCAATTTTTACATAAGGCACCTTTAAAGCTGTTAAGTCTTGTATTTTTTTCTGATTTAGAAAAAAATACTTTTTTGTTTAAAAGTTTGTAATGTTGTGATTCTCCTCCTGGTTGGTTTGTTTCGTGGCTTATAACTCTTAAAAATCCCTATGGGAAAAATACTTCTGGAAGCAAGGCAGCTGAATAAGTGTGTGGCTCTGTTGAAGTTTTAAAAGAAGCACTTGTTATTGTTTAAGCACAAGTGTGTTGGAGTTTGTTTGTGTCGTTTACATACAGAAAGCAGCAGTAATGAACCAGCTTCAGTTTCAAGATCAGCTCACACTCTCATTCACATGCAGTCAACACTGACGCACTAACTAGTTGTGCAAACCTACACACACACACACGTGCGTGCTGGAACGTCCTGACAGACAGTCACATGTGCTCAGACAGAGATTGTGGAGCAGAATTAAAGAGCTGTTTAATATGATTTGTCCCAGAATTCTGTGTGTTTACTGGGTGTGTTTATATGTGATTGACAGTCAGTGACTCTTTCATCACTGTATCATGTGACTGTGTAAATGTGAGAGGATTACAGTGTCTTCCCGTGGAGTGTTACTGTGTTTCTCTATAAAAACACACACACTCATCGGTGCTGCTCTGACACACACACACACACAAACACACACACACACACAACAGCTCATCCACTCAGTGGGAGAGGAGAGGATGGTGGGAAATGTTGCTCTGACTCAGAGTTTGGAGATGCTGCTGATGTGTTTCCAGTAATGCGTGTGAGTGTGTGTGTGTGTGAGAGTGTGAACACACTCAGGGACGAGCAGCAACGTTAAAAGCATCAGACTGTCATGAGATGATGTACATCATCAGTAGCGGGTCAGAGTTCAGACCTGCACAGGAACTGGACTTTCATCAAACCGGTCTCACACCGTCAGACAGACTCCAGTGTGAACGCGTCTCACACACTCGCACGCAGGTGTTCTTGTGTCCTGTGGGCAGTCAGAGGAATGTTCACTGGAGGAATGATTGAACGGTTGTGTGTGTTGTGTTTCAGAACGGTGTGTCGGGCGCTGAGGAGGTGGTGTTCTGCCATTACATCATCTGTAACGACACACAGGAGGTGCTGCGCTTCGGACAGGTCGACACAGACGAGAACATCCTGTTACAGAGCAACCAGAGCCACCAGTACAGCTGGAGAACACACAAATCCCCACAGGTGTGTGTGTGTCTGTCTGTCTGTGTGTGTGTGTGTGTGTGAGTGTCTGTCTTCTGCTGCTCATTTGAGAGAGTGAGAGAGTGAGAGTGTGAGTGAGTGAGTGAGTGAGTGAGTGAGTGAGTGAGTGAGTGTGTGAGTGAGTGAGAGTGTGTGTGAGTGAGTGAGTGAGTGTGTGTGTGAGTGAGTGAGTGAGTGAGTGAGTGAGTGTGTGAGTGAGTGAGTGAGTGAGTGAGTGAGAGTGTGAGTGAGTGAGTGAGTGAGAGAGAGAGAGAGTGAGAGAGTGAGTGAGTGAGTGAGAGTGTGAGTGAGTGAGTGAGTGAGTGTGTCAAGGTTTTACAGATGCTAGACACGTGACTTTCAAATGAAAGATTGGTATCAAAGAGCACACACACACACACACACACACAGGTTCCTAACCGACGACGAAGACTTAACAGAGCAGGCATCAAGTGTTAGACAGTATTCTAGATTAGTACGTGAGGAGGTTTTTGGTCCAATTATTAGGAACTCTATTTTTTCAGAATTAAGTAATAGGAAATTACTAGTCATCCAAGTCTTTATATCAGCTGTGCTTTCCGTTCATTTTTGTGAATCGGTAAGTTTCGTCGGTGCGCAAAGAAATATAGAGCTGAGTATCATCAGCATAACAGTGAAAACTAGGGGTGTAACGGTACGTGTATTCGTACCGGACCGTTTCGGTACAGGGCTTTCGGTTCGGTGCACGTGTGTACCGAATGACTGAATGCAATATTTTGTGTGCGGAACATAGGTACATTTTCGTGTTTCCACACGAACATATTAAGTGGCGGAAGCCTTCGCGTTCAGCGCAAATCCCGCCCTGCAGCGGATTCTAAAGTTTTACCAGAGCCCGTCTGGGTTTAGTTTTACCCGTCGTCACTGTAACCTAAACCAATGAAATCGACAGCAAAAGCTTTTCCGCTCCGCCTCCGTGTGCGCCGCCGCACTCTCCGTTCCGTGTGTGTGTGTGTGTGTGTGTGTGTGTGTGTGTGTGTCTGCGCGCTGCGCTCTGCGCTCTGCGCTCTCTGCTCAATGTTCGACTCCGTGTTTGCGCTGCGCGTTCTGCTCTGTCGTTAACGGCCCAAACACTCCAATCATGTACCGATCACGCACTGGAAAAGCAAAGTCCCTTCAAATAAGGTGAAATTTCTCAGTAGTAGACTTCTGTTTGCTGAGCTGGTATAGTCACGCTAGCAACAATGGTAAAATGACCTGCTCTGATCACATGCTCTGGTAATAATAGCTTTGTAGGAATATATTTTATTTTGATAATTAGTAAAAAAATGGGGAAAAAAATCTTAAATTGATTGTTGATTGATTATTGAAAAAGAATAATACATTGATATATATGTTTAATATTATTTTAATATAGGGCTATTTTCTGTTCCTTTTTTTCCCCGGTGTTTCATTTAATTAGGTGATTCTAAGTTTAATTATTGATGATTACAAGCTTGGAGGAATTGCAATTAATTACAGCAAATTGTGCAATTAAAGTTAATTTTTTTCCCAGTCTTAATTTTTAAATATGAGCAGGCCTACAAGCTGGGATTGGTAATGCTGCACTGTAATCATAGTTATTCATTTATATTTTTCATTAAATTTATTATGTGATATTGGTTTGAGACTGAGAGTATTTTATTAAGTGGAGAACTTTGCAGCAGTATTTTATTTCTTATTCTTTTTTTTATTTTATATATATTTTATTAAAAAGTGTTTAAAAAAAGTGTAAACAAATTGTTAAAAAAAGTTTATAGTAATAAACAACCTGCAGTTTAATGTTTGCATTTCTTTCCCTTACTGTACCGAAAATAAACCGAACCGTGACTTTAAAACCGAGGTACGTACCGAACCGTGATTTTTGTGTACCGTTACACCCCTAGTGAAAACTAATGCCATGCTTCCTAATGATATCTCCCAAGGGTAGCATGTACAGAGTGTGTGTGTGTGTGTGTGTATGTGTGTGTGTGTGAGGGTAGCATGTACAGAGTGTGTGTGTGTGTGTGTGAGGGTAGCATGTACAGAGTGAACAGCAGCGGTCCTAGTACTGAGCCTTGTGGTACGCCATACTGAACTTGTGATCGATAAGACACTTCATTTACTGCTACAAACTGATAACGGTCAGATAAGTATGAT
>NC_139979.1:97500-100000 GCF_963993115.1 Abramis brama | reverse complement strand
ATGAATGTACAGAGATGTCCTTGATGAAAACCTGCTCCAGCGCTCTGGACCTCACGCCGCCTTCACACTGGCAGTTGAAATCAGCTCTGATACGGCTTCAAAGCGACCGGAAGTCATTTTTCCTATGGAGATTCGCAGACCGCATGCGAATGGGTCCGAACCGGGTCCGAACGAGTGCGGTGCGGAAAAAATCGTGTCAGTTGGTCATCCAAAAATTGAACTCTTGCGAAAGGTTACGGACGGTTCCTATCCGACAATTCCAGCGGAAGTTAGCGTTGCTATGGTACTGATAAACAAACCTGAATTCTTAACTTTGAATAAAATAAATAATGATTTTATAACGACATGTCATTTTTTTATTTTCATGATTTTCTAACGTTATTAGGGCAGTTAATACAATTAAAAGCCCTTTATACCACTATATCACATTTAGCCGACCTGACATGTCAACGTCCTGGGCAACTTTCCTCCACGCAGCAGCCTTTCGATTAATGTCTCTATAGCCCTCATCAGAGAGATCATACAGAATTGTACATTCTGACACTGACAAAATCAACCGTTCTAATCTCTCCGCCATTTTTGTTCTACTCGCTTCCGAAGCTTTTCAACGGTGTAGCACGACGTCCGCTGGGGGCGTATTGCGTATTACGGAGCTGATTTCAACTGCCAGTGTGAAGGCGGCGTCAGACTGTGGTGACGGTTCATCTTCCAACAGGACAACGACCCTCAGCACACTCTGGGAATGTCCTTGAGTGGCCCACCAGAGCCCAGACTCGAACCCGATTGATCATCTTGGGAGAGATCTGAAAATGGCTGTGCACCGACGCTCCCCATCCAACCTGATGGAGTTTGAGAGGTTCTGCAAAGAAGAATGGCAGAAACTGTCCAAAAACAGGTGTGCCAAGCTTGCAGCATCATACTCAAAAAGCCTTGAGGCTGTAATTGGTGCCAAAGGTTCTTCAACAAAGTATTGAGCAAAAGCTGTGAATACTTATGTGCACACACACACACACACACGTTATCATTATAGTTATTGTTTTAGTTATCATTATAGTTTATCATTATATACTATCATTGTAGTTATTATTATAATTATCATTATCGTTATCACTATAGTTAAAACTTGAATATGGTGATATGATGGTGTGTGTGTGCAGGTGTGCGGTGGAGCCGGTGGCGCAGTGGGACAGCCCGATGCAGGTGCGCCTGAGTGTGTGGCGCGCGGGTCTGAACACACTGCTGGTGGAGCTGCTGCCCTGGGCTCTACTGGTGAACCGCTCGCACTGGGACCTGTGGATGTTTGAGGCCGAGAGCATCGTAGTGCAGATTCCAGCTGGGAGAACCATCGTACCGCCCAACTTCAAGGTCTGTCTCTCTGTCTGTCTCACTGTCTGTCTCACTGTCTGTCCGTCTCACTGTCTGTCTCACTGTCTGTCCGTCTATCTGTCTGCCTCACTGTCTGTCTGTCTGTGTCACTGTCTGTCTGTCTCACTGTCTGTCTCACTGTCTGTGTCTCACTGTCTGTGTCACTGTCTGTCTCACTGTCTGTCTGTCTGTCTGTCTCTCACTGTCTGTCTGTCTCACTGTCTGTCTGTCTGTCTCACTGTCTGTCTCACTGTCTGTGTCTCACTGTCTGTCTGTGTCACTGTCTGTCTGTGTCACTGTCTGTCTGTGTCTCACTGTCTGTCTGTCTGTGTCTCACTGTCTGTCTGTCTGTCTGTCTGTGTCTCACTGTCTGTGTCTCACTGTCTGTCTGTCTGTGTCTCACTGTCTGTCTGTGTCTCACTGTCTGTGTCTCCCTGTCACGTCTGTCCTGATCGTGTGTGTGTGTGTGTGTGTGTGTGTGTGTGACCCGCAGGATGCCTTCCAGATTGGCATCTATTGGCCACACACTAACACGGTGCACAAGTCTCCTGCCGTGCGATTGGTCCACGAGGTGTCGTCGCCACGGTGGCCAGAAGGGGGCGGAGCCGAGGTCCTGCTGCTGGATGAGGAGGGATACATACACACGGACATCACACTCGGCACACAGCCCGGAAAACTCAAGGTGTGTTTGTGTGTGTTAGGCTGTTTTATCATCACGTTACCTGTGTCTGCATTAGGGCTGCACAATTAATCGCAATTAACATGAAAACATGCTTAAACCGATTTGGATTATTGTGATTTTTGAAATGGCGAAGGCTGTGATTTGTTATGGGCAGTGTGTCAGTGACGTACGGCTCAGTAACGCGGCTCACTCTGAAAGCACTGTGTGTTTGAGTCGATTATAACGTGCATTTGAAAAAGCAACACACGCCAAACATCTTTCCAAACCTGAGAAGCATTTATGAACCTCTTGTCCAACAAAAGACAACATTTGAAATCAAATCATCAAATCAAAGCATTTCAATCTTCTGTTTATTCCAATACAGATAGGATGATGCCCACAGGGAATGACGTGTGTTGTTGTCTACTACTTCTATGAGGCATATGTGGAGTGTGTGTGTGAGACGCCCTCTAG
>NC_139979.1:87500-92500 GCF_963993115.1 Abramis brama | reverse complement strand
GCACTACGCCGCCGGCGCGCTCTTCCGCGCAGGTGCGTCTCTCACACACACCTGAGAACTGAACATCCGCAAGCTTCCGTTCGTGACAGAAATGAGTCGACAGATGCGTCACTACTGTCACTGCGTTTCAGATAAAACAACATGTGCTGATGTGTGTGTGTGTGTGTGTGTGTGTGTGTGTGTGTGTAGGTTGGGTCGTTGGCTCTCTGGAGATTCTCGGAAGTCCCGCCAGTCTCGTTCGGAGTATCGGGAACGGCGTGTCAGATTTCTTCCGGTTGCCGTACGAGGGTTTGACTCGTGGGCCGGGAGCCTTTATCAGCGGCGTCTCGAGAGGAACCAACTCATTCATCAAACACATCTCTAAAGGTGAAGCACACACACACACACACACACACACACACACTCTCACTCTGTCTGTAATATTGACCATCTCCATCTGCTATTAAGGCGAGACACGGCAAGCAAAAACATCATTTTTTTTTACTGGTCAATTTTGAGCTTTTTGGATATTTGTCTTCAATAACATCTTTTTTCAGACTTGTGGTGAAAAAAAGTCAAAAATACACATTTAGGCCTTTATTTTACTACACTTTGTCTGTTTGCGTCTGTAGATTTCTCATAAATTTCTCATTTCAACAATGCATTCTTAATCAACACGCTGCTCCACGATCACTGCCGGCACCCTGTCATCACACGCACCGTTAGGAAGCTCTCTCACTCCTGTACAATCCTGTCGGATCCAAATATGGTCATTTCCTTTTTATCAGCAACCAATCGTGAAAGTAAAAGGGCTGAATGCGCAATCTCATTGGCTGATATAAATCTTTAAAGCCCGTTTTCTCAAAATGACTTTTCTCTCATACTCCAAGTCCGAAATCTCCACTTCAGTAGCACCGATATACACCAAACTTTCCAGTCTTGTACCTAGTTATATTATGAAGACATTTACAGAGGGATTTGTAAATATATTATTCCTAGCCTGATTTATATAACATTTTATTCCAAAAAACATGGCGAAAATCATTTTTTCAAGGCTATAGTAGTAGTAGCCTTTATTGTCACTTAGTCACAAGTACCAGCGAAATTAGCCATCAACCTGTCCATACAAACATACATACAATATGACAAGGGGGTAGACAGGACAGGAAGACAGGGGATTGAGGGGAAAAAAATACAGCATGACATGAGGAGAGGTGAGGAGAGAAAAAGGCAACCCCCAGACATCGTAGGATGTCCTGTTACTTTATCCTCTACAGTAAAAGACCTGGGTGTTATACTCGATTGTAACCTGTCTTTTGAAAATCATATTTCGTATGTTATAAAAACAGCCTTTTTCCACCTTAGAAACATTGCTAAGCTATCAGTTTCTGATGCAGAAAAGTTAGTTCATGCACTCATGACCTCGAGACTAGATTACTGTAATGCTTTATTAGCTGGTTGTCCTGCATCCTCAATAAACAAGCTACAGTTAGTCCAAAATGCAGCTGCTAGAGTTCTTACTAGATCAAGTAAATATGATCATATAACACCGATTTTATCATCACTGCATTGGCTACCTATAAAGTTCCGTATTAATTATAAGGTATTGCTACTGACTTATAAAGCCCTAAACGGCTTAGCTCCAGTCTATTTAACGGATCTTCTATCGCCCTATAATCCATCGCGCTCTTTAAGATCAATAAATTTGAGGCTTTTGGTCATACCTAGGCTATCCAGATCCACCAAAGGAGGGAGAGCATTTTCACATTTGGCTCCGAAACTCTGGAATAGTCTTCCTGATACTGTTCGTTGCTCGGACTCGCTCTCCCAGTTTAAAACTAGATTAAAGATGCATCTTTTCGGCCAGGCATTTATATAATATTGTTAATCTTACAGTTCAAACTACAATCCGGCCTCTAGTTCATAAATGCCAGAGGAGAACTGGCCCCCGACTGAGCCTGGGTTCTCCCAAGGTGTTTTTTTTCTCCATTAGGTCACCTGATGGAGTTTTAGGACACCATTAGGCCGCTTGATGGAGTTTTTTCGGTTCCTTGCCACTGTTGCCTTTGGCTTGCTCAGTTGGGGATATTTTGGGGATATTTAATTTTATTCTATCAATCAATAAATTCCACTAGAAACAAACCTTGTTGTATTATTTTATTTTAATTTAATACTGTGAAGCTGCTTTGATACAATCTGTATTGTGAAAAGCGCTATACAAATATACTTGATTTGATTTGATTTGACTATGCTCCTGTGAGGATTACAGTTTGGGAACAGGAAAAAAACACCTCAGCAAAATTAGCACATAATCAGTACACTCTACAACATGAACACACCAGACTTGCTACAGGGGAGGGGAGGGGAGTGGGGGATGGAGATAACCCAGCCAGTACTGGCAGTATTTTCTGATTTACACGATAACAAAAGTAGATATCCATAAATCCCTCTGTCATTTTTTTCCCATCTAATATGTGAACACAATGAAAAAATAATTTTTAACCTGGCTTTATCCAATACACACACAGATTTATATTTAATTAGATATTGCCTAATTTGCATATTTAAACATTAAATTACAGAAAACTTGTAATACATGTTTTCCTCATCTTGATGTAGGTAATCAACTGGGAAAGTTTCATGGTGATATCTGCTAGTTAAAATTTTTACCCTATTCACCTGTAGTGTCTCGCCTTAAAGTGTAAGTTGCAGGTTAACCACCACAGCCAATTAATGTGTAAATTAAAGTGCTCTATATGTATATATTTAATTATTTCTGTCTTAAAATGCGTTAAAATAACATTTATTGGGGTTTCTTCAAAGGTAGCGTGTTTTTTACAGTAACTGGTGATGACGTCATAAGAGGCACTCGCAACCCATAGTCTGCTAGATTCCTACTGTATTATGGCTATTTGGAGAACGACTGAGGATGTGGGAAACCATCTAATTCTTTATGGACCACAGCCCTACAATTTTTAACCGGTCAGGCGTGAGAGAGGGGAGGAAATTGCCAGGACCCATGGCACTCAAAGAGTTATTAATGCTTGGTGTGAGGAGAATGAGTGGAGGGTTGGCCAGGTGTCCTGGTGAGTAGCTACGTTAGAGCTAGTCTAGGCTAGCCTGGTGCAAACTTAACCCGGATAATATAAGGGAACAAGCCAGTCTTTTCAAAATCTTGCCGTCATGTAGAATAGCAAGGAGGGACAACGACTGAAGACATTATTTACTTACATGGTGTCAGAGCTGTAGAGATGCACACACTGCACAGGCACCAATCGCTAGTCTCATCGACGCCTCAAACGTCATGTAATACCCTTCCTCAATCCACGCTATTTCTCACGATTTAATTAGCGATGTTTATTGTCAGAAAAGAAAAAGAGAGATCGATGTCCCCATCACTGTGTGTGTGTGGGCTATGCCACCCAGTTGGATCAGCAGTGGAGAGTATGTGCTGCCGTGAGGTGAACGTGGACCAGCTCGACCCGCGCCCGGCTGATCTGACGTGCCTCGTGCTCGCTGCATATGACGGCTGACTTGGTCACAGAGGCAGCAGTAAAATCCGCCCGCTTGGTAGCCACAAACCTCACCCAGGCACGAATCAACCTTTTGTCCTTGGGGAAATTGTGGACCCTGTGCCCTGTTTTTGAAGAATTTGTACATCCCGCACAAACACAACGGTTTACCATTTTGACAGGTGAATAAGGCGAATATATCTGCTAGCGTACTATTGACTATGTCGGTAACTCTACTAGTGAGTTCCTCTTATGACGTCACGCCCCATCTAGTGGAAGGGAGCGGTTAGGGTTAGGGTAAAATATCTTTATGTTTAATAAACACATTGCATTATCTTTGTGAAAAATTTAACCTGCAATTTACACTTTAAGTTGTGTGTTAATACTGAACGAACAAACCCGTGTTACGAAGATTACCTGTTAGTGAATGAAAAGTCTTAGGATACACATGACACGACATGTGATGCGTTCATATCCATCTCTGAAGATCTCCATGTGCTTTCAGTGATCACAACTTCCACTAATCTATCCAAAACACCCTAGCTAGTACTATGGCAAGAACTGCTCGCATTTTCTTTAGAAAATGTCCCGCATGGCTTGATTCTCCTGCTGCGTTCTGTATCTGCAGCTCAGTGCAGATGTTGACGTGTGTGTGTGTGTGTGTGTTTCTTGTAGCTTTCCTGTAGCTCTAACAGTAGAGCGTTGGCGCTTGCAATGATTCCCAGGGAAAGCAAGAACTGAGAACTGATAAGAATGTAAAATGTGTACCTTGAAATGCAATGTAAGTCGCTTTGGATAAAAGCATCTACCAAATGCATAAATGTAAATGTAATGTGTGTGTCTCTCACTGGTCCACATGATCAAGTTCCTCCAGAGACGCGTTTAGCAGCAGCACGTCCATCACGAGTGCAAGCGTGTGTTTCTGCTGACTCGTCTGTGTGTGTGTCTACAGGGACTCTGACGTCCATCACGAATCTGGCCACGAGTCTGGCGCGGAACATGGACCGTCTGTCGCTGGACGACGAGCATTACATGCGTCAGGAGGAGTGGAGGAGGCAGCTGCCGGAGACTCTGGGAGACGGGCTGAGACAAGGCCTGTCCAGACTGGGCATCAGCCTGCTGGGTGAGACACACACACACACACACACACACACACACACACACACGAGTGCTTTATACAACACAGATCATTAACCCTAACCCTTCTGGGTGAGACACACACACACAAACACACACACACTTCTGTATACAACACAGATCATTCACAGCAGCCTCACAGTGATCAGCAGGACAATAACATAATCAACGATGTGTGTGTGTGTGTGTGTGTGTAGGCGCGGTCGCAGGAATCGTGGATCAGCCCATGCAGACGTTCACACGGACACTGGATCTGCCGAGCTCGGCGAGCAGCACGGCCCGCGGTGTCATCTCAGGGGTGGGGAAAGGCATTGTGGGAGTTTTCACCAAGCCAATCGGAGGAGCAGCTGAGCTGGTGTCGCAGACAGGATA
>NC_139979.1:57500-82500 GCF_963993115.1 Abramis brama | reverse complement strand
AACATGGGATATTTGAAGATATATCATCAGCTGTTTAGTTGTGTGATCCGTGTGTTTGGTGTCTGCGGTGTTCAGCCTCGCTTCACCCCGTGAGCGTCTGAGCTGGGACTGCAGGGTCAACATTCACTCGTCAGTTTCATCCAGTCAGGATTTAGACCGTACCATAGTACAGAGACAGCCCTCATTAGAGTTACACATGATTTGCTCTTATCATCCGATCGTGGTTGTATCTCTCTATTAGTGTTACTCGATGTTAGTGCTGCATTTGATACTATTGACCACAACATTCTTTTAAATAGACTCGAACATTATGTTGGCATTAGTGGAATTGCATTAGCATGGTTTAAATCAAACTTATCTGACCGTTATCAGTTTGTAGCAGTAAATGAAAGATGTCTTATCGATCACAAGTTCAGTATGGCGTACCACAAGGCTCAGTACTAGGACCGCTGCTGTTCACTCTGTACATGCTACCCTCACACACACACTCTGTACATGCTACCCTCACACACACACTCTGTACATGCTACCCTCACACACACTCACACTCTGTACATGCTACCCTCACACACACTCTCACACTCACACACACACACTCTGTACATGCTACCCTTAGGAGATATCATTAGGAAGCATGGCATTAGTTTTCACTGTTTTGCTGATGATACTCGGCTCTATATTTCTTCGCACACTGACGAAACTTACCGATTCACAAAAATGAACGGAATGCACAGCTGATATAAAGACTTGGATGACTAGTAATTTCCTACTACTAAACTCTGAAAAAGCAGAGATTCTAATTATTGGACAAAAACCTCCTCACGTAATAACCTAGAATACTGTCTAACACTTGATGGCTGCTCTGTCAAGTCTCCGTCGTCGGTTAGGAACCTGTGTGTGTGTGTGTGTGTGTGTGCTCTTTGATACCAATCTTTCATTTGAAAGTCACGTGTCTAGTATCTGTAAAACCGCATTCTTCCATCTTAAAAATATTTCTAAATTACACCATATGCTTTCAATGACAAATGCGGAACAGTTAGTTCATGCGTTCAAGAGCTCAAGGCTAGATTACTGTAATGCTCTACTGGGTGGTTGCCCTGCACGCTTAATAAACAAACTACAGCTGGTCCAAAACGCAGCAGCTCGAGTTCTTACCAGAACCAGGAAGTATGACCATATTAGCCCTGTTCTGTCAACACTGCACTGGCTCCCTATTAAACATTGAATACATTTTAAAATATTGCCGATTACTTACAAAGCACTAAATGGTTTAGCTCCGCAGTGCTTGAGCGAGCTCTTAACGCATTATAGTCCTTCACGTCTATTGCGATCTCAAAACTCCGGCCAGTTGATAATACCTAGAATATCAAAATCGACTGCTGGCGACAGATCCTTCTCCTATTTAGCACCAAAACTCTGGAACAGTCTTCCTAACATTGTCCGGGAAGCAGACACACTCTGTCAGTTCAAAGCTAGATTAAAGACACATCTCTTTGACCCAGCATACACATAACACATTATAGACTTCTATAATTCAGTTAGGGTGCATAGATTAGGTCAGCCGGAACCGGGAACACTTCCCATAAATCCTGATGTAGTCGTTACATCATAAGAAGGATGGCGTCTACTCTAATATTAGTCTCTCTGTTTATCCCGAGGTTTACCGCAGTCCGCCGGATCCGGTGACTTGACTTAGGCTACATATACATACACACACACATATACACACACTTGTCTCTTTTTCACACACAATTACTTTTTTCTGTATTGATCAAATAAATGCAGGCCTGATAAGAGATTTTTTCAAAAACATTAAAAATAGTGTTTGCTAACTTTGTACCAGTATAAATAAATAAATAAATGATAACTTCTGAGAGATCTCACACTCTTCTCTAAAGTGGCCTGATCATTTCTCACGATTACAGCGTTTGGGTAAAACATGATGCATTCATCGGTAAAAAGGGCTTTATTTAAAACAATGTATAAAAACAAGCATGTAAAGAGCAATCTGTACATACATGTAGATTCACAGGACCAAAATGAATACTGTACATAAGTGCAAAACTCATGAGAAGTTCATAATTAAAAACAAACCCACACATAGAGGAACGCAAAAAAACACACACACACACACACACACACACACACACACACACACACACTCACTCTCTCTCTCTCTCTCTCTCTCTCACACACACACACACACTGTCACACACTCTCTCACACTCTCAGAGCCGCCTGACGTTGCGTTTGCTCTGAGCGCTGCCCGGCAGCACGTCTCTCCGGCTCCGGCGTTTGGCCGACAGGTGCGCGCAGTCTCTGGCCCCGTGGAAGGAGCTCGAGCACGAGGTGCAGAAGCGGAAGCGGCAGTCGCTCCAGCTACACACACCCTCGGCGCGCAGCGCGTGACAGCGGGCCGGGTGCTCACAGCGAGGACACGGCTTCAGGTGCTCGTCACTGAACAGGGTTTCTGCCACCTGAGGGTCCACACAGAGAGAGCGGTCAGTACCAGCCGACAGGTTCTCTCAGCGTTGGGAAATAAACACTCTTCCAGTGCGTTATGCAGTTTAACAGACCCGATGCTGGATGATAAATAACCCTAACCCTAGATGGTTGGGAACATAATCCCTTCTGGGACTAGGGATGGGAATCGTTAAGGTTTTAACGGTATTCTTATATATATATATATATATATATATATATATATATATATATATATATATATATAATTATTTATTTTTTTAATAATTAAAATAAAGTTTTTATAGAAATAATAAATAGATCTATTTTCCTAATTTCTCCAGTACCGACAGCAGAACCGTTAACGTCCGATCTTATCGATACAGCTGTCTTTCAAAATTCAGCCCCGGGACCCGTTGATACCGGGTTTCAGTACCCATCCCTATCTGGGACACACAGGTGAAGAGATCTGGCATGATCAGCACAGGTGAATGAACACGATCAGCACAGGTGAGCTGCGCACCTGCAGGAACTGTCTGCGTCTGGAGCTGGCGTGGGTCGGGGTGACGGGCGGGGGGGCGAGGGGTGTTCGGGCCTGAGCCTGTACGCTGCCCAGAACCGACCTGCACACCAGCGCCACCCTGGTGTCCGCATCCGGAACATGAGCCGGCTTCCCACCCTACACACACACACACACACACACACACACACACACACACAGTCAGAGGGAAACTCAACACTACATCCTTCACTGTACTGAGACTGACAGAAGAAGAACCTCCTATATTTATCTGGATTTATATGAGTGAGAGAGTGTGTGTGAGAGAGAGAGAGAGTGTGTGTGAGTGAGTGTGTAAGAGTGTGTGTGTGAGTGAGTGAGAGTGTGTGTGAGAGATCGTCTGTAAGACAGTGTGTGTGTGAGTGAGTGTGAGAGAGTGTGTGTGAGAGTGAGTGAGAGAGAAGTGAGTGAGTGTGAGTGTGTGTGTAAGAGAGTGAGAGCGTGAGTGAGAGTGTGAGTGAGTGAATGAGAGAGTGTGAGTGTGAGTGTGAGAGAGTGTGTGTGAGAGTGAGTGAGAGAGAAGTGAGTGAGTGTGAGTGTGTGTGTAAGAGAGTGAGAGCGTGAGTGAGAGTGTGAGTGAGTGAATGAGAGAGTGTGAGTGTGAGTGTGAGAGAGTGTGAGAGAGAGTGAGTGTGAGTGTGTGTGTGTGTGTGTGAGAGAGAGCGTGAGTGAGTGTGAGTGTGTGTGTGTGTGTGTGAGAGAGAGCGTGAGTGAGTGTGAGAGAGAGTGAGAGAGAGTGAGTGTGAGAGTGAGTGAGAGTGTGAGTGAGTGAATGAAAGAGTGAGTGTGAGAGTGTGAGTGAGAGCATGAGTGAGTGAGTGAGTGCGAGTGAGTGAGTGCGAGTGAGTGAGTGCGAGTGTGAGAGTGAGTGTGAGAGAGTGCAAGTGAGAGTGAGTGTGAGAGAGTGTGAGTGAGTGTGTGTGTGAGTGTGAGAGTGAGTGAGTGAGTGTGAGAGTGTGTGTGAGAGAGAAGTGAGTGAGTGTGAGAGAGTGTGTGTGAGAGAGAGAGAGAAGTGAGTGAGTGTGAGAGTGTGTGAGAGTGAGTGAGAGAGTGAGTGTGTGTGAGAGAAGTGAGTGAGTGAGAGTGTGTGTGTGAGAGTGAGAGCGTGAGTGAGTGAGAGAGTGAGCGTGAGTGAGAGAGAGTGTGAGTGAGAGTGTGAGTGTGTGTGCGAGAGAGAGTGTGAGAGAGAGAGTGAGTGAGAGAGTGAGCGTGAGTGAGAGAGTGAGCGTGAGTGAGAGAGTGAGCGTGAGTGAGAGAGTGAGAGTGAGAGCGTGAGTGAGTGTGAGTGAGAAAAGCATCTTTACTACGAATTTAAGAGCGAGTGTTTGGAGGCAGGAAATATAATGGCAAACTCCGACTCTCAGACTGAAGAAATGATAAAAATGTGTTCTGATCGCTTGCAGTTGTAGCCGAAGATAATAATTATTTAACATCACATCTCATAAAAAAAATAAATAAAAAAAAATGCACCAATGCTTAGCTTTGGATGTCACTGAATCATTCAATAAGCTGATGTTTGGGAGTGATCAGTGTGTGTGAAAACATGCGCAGACTAAATGCAAAATTACCGCGTTTATGATAACTGGACATTCAACATGAGGTCATGTGACTGGACTGTTTTATCTAGAGCTTCACCTCCAGTGTTAGGGAGATCTTGAGCTCTCGGATGTAGCACCTCCTCCTGTGAGTGGCTCTCCGGTCTTCAGTGATGACGTCGCTCCAGTCCTCACACACCTGCCCAAACCTGCAGCGATCGCATGTTATTAACCGCTCCGCTAACAGGGTTAGGCTAACCGCTCCGCTAACAGGGTTAGGCTAACCGCTCTGCTAACAGGGTTAGGCTAACCGCTCCGCTAACAGGGTTAGGCTAACCGCTCCGCTAACAGAACGATGAGGAATATCTGCATCACTGACCTGTAGATGTCGGCTGCAGACAGAAGACTCAGGATCACCGCTAGCACGTGTCTCAGGTTCCTCATCCTCAGTTCTGAGATCACGTCCACCTTATCGAGACCCATCTTGCGGCCTATGAGCCCCGAGAGCGGCAGGCTGGTTCTGACGGGCTGGTCCCGCAGCAGTTCCTCCAGGCTCGACCCGCGGCGGCTGATGGAGAACACGGCCTGTAGCGCCGGCGTCAGCGACAGATCCTGCATCTGCAGCGTAGCGGCGCTCAGCGGCGTCCCGTCCAGAAACACCTCGTCCTTGTGCGGGTCGGCCCGCGGGTCTCTGGGCCCGTCCTCGGACTGAGAACCTCCCTCCCGGAGCGTGGACAGTCTCCGCTGCCTCTCCAGCCGCGAGCGCCTCTTCTCCCGCCCGCTCGAGCCCGGCAGAACCAGCTCCTGGAACGAGCCGTCATGGTCCACAGAGGAGTCGTGGGATTTATCCAGACCCAGAGAGCTGAAGCCGCTGTCCTCCAGGGGCGTGTCTGAGGGCGTGTCCAGAACCTGCTTCCCTGCGCGCACCGGGGACCGGAAGTTCTCCTCCGTCAGGTCGTGTGTGTGTGGGAAGTTCTCCTTCATCAGGTCGTGTGTGTGTGGGAAGTTCTCCTCCGGCAGGTCGTGTGTGTGTGGGAAGTTCTCCTCTGGCAGGTTGTGTGTGTGTGGGAAGTTCTCCTCCGCCAGGTCGTGTGTGTGGAGCGAGCTGGGAGGACCGGCTATGATGCTCTCGTCCGGGTCCGGTTCGGTGAGGCTCGTGTGGGTTAGGGTTACGCCGCTCCTGCCCGACTCCAGCGTGGACGTGACGGCCTGAGAGAACAGAAGACGCCGCTTCCGACACGAGAACACAAAGTCGTCAGCTTTTAAAGTGCTGTAAGACAGAGGCCCAGTCGGGCTGATGTCCGGGGAGTCGAAGGTCTCGCGGGTCAGGTGATCCGGTGTGGTGAAGCCAGTCTTACTCCCGTCGGATGAGGAGCGGGACACGAGCAAGCGCCTGCGGAGCGACGCGTCCTTCCGGGTCAGCTTCGGCGTCTCGCACCAGGCTAGCGGAGCGGCCGGTTCTGTGATCGAGTCCCTGGACCGGGCCTGGTCTCTTCTGTGCAGGAGAACCGTGGCCTTGGTGCCGTTGGGATGGCGCTCTCTCCTGGGTGTAAAGACCCGGTCCAATCGGCCGCTGCCGGGAACCTGCGCGCCCTCCATTATCTTCAGCTTCAACTAACGCTCGCTGGACCCAACAGTGCTGTCAAACAACACAGGAAAGTAGAAGTTAATCTGTGCATGCCATACATCATTTTACAACTATTTATTTACAGGAGATATTAATTCTAAATTATTTATCAGTGATTATTGTGATAAATCAATGTTCCTGGTAATCTTGAATCAGAAGAATAACTAAATCTTGCAGCATCTCTTCTCTTCTCTGTGACGAGGGCGGGGCAACCTGTCACTCACATGAGATCCACCAATAGCAAACCACAACCATCCAATCAATTCCCCACAGACACTTTCATGTTACATGCCGACTTTAAAGGGTTAGGCCTAGTTCACCCTAACTAAAGCACAAATGAAGTTATTTTGAATTAAATCTGAATGACAGCTATGCTGTCAAGACAGCTTTTTCATTTTACCACTTTGACGCTTCAAAAAGTTCATAAAGAGACTGTAAAACGAATCCATATGAATCGAGCGGTTTAGCCCAACATTTCTGAAGAGATACGGTCGCTTTATATCTTGAACAGATTAAATTTAGGCTTTATTTCACATAAACATTCAACAACGCACACATTAGTTGTGATAAACGGAAGCTCAAGCACAATGAGCTTCATCATCATCATCATCATCATGCGTTACGAGCTTCGGCAAGAGCTAACGTGTCAAAGTTGTGATATAAAGCCACAGTTACCTTTTTATATTTCTATTACGTGGCAGAAACAATCTTTTATATACAATTCTGTTATTAGTCAGAAATTAGTTCAAAGTAATGTCCATATGGCAATGATTTACAGCTATAAAATAAGACATGTTAGGTTGGTAATTAATGGCATGTATTCAGACACAATAAACGTGTACTAGTAATGATTACAAATGCAAGGATAATAAACAGTGTTTTGAAGATACCAGTATAGAAAGTTTCAGTCAGAATTATCAGAAAAGCCTGGAGAAATTCGGCGTTCAATTTTTGAAGTCTTCCACGATTCAGACTGTGTGTATTTATGAGACATTTATTACATTCGGTTCTGGCAACAGGAGTCGGTTATGGTTGCTATGGTGACGCGCTAAGCGGTTTCCCTCCTGCACGTTCAAACTTCGCGCCGCTTGAACTGCGCGTGCACGACAGCACAAACACACACACACACACACACACACACACACACACACACACTACTTTAAGGCATTTATAAGAACCACGATTCGTTTCAAACAATTTTTGTGAAGAAACATGCGCTTTACGCCTCGCCGCCGCTGACTGGAAGATGCCGGAACAAGATAAGAGAAAAACAAACGACACACACCGGCAGTCAGCTGTGGCTTATCACGCGCGTTTATGAGACACACACACACACACACAGAGAGAGAGAGAGACACACATTAAGGGCTGTGACACATTTAACGAGGAACATTTTTCAGATTGACAAACTTAAATCATTATTACACCCTGTGAATAAAATATTGCGTTACTTACGCGTGTCGGGTCAGAGTTTCATGCCACTGCTGCTCAGAGAGAGAGAGAGAGACGGTGAGCAGCGGGTCAATGAGGCTCCACCTTTCAAATTTCGTACGCATTTCACTGATTGGACGCGGATTTAAAGAGACTCTTCGGAATCATTTCAACAATCGAACATAAAATATTTTATACAAAAGGGTTAGATTTATTACTGATATATCATGTATTTCGAAAATTTTACAAATAAACATAAGTACTCGGGGTTTTTTTTCTAAGGAAATAATTTTGTAATTTGATCATTTCGACCACTGCCATTTTGAATAAAGAAACTTCCAGAAATAATTAGAAAAAATATTACAAAAGAAAAGTTGATAGACTATAATATGCATACTATGTGGCCAAATAAAAACCCATTAAAAATACCATAAAATCCCCTTATATAGCCAGTATTTCTGTCTTCCCTGGTCAGTCTTGCTGAAACATTTTACCATAGCGAGAGTGCATCGCTTTAGCATGTAGAAAACCACAAGTGGAGTACAATAACTGCATTTACATCCATGTGTTTTCAGAATGAATACAGTAGTTCTCTTGCCTCAGTTTTGCTTTAAATACCTAAATAAATAAGTATTCTGATCATATTTAAGCAATAAGGTGCGAGAGGCCGCTGTTTGGCAATGTGCAAGTAGAACTCAACAAATGTGAAGCAAACGGCAGTCAGTTGTTGTTTCTCTGCCACAAATCAGATTCGCTTTTCCTGAAAGAAACACCAGAAGGTTTTAGGTAAATGTGCAGTTTACAAGGTAGAACAAAAGGTCCAAGTATTGTCAATATGTTTACCACATTAACTCATAAATTGAAAAAAACACATTATAAGAACCCACAGGAGAATCTCGAGGGAACCGGTAGCGAAGGCCCATTCACACCAAGGACAATAACTACGAAAAGAAAAAAGATATATTCTAAAAACTGTTCTAAATATAAAAGAATAGTGAGTTCACCGCACAACTATAACAATAACAGCTCAGAGGTATGATATTGCTGGAATTACTTTCAGAAGGATTTTTTTTTTTTACAACAGCCAATCAGAATCCATCCTGCTTTATAGAGCTCGAGCATTTACAGTTTTGCACAATTGCGAGGACACATTTCTCAATATTTGGGTCATTTTTTTAAAAACTCTTCACTTCTTATAACCAAATTTCAGCTTCACAGCAGTTAATTTCACAATCAAAATGCACTATGACTACCAAAACACCTTATTAATTCTTCCAGAACACTTGAAAGGTTTCAAAACTGATCAATATAAGGCTGGATCTGGATGTGGTGAAGCCATCTTACTCTTCCCTGCCGACAGAGGGCGCCAAAACATCGAAATCACACGATCTGCAGCGTATCAGTCGCACATCAATAGTTTTTTTTAATACTATGTATGAACATTAATTTATAATTAGAAAGTTATCTGTAGTTTTTATGGTGTTTTCGGCCAGGATAAGCCATAATGGCTGTGTAACCGAACTAACATTAAATAAATTTCTATATGGATTTATGCAGTACATATTAACGAAGAGTTAGAGTTAGCGAAACAGCCAGTAGGTGGCGCTCCGGTAGCGCGTGAGAATGCCAACTCAGGAACAGACAGAAGGACAACGAAAGAGAAAGAGAAGACAAAGAGGAATAAAAGAACGCAATGTTCGGCAATCCACTGCAAAAACTATCAAGTGAATGAAACAAATCTTGCCTTTCATCGTTTTCCCAAAGACCCTGACAGGTAATTATTCACAGAAGTGTAGAAATATTGTGTGTTTTGAAGTGGGACCTATGCTGCTAACTTTAACTGTTTTTAGTCTAGTTATAGTAAACTTAATTCCGTTTAGGAACTGCAGATCTAGCCATAGAAACCATGATAATGATTTATGGATATGCCACTAGTTAGAATGAGCTTATTAAATTTATTTCATTGATAACTTATTTTTGTATGTAAGTTATTTGTACCTCCTGGGAAACTGTCTAACTTCATTATAACGTTAGATGAGCTCATATATCACACCTGTCATACTTAATGTAGAGAAAAATCTAACATGAATGAAATCCTTATAAGTTCTTTGAGATTAAGCATGAACATCTGGATTTATTAACAGAATTTGATTCGAATATAGACTACGATAAATATTACAGCCTTTATTGCACTATATTAAATTAAAATCCAAACACACTATTACTCATAAAACACTAAGAACAGGAACTTTACACAGTGATTGGTGGTAGGGTTAGGGTTAGTTTAAGGGTTACTGCGTGTGTTTTGATGCTCAGCTGATCTCTGATGTTGATCATTGTGAGAAGAGAGAAACTGAGCGTAGAGAAATGAGTTCTAGTGACTGTAAACTCTACTGACTGCAGCGCTTATAATAAACAGAGCGATATCATCCGCTGGTGTGAACGCTGATATAGTTATGGTTATTATAATTATTATCGGTACAGTTCTCGTTCTTCAGTCTTTTGTGTTTTGACGTCACGCCTGCAGCACAGCTGAGCCACGCCCACTCTCTGTTGGCGTTGCCATGGGAACCTGACGCGGCTGGTCGAGCTCGTGCTGGAATCAAACAAGAGAAACTGCAGGAAAACTCTCCGGTGTCTTTATCGCGGTTTGGTGAGTTTAAGAGCCTCAAACTAAATTAATCATTATCAGAGATATTTATCTGTGTGTGTCTGTAGTTTAGGGAATGAAATGTAAGTTAAATATGACCAGCTCTCTGTGGCCATTCACAAACTACATGTTTTGGCTTTGTGTTTGAGTATTGAGAATGAGGACATACTCATAGGTAGCTTGCGGTCACGTGACGAATTGAGCCCGTCCACCATTTTGGGAGGATACGCTATCGGTTGCCAGGGGCAACAGTGCAAGAGCAATACAGAGACGGAGCAGGAAAGACGGCTCGAGGAATTATAATAGAAATTACGAGAAAATTAAGAAGAAATGGAGATGAATGCGGCAAAAGAAAAGGGTCCTTACAGGGAGAAACTTACTACCAATGCCAAACATTATTTTTATTTTTTTTTACTTTTAAAATTTAAAATACGAAAAAACTGTAACACATGGTTGCTACGGTTTCCACGACAATCGTGTGAGACACTGGAGCAGTTTTTTTACACATCAGTGTTTTCCAGGCATTCTAAAATAGTGCGACAACCTCCTCTACTACCAATAGATAGATTTCCGATGACGTCACATTTCTCCCGCAACTCCTTACGGCGCCATCTTGTGTGTCAAGTGGGTCAAGCGTTTGTGTTACGGAGCATGATAATATCCTGAATCGGCATTATTCTGAACATAAAAATCATACGATTATTCTCCGTTTGGCTGGAGTTAATATTCAGTGCTGCTCTTGTGAACATTTAGAGGTTTTGTGCTCTGGAGATGTGACACTTTATCTAATCATTTCCAAGATGCGCTAGCTCTCATCGGCTGTCAAATCGCTGTACCCAGGCGGCTACTATCGACACAGCCCTTGAGAGGTGTTGGCTGGGCAGAAGCACACTCTGACGATTGTCCACCTTCATCACTTTCTCTGTGGCCACATCAGCTGGTCGAGCCAGAGGCAGAGGCTAACGTTACACCTGGAGCACATCGCTCCGTGCCTCTGCTCTCCATCTCTCTCCTAAGTTACACTAAATTAGTTCGGAGCGTTGTGTTGTTGTTGTTTTTTTACCCAGATGGTGTTGTCTTGACACTGAGTCTAAATGTACCATATAATAAGGGCTGTGCAGATATCAGCCGCCTGGCTACAGCGATGTGAACCGTCAATGCAGGGCTCCAGACTAACATTTCCACGAGTGAGAGAGAGCAAGACAGCGCTTAGTTTGGAGACGGTGAAGTCTTGTTTACATGTTCGCCTGGCTCCGAAGAGAGAGAGAGAGAGTGCGCGCGCGCGACCGGCTCTCTCTCTATCTGCTCGTTCTTTCAGTTAAACATGCACCCAGTTCATCTACATTACTCACCGATCAAATAAGACTTTGGCGGGACAAAAATTCACTTTGGCGGGCGCTAAAACAAGTTCAGTGCAGGAGAATTCATGCGTGAATTTAAGTGTAGTGTATGACCATGCACTCGCACAAATGCGACCACTCAATTTCACATCATATCTTGCCTTGCAAACATCGTCTAATGTGTCCCTGTAAATAACCTTAACCTTGTCGCCAGGTTTGGAGGAATTTGTCATCGTTATCTCACACAAAAGAGTCAAAAATACTTTATATTAACTGGCTTTCTATTAATGCAGCACAGTGAATGAGCCGTGTCTCCCAGTGGCTTACTGACAGCTTTGACACACAACATGGCGGCGCGCCGCAGAGGATAATGGGTAATTCGAGAAACGGAAACCCATCTATACAAACAATGAACGGCGCTGGCGGGTATCCTCCCAAAATGGCGGAAAGGGGAGGATGACGCGGTCTCTGAGGGCGGGGCGCTGTGTCGTGACGACATCTCCTCATTCTCATTATAATCAGCAAATATAATTAATTTGCACTGGAAGTTCAGGGTGCGTGTGTGTGTTTGTGTGCGCGTGCGTGTGCGTGCGTGTGTTTGTGTGTGTGCGTGTGTGTGTGTGTGTGTGCGTGCGTGCGTGTGCGTGCGTGTGCTGCAGGTGTCATGAGTGCTCCAGGCTCCAGCTGCGTGTCGGTTCCTGTGGATCATCTGGATTACAGCTTCATCCAGAGCTGCTCAGACCTCAAATATCTGGAGAAGATCCTGAGAGTTCTGCAGTGAGACCCTTCTGTCTGTCTGTCTGCCTGCCTTTCTGTCTGTCTGCCTTTCTGTCTGTCTGCCTTTCTGTCTGTCTGTTTGTCTTTCTGTCTTCCTTTCTGTCTGTCTGTCTGCCTGCCTTTCTGTCTGTCTGTCTGTCTGCCTGTCTGTCTGCCTTTCTGTCTGTCTGTCTGTCTGTTTGTCTTTCTGTCTTCCTTTCTGTCTGTCTGTCTGTCTGTCTGTCTGCCTGCCTGCCTGCCTGCCTTTCTGTCTGTCTGTTCATGTCTTTCTGTCTTCCTTTCTGTCTGTCTGTCTGTCTGCCTTTCTGTCTGTCTGTCTGTCTGTTTATCTTTCTGTCTTCCTTTCTGTCTGTTTGTCTGTGTGCACTCACATGTGGTGCTGGTGTTCCTCAGGTCTGGACTGGAGGGTTTTTACCCTCATCTGATTGAGTTCTGTGAGAGACACATAGAGAAACTGGACCCAAAGTCTCGAGTCCTGAGGAAGGAGAATCGCGCCGCAACCGCTGCCTGTTTCTCCACAGAGGAATGGAGGAACATCTCTGAAGACCTGCAGGTTAAACCCACAAAACCCCAAAATAACAGAACATTAAACCCTCACAGATCAACTCTATATTCAGTTAGTTCTGATTCATATAATCAGTTATTGAGTTTTTATCTGTTAAGTACAATGAACAATGAACCATATTTGAGTGTAATGAACTCATTTCATTTAGTAATTTTGACGTTTGATGCTTTAGCACACACTGTAGAACATCCTTGATCTTTGCTTCACTTTTTAAGTATGATTTAAACAAGAATATTTAACTGAAAAGGAAAATCTAAACAAATAATTTTTAATTAAAAAATATATATTTTAAAGAAAATTTTGTGCTATCACAACATCCTTTAAAGAAGGTCCATTACATTCATAATTATGATTTTTAATAAATTCTCACACTGATCTGAATTTTGTCATGTATTTCACAGATGTGGGAAAGAAGCATCAGATCAGATGAAGCGGCGCTGAAGCGAAGCCCCATATTCCGTGACGCTGAAAACCTTCCGCCAGTTCGTTCCTCAGACGGGCCTCTTCAGGTTAAGGTTCTTAGATCTGCAGCTCTCAGACTCAATCATGAACCCTTTCCTATCTAACTTTCCCATCTAACTTTCCCACCTAACATTCCCACCTAACATTCCCATCTAACATTCCCATCTAAAATTCCCATCTAACATTCCCATCTAACTTTCCTATCTAACTTTCCCATCTAACATTCCCACCTAACATTCCCATCTAACATTCCCATCTAAAATTCCCATCTAACATTCCCATCTAACTTTCCCATCTAACTTTCCCATCTAACATTCCCATCTAAAATTCCCATCTAACATTCCCATCTAACTTTCCTATCTAACTTTCCCATCTAACATTCCCATCTAAAATTCCCATCTAAAATTCCAATCTAACATTCCCATCTAACTTTCCCATCTAACTTTCCCATCTAACTTTCTCATCTAACTTTCCATCTAACTTTCCCACCTAACATCCCCACCTAACATTCCCATCCAACTTTCCCATCTAACATTCCCATTTAAATTTCCATCTAACATTCCCACCTAACATTCCCATCTAACTTTCCCATCCAACTTTCCCATCTAACTTTCCATCTAACTTTCCCATCTAACATTCCCATCTAACTTTCCCATCCAACTTTCCCATCCAACTTTCCCATCTAACTTTCCCATCTAACTTTTCCATCCAACATTCCCATCTAACTTTCCCATCTAACATTCCCATCTAAAATTCCCATCTAACATTCCCATCTAACTTTCCTATCTAACTTTCCCATCTAACATTTCCATCTAACATTTCCATCTAACATTCCCATCTAACTTTCCCATCTAACATTCCCATCTAAAATTCCCATCTAACTTTCCCATCTAACTTTCCATCTAACTTTCCCATCCAACTTTCCCATCTAACTTTCCCATCTAACATTCCCATTTAAATTTCCATCTAACATTCCCACCTAACATTCCCATCTAACTTTCCCATCCAACTTTCCCATCTAACTTTCCCATCTAACTTTCCCATCCAACTTTCCCATCCAACTTTCCCACCTAACTTTCCCATCTAACATTCCCATCTAAAATTCCCATCTAACATTCCCATCTAACTTTCCCATCTAACATTCCCATCTAAAATTCCCATCTAACATTCCCATCTAACTTTCCTATCTAACTTTCCCATCTAACATTTCCATCTAACATTTCCATCTAACATTCCCATCTAACTTTCCCATCTAACTTTCCCATCTAACATTCCCATCTAAAATTCCCATCTAACTTTCCCATCTAACTTTCCATCTAACTTTCCCATCCAACTTTCCCATCTAACTTTCCCATCTAACATTCCCATTTAAATTTCCATCTAACATTCCCACCTAACATTCCCATCTAACTTTCCCATCCAACTTTCCCATCTAACTTTCCCATCTAACTTTCCCATCCAACTTTCCCATCCAACTTTCCCATCTAACTTTCCCATCCAACTTTCCCATCCAACTTTCCCACCTAACTTTCCCATCTAACTTTCCCATCTAACTTTTCCATCCAACTTTCCCATCTAACTTTCCCATCTAACTTTCCCACCTAACTTTCCCATCTAACATTTCCATCTAAAATTCCCATCTAAAATTCCCATCTAACATTCCCATCTAACTTTCCCATCTAACTTTCCCATCTAACTTTCCATCTAACTTTCCCACCTAACATTCCCACCTAACATTCCCATCTATCTTTCCCATCCAACTTTCCCATCTAACATTCCCATTTAAATTTCCATCTAACATTCCCACCTAACATTCCCATCTAACTTTTCCATCCAACTTTCCCATCTAACTTTCCCATCTAACTTTCCCACCTAACTTTCCCATCTAACTTTCCCACCTAACATTCCCATCCAACTTTCCCATCCAACTTTCCCACCTAACATTCCCATCTAACATTCCCATCTAACTTTCCCATCTAACATTCCCATCTAACATTCCCATCTAACTTTCCCATCCAACTTTCCCATCTAACTTTCCCACCTAACTTTCCCACCTAACATTCCCATCTAACTTTCCCATCCAACTTTCCCATCCAAGTTTCCCATCTAACTTTCCCACCTAATTTTCCCACCTGCTCTAACATTCCCGTAGAGAAGCGTCAGCGGACAGACAGTGAAGACCGTGAAATCGTCCCGCGTACCACGTCCATACAGTGACTGGGACAGGTTAGTGTGGAACTGTGTGTGTGTGTGTGTGGAACTGTGTGTGTGTGTGTGTGTGTACTTGTACAACTATCTTTGTGAGGACCAGTTTGAGTTTTAGACCATTGGAGTGAGGACAAATACCCCTTTTCCACCAAGGCAGAGCTGGTGCTGGTTCGGAGCCAGAGCCTAGTTTCAAATCGGTTCTTTGTTTTTCCACCGCCAAAGCACCAGCTCCGAACCAGTAAAACTGGTTCTTAAGTAGCACCAAATCATTGCAGGGTCTAGAACGGAGCCAAGAAAGAACCGCTTGCGTCAGAGGCTGGGGGCGGGGTTACCGTGGCCAACAAGACTGAAGAGAAACTTGTGACCGCCATTTTCAAATAGCAGCTAATCGAGCTAACAGCAGCTAAACACGATGGACGCGATTAAACAAAAACAGCAGTGGTCAGACGACGAAACAAGCTGCTTTCTTGCACTTTGGTCCTCTTCAGAAGTCCAGAGTAAGTTAGACGGGGCTTTGCGGACGAAACCGGTTTTGCAGAAAATACAAAGAGAAATGGCTGAAGCGGGGTTCGACCGGAGCCTCGAACAGATAAGCAACAAACTAAAAAAACTAAAAAAGGACTACAGGGACCAGAAAAAGGACCTCGGTCGAAGCGGAAATGGTCGCATGGCATTGGTGTATTCAAAGAATCACTCGTTCCCTCTGTTAAAATACATCATTAATGCAGCTCTGATGTCAGCCCCTTCTGTGTTTGCACGCTCAGGTAATCTCTGAACAGGAGGTTCAATGTTTAGAGTCACAGCAGGTCAGTGCAATCTTCTTGCTCAGCTCCAGCTTGCAGTCGTTTCTTTTTAGGAGGCACCTCCATCGTCCTTTTAATCTCCCAAAAGACATCTCCACAACCGATCGTGCACTGCTCAGCCTGTAATTGTATGTGTGCTGTTCAGGGGTCAGTCTGCCAGTGTCGGAAAAGGGCTTCATGAGCCAATTCTGCATGGGGTATGCCGGATCACTGATCAGGTAATGTCCAACATCACAGCCAGAGATGGTCACTTTGTTTTGCCCTAGTAATTCCCCATCATTTAGGGCCTCCCACAAATGTGACTGTCGTAGCACTCTGGCATCATGCACACTCCCTGGATAGCCAACACAAACATCCCAGAAAAGACCTTTGCCATCCACAACTGCTTGCAGAACGATAGAATGCCAGCCTTTACGATTAAAATAGTCTTGTGGATAATCCTCTGGTGCAATTATTGGAATGTGGCTGCCATCAATTGCACCCACACACTGTGGAACTCTCCAACGATTATTAAAGAAAGTGGCCATTTCTAGCAACTTTTCAGCATCAGGAAATCTTATGTGGATGGGAAGGAGTATTGTGATGACTGTGTTGCAGAATTCCTGAACACAATTAAATACAGTGCTGAGGCCTACTCCAAAAAGATGGCTGATCGTCCTATATTCAACACCTGTGGCGAGTTTCCAAATGGCAATTGCCACACGCTTTCGGATTGAGACACACACACGGTAGTTTGTGTTTCTTCTCCCCATGGCATGCTTGACCTGACTGCAGATGTACTCAAACGATTCTGGGGATACGCGGAAATTCTGCATGAATTGTAACGGGGTGAAATCCGGAACAATTGTGTCCCACCAGTGGTCAGATCGTGGGTATGCCCACATTACTGGTGACCTCCGCCTTGCCTTCAGCTGCAAGATTGCCTGTAAAGATAAATAAATAAATATATATATATAAAAGTTTCATTTATGGGAAATATGTATATTTTCTATAAAGTATACAGTGCAGTATAAATACTATAAAAACAGTTGAGCTGTAACAGTGAAGCATTTATTAATTCATCTATAAGTACTACTTATAAGACAGGGCTACTTTATTTATATGGTTTTATTCAGTCTTTTTAGGTTCATTGTGTTTTCAGACAACTTATTTTCATAGCCTTCTTGTCCAGTGAAAACCATGTATAAATCTAAATTTGGACATTTTTTTAATAGGCTACACATTACATCTGCAGTAATAGTAAAAACATAATAATAATAATAATAAAGCCTATAATAAAACAACACTGACACTGGTCACATTTTTCTGCAGATTATGTGTGGTTGTAGTGGTTTTTGCTTGTAACATAACGTTACATACAGTTTTTACAAAACGGCGTCGTTATACTTATTCAACCAATGCTTAATACATTTATTTAACTACAATGTGATCGATTATCAGCAAAGTCGATGCTAGGAGGTTAGCAACATGCTGAGGCTAAAATATAAATCTAAGGCTAAAGTCGGCATCTTATTGTTAAAAATAAATGTTATGCACATACCGTTACTCTCGCTTGTAATCTCCGTCTGTACAAATAATGGCGAGCCGCGCGAACACGTTGGATCCGCCATGTTTGGATGCCGATGTAGGTCCGCAAAGCCATGAACATCAATAGCAAAGCAACATCCGCCATTGTTGATGATGTGTTTGTGTTTGGCGCCGCCGCGCTAACGTTGCTGGGAAAGATGAGACGTAGCTGTGACGTAAGACCTGGCTCTGCGCTGGCTCTTTTAGCCTGTGGAAAAGCAAACCGGTTCTTTGGAGGCTCGTCAGTCGAACCAACTCCGAACCGGCACTAGCTCTAGCTCCGAACCAGCACCTGGTTCTTGTTGGTGGAAAAGGGGTAAAAGAGAGTAAAGTGAGGACATTTTGGCCGGTCCTCACTTTCTGAGAGCCTTTAAAGGCCTGTTTTAGGGTTAAAAAAGTTATTAATTTAGTTAATTTATATATATAGCGGCTCTGGAGAAAACCGTGATGTCATCGTCCAGCTCAGTTCAGTTCTCATATAATAGTGCAGGAGATCAATAATATTGTAGAATATTAAATGTCCCCAACTAAGCAGCCAAAAGACAAAAGCGACAGTGAAGGAACCAAAACTCCATCAGTGACAGAATGGAGGAGAAACCAGACTAGCCAACTAACCCGAACCAACAGTGTGTGATTATGATTCAGGCATTACAGGTCAGAGGTCAGATTGGATCAGAACATTCAGAATATTATCCAGTTCTATCTGGTTGAACGTCGGTATGGAGACGAGTTTGCGGAGGATCAGTGCCGATGGCTGTCGTGTCGATGAAAACTAATGCCATGTTTCCTAATGATATCTCCCAAGGGTAGCATGTACAGAGTGTGTGTGTGTGTGTGTGTGTGTGTGTGTGTGTGAGGGTAGCATGTACAGAGTGAACAGCAGCGGTCCTAGTACTGAGCCTTGTAGTACGCCATACTGAACTTGTGATCGATAAGACATCTTTCATTTACTGCTACAAACTGATAACGGTCAGATAAGTTTGATTTAAACCATGCTAGTGCAATTCCACTAATGCCAACATAGTTTTCTAGTCTATTTAAAAGAATGTTGTGGTCATCAAATGCAGCACTAAGATCGAGTAACACTAATAAAGAGATACAACCACGATCAGATGATAAGAGCAAATCATTTGTGACTCTAATGAGAGCAGTCTCAGTACTATGGTACGGTCTAAATCCTGACTGGAAATCCTCAGATATCATTTCTTTCTAGAAAGGAACATAGTTGTGAAGATACTGCCTTTTCTAGTATCTTTGACAGAAAAGGTAGATTCGAGATCGTAATTGACTAATTGACTAATTCTGTACGATCAAGTTGGGGTTTTTTTAACAAGCGGTTTAATCATAGCCAGCTTAAAAGTTGTTGGTACGTATCCTAGAGACAAAGATGAATTAGTGATATTAAGAAGAGGATCTGTGACCTCTGGAAGCATCTCTTTCAGTAGCTTAGTCGGTATAGGGTCTAACATACATGTTGGTGATTTAGATGATTTAACGAGTTTAACGAATTCTTCCTCTTCTATAGCAATAAATGAATCAAATTTTTCCTCAGGGAGACTACAATGCACTGCCTGATGCGATACTGTAGTAGACGGTTGCATAGTAATAATGTGTTGTGTAAGGGTGTGTTCTGTCGCTGCAGGTTTGATGTGGAGGCTGAGTGCACTAAGATAGACGAGAGCCGCACAAACACCATCCGTCCAGAGCTGCCTACAGTCAAGCAGACACACAGCACAGGTCAGAGGTCATCCAACAAACCTTAAAGCTGCTGAGTGTCACTTGTGCTACAACAACAATAACAGACAGAGAGTCTGACAGACAGAGAGACAGACAGAGACAGACAGACAGAGAGTCAGACAGACAGAGAGACAGACAGAGAGACAGACAGACAGAGAGTCAGACAGACAGACAGACAGACAGAGACAGACAGACAGAGAGTCAGACAGACAGAGACAGACAGACAGAGAGTCAGACAGACAGACAGAGAGTCAGTCAGACAGAGAGACAGACAGACAGAGTCAGTCAGACAGAGAGTCAGACAGAGAGTCAGACAGACAGACAGACAGACAGACAGAGAGTCAGACAGACAGACAGACAGACAGAGAGAGAGACAGACAGACAGAGAGTCAGACAGACAGAGAGTCAGACAGACAGAGAGTCGGTCAGACAGAGAGTCAGACAGACAGAAAGAGAGACAGACAGACAGAGAGTCAGACAGACAGAGAGTCAGTCAGACAGAGAGTCAGTCAGACAGAGAGTCAGACAGACAGAGAGTCAGACAGACAGAGTCAGTCAGACAGACAGAGAGTCAGACAGACAGACAGACAGAGAGAGAGACAGACAGACAGAGAGTCAGACAGACAGACAGACAGACAGACAGAGAGAGAGACAGACAGACAGAGAGTCAGACAGACAGAGAGTCAGACAGACAGAGAGTCGGTCAGACAGAGAGTCAGACAGACAGAAAGAGAGACAGACAGACAGAGAGTCAGAGAGTCAGACAGACAGAGAGTCGGTCAGACAGAGAGTCAGACAGACAGAGAGAGAGACAGACAGACAGAGAGTCAGACAGACAGAGAGTCAGTCAGAGAGTGAGCCAGACAGACAGACAGACAGACAGACAGAGAGACAGTCAGACAGACAGACAGACAAAGAGTCATTCAGACAGAGAGTCAGACAGACAGACAGACAGAGAGTCAGTCAGACAGAGAGTCAGTCAGACAGAGAGTCAGACAGACAGACAGACAGACAGAGAGACAGACAGACAGACAGAGAGTCAGACAGAGAGACAGACAGAGAGAGAGACAGACAGAGAGTCAGACAGACAGACAGAGAGAGAGACAGACAGACAGACAAAGAGTCATTCAGACAGAGTCAGTCAGACAGACAGACAGACAGACAGAGAGTGTCAGACTGTCTTGTTTTGAAATAACAAATGTAATTATTTAATGAGCTCATATTCTCTAAAAGTCACATGTTGGAATATTCAAGGACTGAGGTCCTCTGTTTTTGGTATTAAGAGCCAACATTCAGACTTTAAAAAGGAAATTCATGATTCTGACATCATAATACTGCAGGAAACATGGAATGTTAGGGATTTGTCCACTGGTTGCCCGACTGGATTTAGGGAAGTAGTTCTACCATCAACGAAACTAAGAGGGGTGACTCAGGGCAGAGAGTCAGGGGGGATGCTGATATGGTATAGAGCAAATCTCATAGACTCAATCAAAACCATACAAATCGGAAAATTTTACATTTGGTTAAAAATCCAAAAAGACATCGTCTCCACAGACCGGGACATATTCTTGTGTGCTATATACCTCCCCCCAGCCGAGTCTCCCTATTACAGTGAAGAAACCTTCTCCATCCTGCAAGAGGAGATTAGCCATTTCCAGACCAAAGGGAATGTGTTAATGTGTGGCGATTTAAACGCCAGAACTGGAAATGAACCAGACTTTGTCAGCACACAGGGAGACAAGTATACAAACACCAGCCACCCTCTGCCCTCATACCAGCTCAGAAATAATTATGACCAATTTACAAACAGAAGTGGGCGAAGTCTACTTGAGCTCTGTCGATCACTGGGCCTGTATATAGTGAACGGTCGCATACGGGGAGACTCTTTTGGTTGTTATACCTTTAATTCTTTCCTGGGCAACAGTACTGTCGATTATTTCATCACAGACATTGACCCAGTGCATCTCAGAGCATTCACAGTCAGTCCTCAAACACCTCTGTCAGACCACTGTAAAATTACGCTATATTTAAGACGAACTCATACCAATGAATCACGCAGACAGCCCTCTCATTTACTGAAGCTGCAACAACCCTACAAGTGGACAAAAAACAGCACAGAAAACTATCAAAATGCAATAGAAAGCCAAACTATCAAATTATTATTAGACAAATTTATAACTAACACATATTCACAAAATAAATTGGGCATAAATCTGGCACTAAGTGACATTACCAACATTTTCCACCAAACAGCATCCATGTGCAATTTGAAAAAGAAATCATCAAAAAGAAAACCAAAAAACACCAGCGAAATGTGGTTTGACAGTGAGTGCAAACATATCCGAACAACTGTACGAAATCTGTCAAATCAAAAACACAGAGATCCTGACAATGAAGAACTCCGCCATCAATATCATGAAGCTCTTAGACTGTACAAACAAACTCTAAGAGTAAAAAAGGAAAAACACACAGAACAATTATTTCAAGAAATGGAGGAGTCCATAAATACCAGTAACTTCTGGAACAACTGGAACACTCTCTATAGACCACAGCAGGAAGAACTGGCCATTCAGAACGGGGACATATGGAGGACACACTTTGAAAATCTGTACAAAACACCTGAAACAAATCCTGCTCGAAATGAATTAAAAACCAAATTAGAAATCCTGAAAGAAAAAATTAAAGACAACCAGAACCCCCTAGATTTCCCAATCACTGTAGATGAGCTTACAGAGAGACTACATGCTTTAAAACCCAACAAGGCATGTGGCATTGATGGAACATTAAACGAAATGATCAAATACACCAACAACAAATTCAAAACTGCAATAATCAAATTATTCAATATTGTTTTGAGTGTAGGATATTTCCCCGACTCCTGGAACCAAGGCCTGATTACACCGATCTTTAAACAAGGAGACAAATATGAGCCAAACAATTACAGAGGCATATGTGTCAATAGCAACCTGGGGAAAATATTCTGTTCCATTATTAATGTAAGACTGCAGAACTTTCTTAAAACACACAAAATTCTGGACAAAAGTCAGATTGGTTTTCTGCCCAAACACAGAACATCTGACCACATCTACACCCTCCACACCATCATCGATAAACATGTTTACCAGAATAAATCTAAAGTCTTCGCTTGCTTTATTGACTTTGAGAAGGCTTTCGACTCGATCTGGCACGAAGGACTCTTCCTAAAACTACTGGAAAATGGGATTGGAGGGAAAACATTTGATCTGATAAACACCATGTATAAAAACAACACATGTGCTGTAAAAATAGGGAATAGTCGAACAGAATTTTTCCCCCAAAATCAAGGAGTCAGACAAGGTTGCCCATTGAGCCCCACTCTATTTAACATCTATATAAATGAATTAGCCAAAGCATTAAATAACTCCACTGCCCCCGGCCCAACCCTGACGGACTCAGAGGTCAGATGTCTCCTCTTTGCAGATGATCTAGTCATTCTGTCAGAAACAAAAGAGGGACTACAACAGCTCCTCGACGTCGTAGAGACATTCAGTCTAACGTGGGCTCTCAAAATTAACTTAGCTAAAACAAAAATAATGATTTTTCAAAATAGATCCAGGTGTAGGGAAAATAAATATGTCTTCAAAGCAGGAAACCAAGTCCTCCAACACACCCACGAATACACATATCTGGGACTAAGGCTGAGTTCAACAGGGAACTTTAATCTGGCTGTGAATGAACTGAAAGCGAAAGCAATGAGAGTCTTCTACATGATTAAAAACACTATTCGGCATGAAATTCCAATTCAAACCTGGCTAAAAATCCTAAAAGCAATAATTGAACCCATTGCTCTGTATGGCAGCGAGATATGGGGACCTCTGAAAACCCAAGATTTCTCAAAATGGGAAAAAGAGGAAATCGAAACTCTGCATACCCAAATTTGTAAAAGCATCCTAAAAGTAAACAGAGCGACACCAAACAACTCGTGCAGAGCTGAATTAGGACAATACCCCCTGCTGATCACTATCCAAAAAAGAGCTGTGAAGTTCTACCAGCACCTGAAGCGCAGTGACCCGAGCTCATACCAGGCTGAGGCCCTGCGGTGTCAGGAGCAGAACCGGCACCGGAGCGCACTCTCACAGCTCATGCTGAAACTACAGCCAGACCAGCACTGCACTATCTGGCCCAACCAAATTATTAAATTACAAAAACAAAATTACATTACCTATTGGAAAGATGCTACTAAATCACAAAAGAAGATGGAACTCTATTTACACCTGAAAAGAGACTATACACCAGCAGAATACCTGAGCTGTGTGAAAGAGCATAAAATGAGAAAGACCCTGACCAAGTACAGGCTGAGTGACCACAGTCTGGCTGTAGAGAGAGGCCGGCACAGGCAGAGATGGCAGCCGAGAGAGCAGAGGCTGTGTTCACTGTGCTCTCAGGGAGAGGTGGAGACAGAAGAACACTTCCTGATACACTGTGATCACTATCACAGCATTAGATCAGACTATTTCACTAGATTCCAACAACTAGAACCAAATTTTATGGCACTACCAAATTCAGAAAAATTAAATCATATTTTGGGTGAGGACTCCAGCTCAATCACAACAGCAGCAAAATATGTGACAGCCTGCCACAAACTACGAGAGTCAGCCAGTGGACAAAACCAAAGTCAGAATCATCCTTATCTCGTCTGAATGTTGGTACTAATGTACAAAGGTGTTTTTTTTGTTTTTCTTGTTTATATAAATATATTCATACATTTGTTTACTGATTGATTTATTGAATTTATTGATTATTTGTGTATGTAATGTCCATTTATGTAATGGCCAATGCTTTGGCAATACTGTACAAGTCATGCCAATAAAGCTCATTGAATTTGAAAAAATTTGAGTGAGCCAGACAGACAGACAGAGAGTCAGACAGACAGACAGAGAGAGAGACAGACAGACAGACAGACAGACAAAGAGTCATTCAGACAGAGTCAGTCAGACAGACAGAGAGACAGACAGACAGAGAGACAGACAGACAGTGAGACAGACAGACAGAGAGACAGACCGACAGAGAGGTCTGCCCGGTACGTGAGGTCCTGTCACGACAAAAGAGCCTCCAGCAGGACAGAGCTACCAACTGTATAAATATTATAAGATTAGACATGTTTATTGCTATGTTTATTTTCATGTAATTTCTATTTTCTTTTTATTATTATTTATTTTTATTTTATAGTGTTATGAATGCTTTGGCAATGTAAAGATTTCTTTCACCATGCCAATAAAGCTATTTGAATCTTGAATCAGA
>NC_139979.1:10000-52500 GCF_963993115.1 Abramis brama | reverse complement strand
GTGTAGCTTTACTGCGTCGCGCCACTGTGCAAACACATCTGGGTCACCTGCAGGAATCCCATGATGACCTGAGAGCCGTTCTTCTGATGGAGCCGCACAACACAACTGCGCTGGTACACGCACACACAGACGCGATGCCTCACACTGACCACATGATGGCGCTTTCACATAACACACTTACTGTACATGCATATGAAAGAGACCAAAAATCATCATTCTGCCATCATTTACTCGCCTTCATAACATTCAAACCTGTATGAAAAACGTTGGCAGCCAAACAACATTGGACCCCATTACTTTCATCATTCTATGGACAAAAAACACATTTAAAATATCTTCTTTTGTGATTCGCAGAAGAAAGTCATACAGGTTTGAATTACATAATTGGAGGGAATGATGACAGAATGATGACTTTTGTCTGAACACTCCCTATAAACATAACGTGACCTCTGACCTTCAGAAGCTGAGGGACGAGACGGAGCATCAGGAGAGACACGACACCGGCAGGAAGATCCTCATTCAGGAGGAGGAAGAAGAGGAGGAAGAAGAGAAGGAGGGGGAAGGTGAGGAGGAGGAGGAGGGGGAAGAAGAAGAGGAGGAGGAAGGTGAGGATGAGTGTCTGTGGAAAGACAGAGAGAAACTGTGTAAATGTTCTTTGATCATGAACTGTGGGATATCAGAGAGCTGCTGTGTTTGGTTCAGATGCTCAGGAAGAAAGCACACACACTCTCACACACACACACACACACACACACACAGGCCATCTCTGAACACACAGCAGCAGGGACACACACACACACACACACACACACAGGCCATCTCTGAACACACAGCAGCAGGGACACACACACACACACACACAGGCCATCTCTGAACACACAGCAGCAGGGACACACACACACACACACACACACACACATGCCATCTCTGAACACACAGCAGCAGGGACACACACACACAGGCCATCTCTGAACACACAGCAGCAGACACACACACACACACACACACACAGGCCATCTCTGAACACACAGCAGCAGGGACACACACACACACACACAGGCCATCTCTGAACACACAGCAGCAGGGACACACACACACACACACACACACACACAGGCCATCTCTGAACACACAGCAGCAGGGACACACACACACACACACAGGCCATCTCTGAACACACAGCAGCAGGGACACACACACACACACACACACACAGGCCATCTCTGAACACACAGCAGCAGGGACACACACACACACACACACACACACACACATGCCATCTCTGAACACACAGCAGCAGGGACACACACACACAGGCCATCTCTGAACACACAGCAGCAGACACACACACACACACACACACACAGGCCATCTCTGAACACACAGCAGCAGGGACACACACACACACACACAGGCCATCTCTGAACACACAGCAGCAGGGACACACACACACACACACACACACAGGCCATCTCTGAACACACAGCAGCAGGGACACACACACACACACACAGGCCATCTCTGAACACACAGCAGCAGGGACACACACACACACACACACACAGGCCATCTCTGAACACACAGCAGCAGGGACACACACACACACACAGGCCATCTCTGAACACACAGCAGCAGGGACACACACACACACTCACACACACACACAGGCCATCTCTGAACACACAGCAGCAGGGACACACACACACACACACACACACACACACGCACGCACGCACACACACACAGCCCATCTCTGAACATACAGCATCAGGGACACACTCACACACACACACACACACACACACACACACACACACACACACAGGCCATCTCTGAACACACAGCAGCAGGGACACACACACACACACACACAGGCCATCTCTGAACACACAGCAGCAGGGACACACACACACACACAGGCCATCTCTGAACACACAGCAGCAGGGACACACACACACACACAGCCCATCTCTGAACACACAGCAGCAGGGACACACACACACACACACACACAGGCCATCTCTGAACACACAGCAGCAGGGACACACACACACACACACACACACAGGCCATCTCTGAACACACAGCAGCAGGGACACACACACACACACAGCCCATCTCTGAACACACAGCAGCAGGGACACACACACACACACACACACACAGCCCATCTCTGAACATACAGCAGAAAAAATAAAAATGTAGGGTGGGACTTGGCGTGGCTCTAAAAAAGTTGGAGGCGGGTCTGAATAAGAGCTTACAGTGGATTGTAAGAAATGGGCGGAGCTTAAGTAGACAAAATGATCAGAAAAGCATACGTCAATAGAGAGAAGTTTGATGTTTTCACTCCAGTTATGACAACTTTATTTAGGCCAAAAAAGTTGAATTGTAAAACTTGAATTGATCATGAACAGATGCTGTAGAAGAACGTCTCGCTGTGGTTCCAGAGTCTGAGCTCCTGAAGGACGAGGCAGTGGACCGACACACTCACTGTCTTCAGCTGAAACCAGACCAATGTGCCGTTTACACCAACAGGTACGATTGACATGATTGTGTGTGTGACAGTAGGATACGCAGACAGGTGACACGTACGTATGTGTGTATGTGTGTGTGTGTTTCAGAGCGCTCTGCTACATCAAACCCCAGCGCTTCACTGAAGCCCGGCAGGACTGTGACTCCTCCCTTCAGCTCCAACCCACCAATAAGAAAGCTTTCTATAGACGTGCACTGGCCAATAAGGGCTTGAAGGTGAGTGTGTCACTGTGACGACCTGTCTACCCCTCCAATCATCTTCATTCAAGCAACAACATGAATATTGAGATTATTTTAAAGTCGGCATGAAACAGAAGTTGCGCTGGTCTTTTCTTTCCTATTGTGACGGATATCAGACTGAAATGCTTCTGGAACAAGAACAAATTTATTATTTTAAATGATTTATTGGTGCACATCATCACTATTGTGTTAAATTCAGAGGTGGGTAGTAACAAAGTACATTTACTTGAGTATTTTTTTGGTAAAATTGTTCTTTTAAGAGTAGATTTAAATGTGGGTACTTTTACTTTAACTCGAGTACATTTCTAATGAAAAAAATTGTACTTTTACTTTATTACGTTGGGCGACGTTCCTCTCGTTACTTTATTTTAATGCAATACATGTTGTTAAATGCGTAGTTTATACCAAGCGCGATGTATCTTTTTTTGGGCATGAACGATGCTCAATTCACAAATGAATCACTCTTTTGAGTCGATTCTGTTCAAAGACTTCATCAAAAAAGAGGGCAGATCTGTCTAAATCGGTTTGCGAATCAGTTTGAATGATCTGTTACGTTCCCATTCAGTCGGTCAACTCGGTACAACACATGACTGTGGGATATCGCGCTCTAGCGCCATCTGCTGAAGACACCTTTATTCACGCCTGAAAGGCAAATGACGCATGACGACGTGGGCGGAGCCACCTGCCCACAGCATATAAATGCAGTCGTATGCGTCATTCCCTTTGTTCTTCAGCTCTTCACCATGCTGCTAGAATGCCATCACACCACAGTTTTCGTAGGAAAAGCCTACGGTGGTGATTCCTGTCGAAAGGCACAAACAGAGAAAAGTGTTAAAAGCATAAAGTTTAGCATTGCTAACGAAAGCTAATAAGTATTTTTCTCAAAAAAAAAGGCTGAGAACAAGAATTCTCACCCATGTCCAATGACATGTGGGTACTTGTTGTCCGAAAAAGATACACACAAGCACTGTCCACGCCAAGCTGGCTCTCTCCAACCCCGGAGCATGTATACACTGCCGACAGCTTCGTCATTTGACACTCGAGCGGCGTGTAGCGTTTGTTGAGCGGGTGCTCTGGTACAGTGGACAGTCACGGTCTGCTTTTGTCCTCAGACGCTGTTCCAGATACGGCACTAGCCGTTTTTGAGGAAGCCACAGGGACTTGGGGCGACTGTATGGAAGCCGGGGAGGTTATGGATGATTTTTAACAATGTTCCCCTGATGGCTCCGTTGGAGTGTTGGGAAGAGGACTCTGTCTCGCTTGAAGTGGGAGAGGAATTCTTCGACGATCATTTTCAGCCAGAGCAGGTCACGGCTTCCCCCTCACCCTCCGAGGCAACAGGTGGAAGTGAGTTTATGGAGGAGCCCTTCATTGAACTATATCGAAGGGCGGCAGCAAAGCTGTCAGTGGAGTGGCCTGCCCCTCCCCCGATTCAAAAAAGCTCGCGCTTCGGTGGGTTCTATTTATCTCAGGTGCAAACTGTGGTAAGGACGCATCTGCCGCTTTACCCAGACTGTATGGCAGAGCTTACAGCTTAATGGTCGAAACCCTTGTCTTCTCTTTCTCCGGTGCCAGGAATGAGTAAGTTCACCGACCTCGAAGGAGCAAAAGAAGCAGGGTTAATATCAGCTCCTCCAAAGGAGCATTCGCTTGCGACATACTTGGCTCCAATGCAAAATAGCGGTATTGTGGGCATCCCCACTCTCCCGTCGGGACCGTGTAGGTTCTCGTACAGACAACTTAGGATTTATGGTGATCAGGCCTGCACGGCTAGAGCCTTGAGCACTATGTCCTTGTTACGAACATATCTGGCTATTTGCTTGGGTGAACTAAGCGAGGCGGTGTCAGAGGGAAGACCGTGTGACGAACTCATGGGGGAGGTAATATCCACAGCTGATTATATACTGCGTACAACACGGTGCACGTTGGTATCGTTAGGTCATGCGATGGCCAGTACAGTGGTGGCTCAGTGCCATCTATGGTTGACTCTGGCGAACTTGCCTGAACAAGATCGGAATGCGTTCCTCGGCGCACCAATCTCCACGACAGGTGTATTTGGAGAGGGTCTTGATGCGTTTCAAGCGTGATTTGAGAACTCAAAGAAACAGGCAGAATCTCTCAGGGGTTCAATGCCTAGATGTCATGAAATGATGGAAGGAAGCAAGATGCAAGTAAACTCTTTTATTGTGATACTAATGACGTAAAAGTCCAGAGAACAGGCTAGCGGCGCAGGGACCCCGATGGCCAGATGAACCCGGTGATGAAGGTGCAGCAGTGCGATGAGGTGAGTCCAGAGGTGAGATAAATTCAAAGTAAATCTACAGGAACACGAACAGGAACACCGAAGGCACAAGACTCGAACGCAGACTGGAAAACACACTGGGACACCACAAACAACAACAGAACACGAGACAAGAAAGAGACATAGGATTTATGAACCGTGACACTAGAAGGTTTAGCAGACCAACACAGTCGGCTACTCAGCCAGGGTTTGGTTCGTCTTCTCGACCGCCACCATCTAAGAGGCCGGCTACAGCAGCAGCGCCAAGACCCAACGCTTGGGAGGCTAGGTGAGCGCATGCACAGCCTAAACAGCAGGCGGGGTCGGGAAAGAAAGACCCGCCCCCAGCGAAAGGGAAATTTTTCTCTGCAGGAAGGAGGGGACGGCCAAATTCCTAGCTCGCAAACGAGAGAGGATCATCGGCGCAGAGGCAGCCGCCTTTTTCTCTCAGTGAAAAAGAAACCCGTCAAAAGAGCGGGTTCAGCTTTAAGTTCAATTTCAATAAAGAAACTTTGTGTTCAGCATACAATGCCTCATGTGTTGATTTGTCAGAACAATCAAAATGTTTTGAAACCACCAAACTCACAAACAAACCATTTGTTGTCAAATGGGGTAAAGGCACCAATGCTCAATAAGAGAGGTGGGGGTTTCCCTGGTGATGCCGGGAATCCCGCTGTCAGCCTGGAACGGTGGCACGCATGCGCACCGACACCATGGGTTCTTCGCACGATTCAGGTCGGCCATCGGCTGCAGTTCCTCTCACGTCAGTGTCCGGGGGAGGTTTCCTCAGTATTAAGAGAAGAAATTTGTGTTCTTCTCAGCAAAGCTGCAATTTAGGTGGTTCCACAGGGAAAAACGGAGGAAGGGTTTTAAGGCCGTTACTTCCTCCTCCCAAAGAAAAATGGGGGCTTACGCCCGATTCTGGATTTACTGCAGTTGAACAAGCACATCAGATTTTACAAGTTCAAAATGCTCACAGTACATCATCTGCTATCCTCTCTACGTCACCGGGAATGGTACACATCGGTGGATTTGAACGATGCATACTTTCATGTCACATTTCACCCGGATCACAGAAAATTTCGGAGGTTCTCCTTCGAAGGGACTGTATACGAATATCAAGTCCTGCCATCCGAGTTGTCCCTAGCGCTGCGCACATTCACGAAGTGTGCAGAAGCAGCACTGACTCCGCTGTGTCATCAAGGCATGAGAGTATTCGCCTATTTGGACGATCTACTTCTGGCTGCAGACACCAGGGAACAAGCAGTATTGCAAACACAAACCCTTGTCTCCCATCTACGAGCTCTGGGATTTTTAATAAATCTCAAGAAGAGCTCCCTGGTTCCACGTCAGCAGATTTCATATCTCGGTTTAGAGATTGATTTGGTAAAGAATACAGCTATGCTGTCACTTCAAAGAACTGAGAATTTTCACAGCTGCCTAAGTCTTTTTCGACTGGGAAGGCAAGTGCGTTTTCATACAGTGTTGAGGCTGCTGGGGTTTATGGCCTCAATAATAGCAGTCGTTCGGCTCGGTCTCCTCTTTATACGTGCGTTCCAGAGATGGGCGCTGAGCACTGGTCTGAATGTCACACGGCATTTAAACAGACAAGTGAGGATAACGCCAGTGTGCGTTAGGTCTCTGGTTCCCTGGGGATCCCCGGGTCTGTTGACAGAGGGAATTCCTCTTGGCAGAGTTACGTCACGTATAGTAGTGACGACAGATGCGTCACTACATGGATGGGGAGCTCTATGCCAGGGGAGTTCTGTAAAAGGAGAATGGTCATCAACACTGAAGGAGCACCATATAAATTACTTGGAGTTCAGACAGTTCTTCTGGCACTGAAACACTTTGTGCAGCATCTGCAGGGTGAACATGTGTTAGTCAGAACGGACAACACGACAGTAATGTCGTACATAAACAGACAAGGGGGCACCCGCTCTCTTCCATTGCTGCAACTAACACAGACACTCCTAATATGGGCCATCGAACACTTAGCGTCGCTCAGGGCAGTGCATGTCCCGGGCCACCTGAATGGCGGAGCAGACCTGCTATCCCGGGGAGGACCACAGGTCAGGGAATGGCGTTTGCACCCGAGAATAGTGGCGCAGATTTGGGATTGGTTCGGCAGGGCCGAGGTTGATCTTTTTGCGTCCAAGGCAAACACGCACTGCCTGCTGTTTTTCTTGATAACAAACAGCAGCGCCCCGCTGGGGGTGGATGCGCTGTCTCATGTATGGCCCAAAACTCTACTGTACGCGTTTCCGCCGGTAGACCTGATACAGCCCACTAAAAGTTTACTTAGCGGCCATTTCGGCCTGTCACGAGGGTATTAATGGGGCCGCAACGAGCGCGCACCCGCTGGCCATTCGGTTCCTTAAAGGAGCGAAGCGGCTGAAGCCCGTTACAAAGTCAATGGTACCATCATGGGACCTAACTGTGGTTTTGGAGGCTCTGTGTGAACCTCCATTTGAGCCCTTAGAATCATTGAATCTAAGGATGCTGTCTTATAAAACAGCCACTGGCGCTGGCGTCAGCAAAACGCGTTGGTGATCTCCATGCGCTGTCAGTGCATCCCTCATGCATCCAGTTTTCACTGCATGGGTCTAGAGTGGTGTTACGTCCGAACGCGGCGTATACACCAAAAGTCATGTCAGAGGCATATAGTTCGCTCTCGTTCGAGCTGCCAGCTCTGTCAAACCTCTCGATTGACTTGAAGGAAGACAGGAGACTCCATGCGTTATGCCCTGTACGAATTTGACGCAGGTATATCGAGCAGACGCAAGCAGTGCGTTCATCCGACCAACTTTTTGTGTGTTTTGCCAACCCGGTTCGTGGGAAACCGCTGTCCAAACAGTGTTTTTCACATTGGATCGTGGAGGCGATTTCAATTGCATACAAAAGTAAAGGGTTAGCTCTGCCGGCAGGGGTACGGGCGCATTCTACAAGAGGCATGGCAACGTCATGGGCATTGTTTAGAGGGGTGTCAGTAGACGACATTTGTGCGGCAGCCAGTTGGGCATCACCACACACATTTGTTCGGTTTTACCGACTAGATGTCACTGCTTTGACAGTGGCTCGGTCTGTGCTTATTGCAGGGGCTTTAGACCAAGGACTGTCACTCTCTTGAAAAAGGGTTATGTGGCGGTGCTGGTCCCTTACGTTTAGTTCAGCGACTTGGCAGGGCGTGAATATATGTCCCATAGTCATGTGTTGTACCGAGTTGACAGACTGAATGGGAACGTTGAGTTATGCAAATAACTACTGTTCCCAGAAGGAGGGAAACGAGGTACAACACCTCTGGGTGAAGAGCTGGACTGAACAAAGGGAATGACGCATACGACTGCGTTTATATGCTGTGGGCAGGTTCGTTAGGTACCTAACCCTAACCCTAGCCTTAACGTCGTCATGCGTCATTTGCCTTTCAGGCATGAATAAAGGTGTCTTCAGCAGATGACGCTAGAGCGCGATATCCCATAGTCATGTGTTGTACCTCGTTTCCCTCCTTCTGGGAACAGTAGTTATATGCATAACTCAACGTTCCCTGCACGCACTGAATCGTCTGAAGCGTTTCAATTCACACTCGACTCGAGTCGTAACAGGAAGATTTAAGAACATCAAGAGCGTTAGATGAAGTGGCCGTGGACCTACAGTACAGTCAAGTGAAAGCAAATCTGCAAATTCATATTTTTGCCAGAGATAAAGATCTTTATTAGTTGAACATCTTTGTAAGCTGTCTGTGAATGAATGATTCCACAGGACGATTTCATTTCATTCAGGTAATACATTTTACAACCAAACAGATTATTACACCACAATAGCACTACTACAAAGGATGACATTACCCGTTTTTTGGACATATACATTCATTTATACATTAAATAAGCTACCATTGTCCACAGTTTATGAAATGAACACCTGCCATCCCGCGGTAATGTGTGTGCAGTAATGTGAATGCAAAACTCTGCAGAGTCATGATTTTTGGGCTACAGATGGCAAACATAATGCTTGTCTCTTCTGTTTTTGTTGCAAAAATAGCCTAATTATGATAATAATAGTAATTTAAATATATATATATATATATATATATATATATATATCTGTGGGGAATTGATTGGATGGTTGGATGATCGTCCTGTGGAATCATTAGCTGCATTTACATGGACACTTATAATCGGATTGACGGCTCAATCGGACTAAAAAACCTTCATGTAAACACCTTAATCGATCCGATTGAGCTCGATCCGAATGAAATTTCGATCGGATTGAAAGGGGTGGTTTATCCCTTTTGTAATCCGATCGAGAGAACATGTAAACACTTGATCGGATTGAAAACCGAAACTGAAAGGACTGCGCATGTGCAATGACGTTAACTAGCGTAATGACGTATGACGCGCGGAACGAGCTGTTCTTCCTGTTGAATAAAGTGTCATATTAATAAGTTTCCCGTCATTCTAAAATTCTCATTTCACTCGCGCGTCTGTGAAGTGAAGCAGGACAATGTCCCACCAGTCCTTGTTTTGGATTGTCATCCACAGACGACTGGTTTTGGCCGCGGGGAGGGGCATTTTTCCTGCATGATCAATAAGCAGCACGGCAAAACAGTTAATATACTCTAAATTATGACCAGAGACGAATTAATATTACGTCTGCTTTTTAAAACAAATAAAGAACCAATAGAGGAGAATATTTATGCGCGAAAAGCGGGAAACTCTGTATATTTGTGCAGTGTGCGCATGTCAAAACATCAGATCCGATTTTAACTTGTGACATATAAACGCGCACATCAACCCGATTACTTTATTTATCATTCATGTAAACACCTTGTTCGGATTCATCAATCGGATTGATTTCATTCCGATTGTGTCCATGTAAACATAGCTATTCATTCACAGACAGCTTACGAAGATGTTCAACTAATAAAGATCTTCGTCTCTGGCAAAAAATATGAATTTGCAGATTTGCTTTCACTTGACTGTACTGTAGGTCCACGGCCACTTCATCTAATGCTCTTGATGTTCTTAAATCTTCCTGTTACGACTCGAGTCGAGTGTGAATTGAAATGCTTCAGACGATTCAGTGCGTGCAGGGAACGTTGAGTTATGCATATAACTACTGTTCCCAGAAGGAGGGAAACGAGGTACAACACATGACTATGGGATATCGCGCTCTAGCGTCATCTGCTGAAGACACCTTTATTCATGCCATATATATATATATATGATCCGAAGTAACTAGTAACTAGCTACTTGAGTAGTTTTTTCATTGGATACTTATTACTCTTACTCAAGTAATTATTAAGATTATTACTTTTACTTTTACTTTGAGTAAATATTTCTATATAAGTACTTGTAGTTTTACTTACAGTTACAGTACAGTTTTTGGATACTCTACCCACCTCTGGTTAAATTCATGGTAATCTTGAATCAGAATAAGTTCCTCTTGCAGCATTTTTTCTCTCAGGGGCGGACTGGCCATCTGGAGCACCGGGACTTTTCCTGGTGGGCCGCTGGCCAATATGGGCCAGTCCATCCGGCCGGTACACAAATATATATTTTTAAAAATGACGGAAATCATAATATTACATCTCTACGCAAATGGATGAGTGAGTCGATCGCGCGGGCGCGGCCGACAAGGAGTGTGTTTTGTGTGCATGTGAGTGTATTGCCCTCCTGACCCTCCCTGTTAATTAGTTTGGTCTACTCCATTGCGTATTTTGAAATACGCCCCCTTTCATGTCTTATTTACAGAAAGAGATCAATCCATTACAGTGAATTTCTCTGAGCAGATAATTACAAATAATTGTCCATGGGTGAAAAGGTGGAAGAAAAGAAAAGGTGGAGCTGAAAAAAAGTTATGCGTTAAAAAAAACATTAGATGTATTAGATGCTGTGAAATGCTTCAAATGAACAGATTATGCATTTGGCGCTAAGGGAAGTTGCAGTTCAGCAGGCTCTGACGGCTCTAGTATTACAACTGAGGTCAAGGATAGCGAGGCTGGACCCCGCAGCACGGTCAGTGATGATGAACCAGCGCCTGCTGATGATGACCAACAACACCCTCTCTACCTGTACCTGAGCCAGTGAAGAGGATGGCAATCAAACTGAACCGGTAAGCTGAAATGAAATCAGTAGTAGCATTATTTAGCTCGCAATAGTAAACTAGTTACTCATTTTAACAATGATGGTAGTTAATATTAATTCCAAACACTACTGAGTGCTGAGAAATTAGTTCTTAACTCAACAATTAGTATAAAATTAAAATAATAAACCCTATTGAATTATATTGTTTTCTTCCTAAAACGAGTTCCTTATTTTGTGTTTATCTTTAACTTAATAATTACATAATTTAAGATTTTGATGATACTTCAATGTTTAAAATTTGATAATTTGCATGTTATAGTGTTTGAGAGAAGTTTTAATTTGCTACTGACCTTTGTAGATTTTGTAGCTATGATCGTTGCAGATAGGACCAACACATCTTACACAATAAGTTTGCACCTTTTTGTCCATGTGTCTTTCTGGGCAGGTTTTATGAGTATTAATATTATTTGTATTTGGCTACTTGCTTTACACTTTACTTTACACTAACAAATATTTATTACAGATAATGCTGAATAATCCCTAATCTGTTTTGTCTCCTTCACAGGAATCCTTTCATCTCTTATACACACAAACTCTGTTTCTCATACACATACACAAGCTCTTTCAAATGTACACACACGCACACACACAAACACACACACACAAGCCATCTCCTCCTCATCCTCATAAAACTCTGCTGACCTGCTCCCAGAAGATGACATGAAGCCTGCGGACATCTATAGAGTTTAATGTCACATGATAGCCTAATAGTATGCCATGAGGATTTGTTAATGCAAAATAGTTTCGATCTTGATTCAGGAGTTGTCCAGCTGAGTGGTGCAGCCTGCTCTGCTGAGTAGTGTATCTTACACTGCACCAAGATGATACCCCCTGACTAGCTGATTTGCTGTCTTGATAGTTTTATATTAATAATGTTGTATGTCTTAATGTTTTTCTGTTTGTTTCCCTTTGTTTTACAAATATGACCTAATATATGTTGTGTTACTTAAAATAAATGTTTAAATAGCATTTATTTTTGTATTGCGTTATATTTTTATGCTGTAAGTGGTGTTAAATATTATTCTGCACATTAATGAGCCAATGTGTTATGATGTGGGATGTGGTGGGCTGCTGTGGGCCAGAAAGTCCAGGGCCAATTTTTGGTCCCAGTCCGCCCCAGTCTTCTCTTCTCTGATGACGAGAGCAGGGCAACCTGTCACTCACATGAGATCAGCTTATAGAAAACCATTATCATCCAACCATCCAATCAATTCCCCACAGACACAATCAAGTCCACATTTATTCTTGTCCCGGAAGCATTTCACTCAACAGATATATGACACAATAGAGAAGAAAAGACCCGTGCAACTTAATTTTTATGCCGACTTTAAAGATGATCATCTGGCATGTGTAGGATTACCAGGCGTGTGGTTCCGACCAGCAGCAGGAGTTGCGTTCGGACGCGAGTGTGACGGAGGCACAGCAGCTCCTGGTGGAGCTCACAAATCTGCATGAGGACCGACATCCATCAGGAGCTCGCAGGATCGTTCACATCACTGAGGTCAGCATGCACACACACACACACACACACAGTACAGGTCTGAGATCATCTCTCTGTGCAGGTGGATGATGATGATGATGAAGATGGGCCGTCCAGCTGCTCACCACAGACACACACACCACACAACAGATTCATGGTGAGCCTCCCGGGGAACATGGGAAAGACTGTCTGTCTAGAGTATGATGCATTACAAATCATAATTTTGTAAAGTACAGAGCAGCTTTACAGAGATAACAGGAAAATAATGCAACAGAGTTTGTTTTCTGAAGAAAATAGCGTCAGTCCAGCTTAAGTCAGTTCAGTGATGCTTCATTTCTGTTGTAAAAAAGTTATTAATTTAGTTAATTTATATATATAGCGTGATGTCATCGTCCAGCTCAGCTCAGTTCTCATATAATGGTGTCAGTGCAGGAGAGCAATAATATTGTTAATTATGCAACTAAATACACATATTAATCTAAAGCTAACAGCTTTTGTCAGATTGAGCTGCCTGCTAGAATGTAACCCTGACCGTCTAATTATTTTATTATTGTGTGTGTGTGTCTCTACAGAAGGGAAGTATCGGGCACTGAAGATGGAGTTTTCTCTGCCGTCCTCCACTGATGGCCGTCAGAGAAGTGCTGAAGATGGACACCAGCATCAAGAGTCAGACTCGGCTCAACACCATCTGACCGTCACACAAACACACACACACACACTTTCACCAGCTTTAGTCCTGCAGTTTATTGGTGATGAACACTTCACTACGTCATGTGTGTAATTTTGACAGTGAAGAAGATATACACAGTTTTTCAGTTACTCAGTTTTAGTGTGTTGTTTTTTTAAAGCTGTAAAGACATTTATTACATGTATTTTCATAACTTCAGCATAAACTGAACATTGAGCAGTAAATGAACATATTCTGGTTCTTGTGAGATTAATTTGATGATTTATTATTGTAAAATGTTCTATTTCTGCTGAATACTGAATTTTTCAGTGTAAATAGTTGAATCTGAATAAATGAATCTTTCTGATGTCTTCATGTTTCCGTGTGTAACTTCATGTGTCAGGCATGTTCTCAAGGCATAGGAAACATGAACGAAAATGGTCAGAGACTTTTAGAACTCTGCTACTATCACAACCTCCGTGACTAACACCTTTTTCCAGAACAAGGAGTGTCACAAAACATCTTGGAGACATCCCAGGTCAAAACACTGGCATCAGCTAGACCTGATTATCACTAGGAAGGATTATCACTAGGATTATCACCCTGAACAGTGTCTGCAACACCAGAGCATACCACAGTGCCGACTGCGATACTGACCACGCTCTGGTAGCCTCCAAGGTCAAACTGAAGCCCAAGAAACTTCACCACAAGAAACAGAAAGGTCAACCAAAGATCGATACCTGCAAAACTGCCTACGCTGACAAAAACCAGGGGCCAGTTGCACCAACAGGGCGTACGCCTGGTCTTAAGGTAAGTAGGTCTTAACTCAGCATTCTAAGTCCAACCTAAAAGTTACGACCGTTGCACCGTCCAGGCTTAAGTCCTCTTCTCGCTAAGACCGGGCGTAAATCTTACGCCTAGTCAGTAGCAGGCGTAAATGCAAAATCTAGGCATATAATAGCGTTAATAGCCGTTATCCGATAGATAATGTTTCTATAGTAACCACTTCGTAACCACATAAGTAAATACAGTAGTAAAGACATGGCGCGCCTTATACACAGACTTTACAATGAGCGGGCTTTTAGACGGGAGAGAGTTATTCGGGACAGAAGCAATCCATTGGACCTTTACAATGATGAGGAGCTGATAGAGAGGTTTCGATTCTGTCGGAGGGATATATATGAACTTGTTGAAGAGCTGTCACCCGACTTACAGTATGTATCGGACCACAACGCAGCATTGACACCAGCATTACAGCTATTAATAACGCTACGTTTTTATGCAAATGGTGCGTTTCAAAACACTGTTGGAGATATGATTAATGTCCACAAATCCACCGCATGTCGGGCCATCCGCAGAGTGTCACTGGCACTGAGCCGTCGCCTTCCGCGATCTGCTCACCTCCCCACTGAGGCCGAGTCTGCGGTGATGAAACGCCGATTCCGCCGGGCCTCTGGCATTCCTGGTATTGTGGGCTGCATCGATGGGACTCACGTCCGGATCCAGGCACCATCTGAGCATGAGTATCTGTATGTCAACCGCAAGGGATACCATTCAATAAATGTGCAGATTGCTTGTGACGCCAATTATAAGATCTTTAATTTGGTGGCAAGATGGCCTGGATCTACCCATGATGCACGCATCCTCCGGGAGAGTGCGTTATACCAGGATTTCGAGGCTGGACGAGTAAACGGGCTTCTTCTCGGCGACAGTGGATACCCACTAAAACACTGGCTGATGACGCCTATAATTGCTCCGAGGACTGAGCAAGAACGACGGTATAACACCATCCACACCACCACTAGGTCACTCGTTGAGCGGTGCATCGGAGTCCTCAAGCGCAGGTAAAATCCTTTCCACAGTGTCTGACTCTGTATCCCTATCCATGGTGCTGATGTAGTGCGGTCACTAGATCACTGAAAACTATATACATGGGCAGAGCTAGGGTGGGCTAGCAGTTGCCATATTTGTTAAAATATTATAATGTTATTTTTTTTATCTATGTTGATTATGAAAAGTGAACAGCACGAATAAGATATATCAATAGCCTATATCGAGAGACATGGAGCGGGTCAGACATGATTTTGTTTTGTAGAAAGCCTTTCTTTAAAGTGAATTTCGTTTTGGATAAATTGTATATTAATTTTAATCAATTTTTCAGCATACAATTGCCTGTAGCCTATTTAATAAATAAGAAGTATATAGCAGACAATCATGGAGGCGCCCGCGCGGTCACTTGCACTGCACGTTAACGGGAGCGCGTCTCATCCTATAAGTTAACGAAACTCAGTGTATGCCTCACACAGACATGAGAAATACATCAAATACACAAAGCTTGAAATGTCTTTAAACGAAATAATTCAAAACGAAAAAACATAGGCTCTCTGATTATGTAATCCATGTGCATTTCTCTGTATAGGCGCGTTCACTACGAATATGGCGATCGTCAAAAAATAAATAAAAAAAAGTTGAATATTACATATTTAGTGGCCAAGTTTTGCTCATTTATTAATAGTAGAAAAGTGACACATTTAGGTTTTACAGTAATCATTGACTTTTTTTCTAGGTTTCATTGTCTTCATGGAGAGATGCGGATGCATCGTTAATCGCCTCTGTTATCTGTCTCCATGTTGTTTGTTTTTTCTTGTTTGTTATTGTATTTGATTGCTTGGCAGTCAGTGTGTGTCTGTGCTGACTGTACTGCTCTATTAACTTTCGTATTTCAATGTCTGTGAAATTTCCTTTTCTTTTTCTTTGCTCCTCCATTGATACGGCTAATGTTACAAGTTAACCAAACAGCGGAAGATAGTTTACAGCGTAACCTAGCAACGCGCGCTGCTGGTCAACAACACATGAACGCGCAACGCTAAGACCAGGCGTAGTTAAGCCTAGGCTTAAGTTTGGTTGGTGCAACAGACGTTAGGTCAACTCTAAAGACTGGTCTTAACTAAGACCTACTTAGCAGTTAGGACCAGGCTTAGTAAAGCCCTGTTGGTGCAACTGGCTCCAGGAGTTCATCAAGCGACTTGAAGAGACTCTGGCCAAAAGAGAAGAGCTGAATGCAGAAGATCAATGGAATTTCCTCAGGAATACCATCTTTGACTCTGCACTCTTGACATATGGACAGAAAGAACACAAGAGCACGGACTGGTTTGAGGCCAACATTATGGAATTGGAACCAGTCATTGAAGCCAAACGAGATGTACTGATCAACTACAAGCGAAACCCCAGCCAGCAAAATATGCAAGCACTGAGAACTGCTCAACGATTACTGGCTCCAACTCTCAGACAACATCCAGGAAGCCTCAGACACTGGCAACATTAGGAAAATGTATGAGGGGATCAAGCAGGCAACAGGCATACCAACAAGGAAAACTGTGCCCCTGAAGTCCAAAACAGGAGATGTCATCACTGACAGGGACAAGCAAATATGTCATTGGGCTGAGCACTACCTGGAACTCTTTTCCAAAGAAAACATCGTTACCCAAGAAGCCCTCGACAGCTTTGAAAACCTGCCAGTGCTGGATGACCTGGACACTGAGCCAACTTTGGAAGATCTCAGCAAAGCCATCAACGAATTAGTCAGTGGCAAGGCACCAGGTGAGGACGGCATACCACCGGAAATCATCAAGTGTGGTAAACCAGCTTTGCTGGAACCACTACATGATCTCTTGTGCCTCTGCTGGAGAGAAGGGATGGTGCCTCATGACATGCGAAATGTTAAGATCATTACACTCTATAAGAACAAGGGCGACCGCAGAGACTGCAACAACTACCGGGGCATCTCACTGTTGAGCGTAGTGGGCAAGGTGTTTGCTAGAGTGATCTTAAAACGACTGCAAGTCCTTGCTGACCGCATCTATCCAGAGTCACAATGCGGATTCAGGGCTAAAAGAGGTACAGTGGACGTGATATTCTCTGTGCGTCAGCTTCAAGAAGAATGTAGAGAAGAGCAGATGCCACTCTTCATCGCCTTCATCGACCTCACTAAGGCGTTTGACCTAGTGAGCAGGAAGCTCCAGCTGATGCAGAAGATTGGTTGCCCCCCACAGTTGCTCAACATCATAGCATCTGTTCATGATGACATGAAGGGGATAGTAAGCTGTGATGGCGAAACTTCTAAACCCTTTGAAATCAAGAGCGGCGTCAAACAAGGATGTGTCCTTGCCCCAACCTTGTTTGGCATCTTCTTCTCCATGCTGCTAACATTTGCCTTTAGACACTCCACAGAAGGTGTTCATCTACACACCAGGAGTGATGGAAGGTTGTTCAATCTGACCCGCCTGAAAGCCAAGACTAAAGTCCGCTCAGTACTCATTAGAGAGATGCTGTTTGCAGACGATGCAGCCCTGGTGGCGCACACTGAAGAAGAACTACAGCAGCTGCTCAGTCAGTTTTCCCATGCCTGCAAAGAGTTCAGGCTCACGATCAGCATTAAAAAGACCAATGTCATGAGCCAAAATGTCCCTTCATCACCATCAATCAGCATTGACGACGAGGTGCTAGAAAACACTGACCACTTCAAGTATCTGGGCTCCACCATCACCAGTCACCTGTCGCTTGACAAAGAAATAAACACACGTATTGCAAAAGCTGCTGCAATATTGTCCAAACTCAGCATGAAAGTGTGGGACAACAACAACATCTCATTGAATACCAAACTCAGAGTATACCAAGCATGCGTTCTCAACACCTTGCTGTATAGCAGCGAAACCTGGATGATGACAGGAAAACCGCTTGGAAAGTTTCTATCTCCGCTGCCTGCGTCGAATCCTTGGTATAACCTGGGAAGACAAGATCACCAACACATCTGTCCTGGACCAGACAAATTCCCACAGCATGCACATTTTGCTAACTCAACGTTGGCTCAGATGGATAGGTCAATGTGCGCCGTATGAAGGACGGCCGTATTCCCAAGGATATACTATATGGTGAACTAGCTACAGGACGCAGCGCATGGAGAACCACAGTAAGTGATGGAATCCAAAGGAAAGTGAAGTCCAGAAGTGAAGAGACTCCAGCAGTTGAAGGACAAAAGAAGTCGCAGGAAGGAGAGGAAACCAAGCCATGACTCCAACCCGCCATCCAGCTTTATCTGCCTAAATTGCGGCAGAGACTGCCATGTACGGATAGGACTACTGAGCCACTCCAGATGTTGCCAACAACTAAATTGACTGAAAAAGATAAAGAAGGCGCAGCCATTGTCTTTCAAGACAGAAGGGGCCTACTCAGAGGTGGGAGTAAGTCACACATGTGCAAGTCACAAGCAAGTCTCAAGTCTTAACCTTCGAGTCTCAAGCAAGTCCAAGTCAATTTTTTATAAAAGCAAGTCAAGTCAAGTCAAGTCACTGCTTTATGTAGTAGTAGTAGTAGTAGTAGTTTATTTCTTCGGTCATTATGAACATTTAAATCTTAGGTCACATGTAATTCAAAGATCCTGTACATAATACAAATAAAATTAAAAAAAAACAAAGAAAAAAAAAAAAAAAAAATGTGTACATTAGAAAGATAAATACAAAATGTGTACATTAGGAATTTAAATGCTAAATTATACCTGACCGAAGGGGTTTAGGCTGAAGTCAAGACTTATTTTGCCTAACCCCTTTTACAACTGAGACACTATGTCCAAAGATGACACAATTATACAATTTCTCTTATACCAACGATGGTAACATGTAAGCACAGAACTTAAACTTCAACAATCAAAATTATATTATGCATTCTCTTTCAACTACTTTTCTAATGTTCTTCATTCAAGTGTTCTATACTTTTCCATAATGTTTAACTTATACATTTTTTTAAATACATTAACAGTTTTAGAGCCCTTAAGTTGAATAAGAAGACCGTTCCATCGATCAACTCCTTTAACTGATAAACACCTCCTCTTAATATTACTCTTTTCCATGGGTTTTTGTAACAGATCAGTTCCTCTGAGGCTGTATCTAGATTCTCTGGTTTGAAACATCTCTTGTAAACAGTGAGGAAGCATGAAATTGTGAGCCTTGTACATCACAACTACTGTGTAAACATCAACAAGATCATGAAATTTTAATATATTTAATCTAATAAAAAGTGGATTTGTTGGAGCAAGGTATTCTGCATAGCTAATCACTCTAATTGCTTTCTTCTGCAATAAGAAAATGGGTTGTATATTAGTTTTATAGGTATTCCCCCATATTTCCACACAATAGCTAAGGTATGGAAGGATGAGGGAATTGTACAGTATATATAATGCGTTTTGATTCACAGAGGTTTTTATTTTACACAGTATAGCAATAAGTTTTGAAATTTTAGTCTTTAGTATATTTATATGCGCTTTCCAATTTAACTTATCATCAATATTGATTCCCAAAAACTTTATTACATACACCCTTTCAATTTCTACCTCCCCAATTTTGAGTCGACATAGTTTGTTTACTACCTTGTTTCCAAATACAATATATTTAGTTTTATGCAGATTTATGGAAAGTTTATTTACTTCAAACCATTTTTCATTATCATTTTTCAAGTCAAGTCGTAGCTTGGGTCACAAGTCATTGGCAAGTCATACAAACGTTTGATGATTTCACTGAATTTATATATTAAAATAAGTTAAAACTACAGAAGTTGTGGACTATGGTTTTATTTGCAACATTTTTTTAAATATGCATTTCCACATACAGCTGAGTGGTTACTACAATAAAAATCTAAAAAATAAATAAAATTTCAAACTACATACCCTAAAATGTAAATGTAACTGAAATTAGGCCAACATTAAAGCATGAAAAAATAAATATGCCTCAAACATTGTAGCCTGACGTCGTCATACTCAGATTCTAGTCAGAATGTGAGTCTGATACTGCTCCATTGAGCTGTGATTATGGGGCGTGTTTCAACCGAACCAGGAAGGAAAATGCCTCTGCACTCAATTGGATAGACCTACAACCAATCAGAGCAACGGAGTAAGTGATGTATGTTCTTCATTCATCTTTCCGATCGACAAATGCCTTGATCGCGGTTCTCTGTTCCTCTTTTAAAATTAATGTGCTGTCGATATCTTCTATAACAGACGCGATGGCGGAATCTACACATGATGTTTCATTAACAAAGTTCAGGAGGAGCACATTCAAATAATCAATCCAATCAGCTTGTCATCAAACAATAACCGTCTACCCTATCAGCATGAGAGGAAGCATATATTTATTCACTCTGTCAACTCACCTAACATTCCTTGACAGTTTTCAGAATCCCTCCACTCACTCTCAGCCTGTTCTTCCACAGCCTGGAATACGGGGGTAGGCTAGTAACGTTACTTTGGGTTCGGGTCGAATACCGATCCTGGAGCCTTTCCTCGGACAGCACGCCAAATATGCATTTATTCTATCTGACTTATTTGTAAGTGTGTACTCGTGAAATCTCAATTCTCCAGCAGCAGTCATCTTTTTTGTATACTGTCTATGTTGTAAACGAATTCAACCCAAGTGCTCGTTGATGACGTGGATGATTACGTTACCATTGCTCATCTGTCCATCATCGTATAAAGCCCGCCCTGACAATTTGATTGGTCCGAACAATTTTTGTTCGGGCATAATAGCTCCTCAACGGATCGAGTCCAGACCGAACTTCCCGACCTAAACCTCCCTCTGGCTATTTGTTTCTGAACACTCCATGGCAAACGGGTAGGGGCGGGGGGATAGCCAGTATATACAGACAGTCCCTGAAGTGCCGTCAGCTGTCCACTAGAGGGTACTCCAGTTTTGAGTTGCAGACGTTTGTACTCACTCTACCTAATCCAATCTTTTGTGCAGTAATCTACCGGCCCCCAAAACTAAATGGGAATTTTTTTAATGATTTCTCAGACTTTTTGTCAGACTTTTTGGCAAAGTTTGACAATATTTTAATCTGTGGTGATTTTAACATTCATGTTTGTTGCCCCTCTGATAAATATGATATGTATAGCCTATAATAATACCGGAATTCATTGCGGTCAATCTGACCGTCTATGGCCGAAATATAGGTAAATGTTCATTTGTTTTTTTGCCTTATGTGTAATTTATATGAAAAACATTTTAAATGAAAATACAGACACTTTTAGGAAAAGTCAGGTACCGGCTGGATTTTATTTATTTTTTCAACAAAGTTATTGCAGATATAAAATTCAAAACGGTCAAAATGACCGCCATGGCACTTCTAGTGTTAATTACAAGCTTTTTTTCTTTGCTTGGTTGTGAACTTTATTATATAGACATTAGAACATTTATAGTTAAAAGTTAAACAGGCTCTTTGATGAATAGCAGCTATTGAGTAAAGTAGAGAAGGCCCTAAAAACAAGGTTGTAAGTTTTGTTTGTTCAAAACTGTAACATTCGTTTGTTCATGTGTCAAGTTGCAGTTTGTTTGAAATAACAAACCAGTTCACCCGAAGGAAAACTCGATGAAGTGCTATTATAAGACATCCTGTCATAGCTTTTTGGTACATAACGGCTACCGTAGATGCAACACGCATTTGAAAATGCGAGGCGCTGGAGAGCACTATTTGTTTGAATGCAAAATACTATTTCACCGCTAGATGGGAGAAATTCCTACACAATGTCCCTTTAAGTGTTTTTATTTATGTATATTCTATTAATTAGCTTTTTGTATTTATGGCTTCACCTCTTGTTCCATTAAAGATCAAGTTTGTCTTTGTCCTGTTTTTTTATTTCTCCTTTTGTATATCTATTTTATTACCCTTTTTGTCTGTCTTTGCATTTATGCTATATTTAGGTCTTTATTTTATTTACGCGTTTAATTTTTTTTTTTTAAATCTACCTTTCACTTGTTTCTTGCATTGTCTGTATGCTTTTTCTGCCATTGTTTGCCACTTCTTTTATTTCAAAGCTTTGTATGGCAGTTGTAAACTTACTTGTCTTGTGTTTTGTTACACTTTGTTTTGTTTATGCTTTCATTTTAAAGCCTTTTTGTACTTGGGTTATAGTCCATGTTTCCATGTTCTTTTTTTTTAAAGCCTTTGTTAATCTTCTTTTTGTCACTACCGAGGGTCATTAAATGCTTTACGGACTACAGCAAGAAAAATTCAAACCCTTCCCGAGACCCTCGACTACCTGACGCCCTCAACTCCTTTTATGCCTGGTTTGAGGCATTAAACAACACCACCACGTCCAGGGTCACACCTCCACCGGAGGACCCCCCTCTCAGTCTGACAGCAGCTGAGGTGAGGATGACACTGCAGAAAATAAACACCCGCAAAGCTGCAGGCCCTGATGGGGTCCCGGGTCGGGTCCTGAAGGACTGCGCGTACTAGCTATCAGATGTCATGATGGATATTTTCAACATCTCACTCTCCCAGGCCACAGTACCAACGTGCTTTAAGACATCTACCATCGTCCCAGTGCCAAAGGCCGCCACAGTGTCCTGTCTAAATGACTACCACCCGATTGCTCTCACACCAATAGCAATGAAGTGCTTTGAGAGGCTGGTTATGTCACACATAAAAAAGTCCATCGACATAACAGCTGACCATCACCAGTATGCCTACAGGGGGGACCGCTCGACGGCTGACGCCATCGCTGCTGTGGTCCACAAGTCCCTCACACACATGGAGAACAAGGATTCCTATGTGAGGCTGCCCTTCTTGGACTTTAGTTCTGCATTTAACACAATCATCCCACAGACACTGGTGAATAAACTGGCAGCACTAGGTCTAGCTCCATCACTCTGAAACTGGATTTTGGACTTCTTGACCAACAGACCCCAGTCTGTAAGAGTTAATAACATTACATCATCATACATCATCCTCAACACTGGCTCCCCCCCAGGGCTGCGTCCTCAGCCCGTTGCTCTACACACTGCTCACACATGACTGCAGAGCTCACTACGGTAGCAACCTCATAGTGAAGTTCGCAGACGACACTGCAGTGGTTGGGCTCATCACTAAAGGGAACGAGTTAGCATACAGGCAGGAGGTGGATGGACTAGAGCTGTGGTGCAAGGAGAACAACCTCATCCTGAACACGAACGAGACCAAGGAGATGATTGTGGATTTTCGCAAGAAGGGCACTGCCCCCTCTCCTCTCCGCATCGATGGTGCAGCTGTGGAGAGGGTGTCCAGCATCAGATACCTTGGAGTACACATCTCCAACACCCTCACCTGGCGCCAAAACACCTTGACCACCCTAAAAAAAGCCCATCAACACCTATATTTCCTGAGGAAGCTGAAGAAGGCAAAGCTGGACACTAACATCCTCAGCTCCTTCTACAGGTGCGTGGTGGAGAGTACCCTGTCCTCCTGCATCACTGTGTGGTATGGCAGCTGCACAGTGGCAGAAAAAGAGATGCTGTAAACTAAAGGGTGGTAAGGTCTGGACAATGGACCATCGGATGCAACCTACCAGGTCTCTCAGACATTTACACAAGCTGATGCAGGGACAGAGCAACCTGCATCATGAGGGACTCTACCCACCCTGCACACGGACTGTTTTCCCACCTCCCCTCAGGCAGAAGGCTGCGTAGCATCCAGGCAAAGACCACCAGGCTGAAGAACAGCTTCTACCCGGATGCGGTCAGACTAATGAACTCCTCCACACTGCCATGCCTTTGTCTTCTCAAGAATTAGCACTGCACTTTATTTATTTATTAACTTGCTGTTATTTTGATACTGTCTTTGTAAATTATTTTATTTTAATTGGAAATGTCTTAAGTATGACAGGGTTTATGAAGGAAATGTTCTTTTTTTTTCATGTTTTTTTTTTTTTTTAAGTATTTATTAATCACTGAAGTACTGGTCAACACCGAGACCTGAGTTCTTATTTCGTTCCCCTCATCCGTGTTGTGAGAATGACAATAAAGTCTAAAGTCTATGTGTGTGTGTGTGTGTGTCAGGATAACGCTGATGTGTGTGTGTATGCTAACCTGCAGACGCTCTGATGCTGCTAGTGCAGAAGCTTGGCGGGCCGTTTCACTTCGAGCTGGCCACGGACTCCATCGCAGTGACGGTTTCTGAAGGCATCATGTTCATGCAGGAGAACAGCTTCAGCATCTCTGCAAAGGTACAACATGCAGAAACCAGCAGTCACACACACACCACACCCTTGTCCTGTCAGCAGCAGTATTAAATATGAAAAACACTGTAAGTAGTATGTTTCTATCACCCTGTTTTTATTTTGAAGTATCGCATCAGAAATAAATAAATATGGAATAAATTGCTAAATAAATTCTGACGTAGTGATCATTAAACCCACGTGGGTAATCGGCTGTTTCCGTGGAGACGCTGCGGGTGGACGATGTACTTACGTACATCGTATGCTTTAAACTCGTTCTCACTTAAGAGATTTCCGTTGCAAGCTCGCAAATACGTGACGGCTCATGAAAGTACATTTGTTTTGCTTAATTTTATTAAAGTGATATATCCTGAAGAAAGCCTGCAGTATTTTTATTGACATAATAAAAACAATCTTAACATTGACAAAGCATTGGTAACACACAGGCTACTCATTTTCATAAATACACACAGTAAAATAAAAATATATAACATTATATGAAAACTATGTCTATAATAATATGACAGAAATGTTTAATAGGTTGTGACATTTGTTTGTGATGTTATGTTGTATTTATTGTGCATTAGCCGCTACTTTTAATATGCTGGGAAGGGTCGACTGAGCAAAGCGCGCAACACACACACACACACAGGTTGCAGCGGAACATTGAGAAGAACGCGCTGCGAACACATAGTGGAGAGCAGAGCGAACACACAGCGGAACACGCTTCGAACCCATGCTGAGTCAAACCTTGACACATGTGACGGATACATTGACTGTTTGTTTTCATAACCTTCAGATTACATTTTATTGGGATGATGATGACAAAAGAAATCCGGCTTTTTATCTGATTAATTCTAGAGATAATTGACCAATGAAATAATGGTTATTTCAGCTGGATTGTGTGTGTTACATGAATGCATTGAGCTCATCTAATGTGATTGTGTTTGTTTCAGGTCTTTCAGGGCTGTGGGATTCCTCGGCCGACTCCTGCCAGGAGAGTCAAACGCTCATCGAGAGTGAGAGACAATGGCAAGCCGGCCTTCAGAAGCTACAGCTCTCAGGAGAAACCCACCACCGCATCGGGAACCAACCTGGACCGGCTGGTGAGGCGCTGAGAGAACATCTCCAGAACCAGAGCCACTGAACTGTGTGTTAGACCTGATCCCTGATCGTGTGTGTGCAGGTGGAGGAGCTGCAGGAGCATCTGCGGCCCATGAGGGGATTCTGGGTAACGCTGCCTCACACCATCTGTAATGATGAACACATGTCTGCAGACGTCACCAATGAGGATCGCTGCTGGAACGGACAGACGCGCGGCCGGTGAGAGAGCGAATCCTGAACCTCAGCTGAAGAGTGTGTGATGAGTAACGTTTACACACGTGTGTGTGTGTGTGTGTTCTGCAGATACCTGCCGCCTGTTACCGCTGACGGTCTGGTGAATCAGATTAATAACCCAGAGTTGGAGGTGGATGTTGCTCGGCCAGACGTCAAAACGCGGCGGTTGATCATGGAGTTGCGAGTGGCTGTGAACAGACTGAGACTCGCTCAAGCCGGACGAGACACAGAGTTCATCGACAGTGAGTGTCTCTGTGCTTTTATTATGTCGTAACACACACAACACGACTGACAACTAGGGCTGCATGATTAATCACAATTTCCATGTAATCGCACTTAAATCATCTCGGCTTATCGTGATTTTGAAATCGCAAAGCAAAGTCTGTGATTATTTTGTATGCGCAGCTTGTCATTGATGATTGGCTCTGTAAACGCTGCTCACTCTGAAAGCACTGAGTTTGAGTCGCTTATAACGTGCATTTGAAAAAGCAACATGATTCAAACATCTTTCCAAACATGAGAAGGATTTTTTAACCTCTTGTCCAACAAAAGACAACATTTAATAACATGCTTTTACTCCAAACTCACTTCATAAGAACAGTTGAGCTCCTCCTTCTGTGAGATGATGTGCTTCTTAAACAGAATAAGGCCCCGATCACACCTGTGCAGAAAGGTGTTTTTTATGTTGCTAGGCAACCACCGAAACAGCTGTCCTGTCAGTCAAGTAAACGTCAAATCAGCCTTTTATTAACTTTATTTACTTTCTTTTAACATTGTGGTAGTTACGGTTCGTGAAGTCGTTAAGCTCCTGGTAACCCGCGAGAGCATCACAAGTTTATCCTCCATCACTGCACTCTCCGGACATTCAAGCAACTTTGGCTTTCATCACTACAACGGAAGACCTGCCTCTCCATTCATTCGATTGGACAGTGGAAAAAAACGCGATGACGTCAGGCGCTTTTTCCGCTCTGAGTTGCTTTTTTTTCAACTGCAAAAACGCGAGTGCCTGGGGCGCATAAACACTGAGCAGGACGCTCACTGCCATAGGAAACCAATTGAAAAAAGGCGCCTCTCACTTCAAAAAACGCGTCAGGTGTGATCGGGGCCTAAGGCAGTCGTGTGTTTATTGGTCATGTTTAATCAATCAAAGCATTTCAATCTCCTGCTTATTCAGCAACAGCGATGGGGATTTCCTGGAATGGGGGCGTTATCTACTTCTCCAGTGGCTCACATTTGGCGTGTGTGAGGGCGCCGTCTGGTGTTCAGATGGAGTGTGTGTGAGAGCGCCGTCTGGTGTTCAGATGGAGAGTGTGTGAGGGCGCCGTCTGGTGTTCAGATGGAGTGTGTGTGTGAGTGACGTCTGGTGTTCAGACGGAGTGTGTGTGTGAGCGCCGTCTGGTGTTCAGGTGGAGTGTGTGTGTGAGCGCCGTCTTGTGTTCAGATGGAGTGTGTGTGAGAGCGCCGTCTGGTGTTCAGATGGAGTGTGTGTGTGAGTGCCCTCTGGTGATCAGGCGGAGTGTGTGTGAGAGCGCCGTCTGGTGTTCAGGCGGAGTGTGTGTGAGGGCGCCGTCTGGTGTTCAGATGGAGTGTGTGTGTGAGTGCCCTCTGGTGTTCAGGCGGAGTGTGTGTGTGAGCACCGTCTGGTGTTCAGATGGAGTGTGTGTGTGAGCGCCATCTGGTGTTCAGATGGAATGTGTGTGTGAGCGCCGTCTGGTGTTCAGATAAATGTGTGTGTGTGAGTGCCCTCTGGTGTTCAGGCAGAGTGTGTGTGTGAGTGCCCTCTGGTGTTCAGATGGAGTGTGTGTGAGAGCGCCGTCTGGTGTTCAGATGGAGTGTGTGTGAGAGCGCCATCTGGTGTTCAGATGGAGTGTGTGTGAGGGTGCCGTCTGGTGTTCAGATGGAGTGTGTGTGTGAGCGCCGTCTTGTGTAGAGATGGAGTGTGTGTGTGAGTGACGTCTGGTGTTCAGATGGAGTGTGTGTGTGAGCGCCGTCTGGTGTTCAGATGGAGTGTGTGTGTGAGCGCCGTCTTGTGTAGAGATGGAGTGTGTGTGTGAGTGACGTCTGGTGTTCAGATGGAGTGTGTGTGTGAGCGCCGTCTGGTGTTCAGATGGAGTGTGTGTGAGTGCGCCGTCTGGTGTTCAGCTGGAGTGTGTGTGTGTGACGGACGTCTGGTGTTCAGATGGAATGTGTGTGTGAGTGCCCTCTGGTGTTCAGATGGAGTGTGTGTGTGAGTGCCCTCTGGTGTTCAGGCGGAGTGTGTGTGAGAGCGCCGTCTGGTGTTCAGGCGGAGTGTGTGTGTGAGTGCCCTCTGGTGTTCAGGCGGAGTGTGTGTGAGAGCGCCGTCTGGTGTTCAGGCGGAGTGTGTGTGTGAGCGCCGTCTGGTGTTTAGATGGAGTGTGTGTGAGAGCGCCGTCTGGTGTTCAGATGGAGTGTGTGTGTGAGTGCCCTCTGGTGTTCAGATGGAGTGTGTGTGTGAGTGCCCTCTGGTGTTCAGATGGAGTGTGTGTGTGAGTGCCCTCTGGTGTTCAGATGGAGTGTGTGTGTGAGTGCCCTCTGTTGTTCAGATGGAGTGCGTGTGTGAGTGCCCTCTGGTGTTCAGGCGGAGTGTGTGTGAGAGCGCCGTCTGTTGAAATGACTATACGGCCTTAATTTAATGCAGCAAAAATTAGTTTACAGTGTAGGCTACTAAAATCTTTTCTATTTTTTTTCTCAGCCTTTTTCTTGGTTGCTTTTATAAACAGACAACCATTTATTTAACAGTGCCTTTTATAAAAGAGACTATAATATAACTTAAAATTACCATTATGTAGAATATTTTTGTACTTCAATTTTATTTGTTCCCATGTTCTATTGTGGTGACTGACATTACAATGAGCAAAGTAATTATGCAATTATTAAAATACAAAAATATAGGCTAATAAGTGATAAAAACATCTAACATGGCCACTTCTTAATGGATTTAAATTGTCTGCTACTTTTTGCCAGCCCTCTCTCCTGGCTTTTGCAGACTTTGAGGTGTTCCCTGGCGTTTTGATTAAACATTAAAATTCTGAATAAATTTCGACTATTAGTTCTTGCTCTGCTGAGGAGAAAAACTGAGCCCGCACTTTGGCCACGCTGAGCAGCCAATAGCAGCGTTACTGATCAATGTTTCTACTATCGATACATGTCCCCTTTTAAACCAGCGCATGAACGCACAATTATCTCAGATAACTCAATCCAGCTATACTAATCATATCCGGCAAGTGTGTTCGAAGAACCTAATTAGCCAGATCATGATTAGCACTATGATATCATCTTGGATGTGTAATTTGATCTCTGATGTTTTAACCCCCTGGGGTCGACAATCACGCCGGTGCGATAGGCTCGCTTTTTTTCTTATCAGTTCAAAAGAGACTCAAAATACTCTTGTTGACTTTGATCTTACAAACAAGTTTCATACATCATTCGATCCTGTTAAGTGTGTATTATTTTTGTGTATACTCACAATAAAAACAAAGTGTTGTGCTTTTTGCCAAATAAAGCAAAATAAACATGATGCGAGTTCTGCCTTCTCTCTGTCAGTGAAGTCAATTCTGAAACGCGTCCGAAAATGAACTATAACTCAGCGAATACTCAGTCAAACAGGCATACAGACACACAGGCATGAAGCTTGAATTCTCTTCTTTTAAATGAAGTCATTTTTATAAAAAACAAATATTCTCAGTTTATGTAATATGTATAAAAAGAGAGAGATGCCAGTCGTTCTCATCTCATTAAGTTTTAATGTGACCCCACCTATGGAGAGCGCGCTATTCAAGTGCAAATGATCTGAGGCAATCCATGCAAACCTGTGAACGCCCACAAGCTGGATAACACACACCGCGAGTTCACTTTCAGACTCATGTACTTTACGACGCTGTGAGGAATAATACTATCTTAATAATAATCCTGGAAAATTTACCTCAGAAGTGCTGGAAGTTTCATTTCGAGGAGCAACGGATCCGGCTGAGAAATAGGTCAGTTCTATATTTGCTTTGTTCTAATCGCAAGTTGTAAACGCAAAAAGACTGTTTAAATATGAATTGCGTTTCTGTGTGTGAATGAATGAATGCACAGATGCGCGCTGTTGTGTAGCTACTACAGCTGGCAAAAAGACTGTTTCAAAATGAATCGCGTTTCTGTGTGTGAATGAATGAACAGCTTTTACCAAACTCTATTGCTATACTGAGATGAGTAAAAATCGACTACAAAAATCGGATAGATTATAAAGTTTTTACTGTAAAATACTGCCACATCAAATATATATATATATATATATACAAGGATAGATGTAAACAAAATCTTAAAAGGTCAATATAAGCCTTCTCTTTAAATTATTTTTATTGTGTTTTATTAGTGACACATTTGGGTAGAGAATATATTCCAAAACTTTCTGAGAATACAGTATGAGAACAATTAACTGCACTATTACTAGAAATGTTTACCTTGGATATTATACAATTTGCAAGCACAATTTGTGAAAAACAACAACAACTGTGTTTCCAACTGTGAACCAATTATATATATAATATATATATATTGTCCTTGCTTTCTTTCTTGTGGCTCAGTGACACACCTGAATGAAAGGCTCATTCTCCTCAGGTGTGAACCATGTTAGGGCATGTCAGAACATCTCAAGGACCCCAAAAACACCTCAGACCCCAGAGGGTTAAGCAACGTACGAAGAACGGGCCCCTGGTTGTTTGCATTGTCAGTGGTTGTGCCCATAAGTATAAATGCCCACAGGCTGATCCTGCACAGGACTGTCAGTGTGTGATGTCAGTTGGAGAGTGAAGGACCAACTGAAGTGAGGGTAAGACATTTATTTTATTGTTGTTTATTTTTCAATTAGTCTTGTAGATCTCTGCCATTTCTGTATATTTGTATTTTCATAAAACATTTAGAAAGTTTAATGCAGTGTAGCTTAAATGTAGTGATGGGAAACCGAGGCTTTCTGAAGCATTTGAGGCTTTCATCAAATTGTGCAGAAAAAGGTTCATTATTTGAAGATTTTAACACAATGCACATTAGTGATATCTGGTGGTCAGACTTGTTTTCTCCACCATATCTAACAAAACACTGCAGAACACAAAAAGCACGTGACCAAACAAAGCTTCGGAAGTCTGTGACATAGAAAAGTGGGATCAATACAGTTCTATCTAATCTCATCTAAATTAATTTGTGCCAATGAGGCCACAACTCGTGTGATGTGTAGCCTGGTCAACAGATTCACATACGATCAATGATATAAAATATACTAGTATGTGATCATAATTAAAGTAATAGAGAAAATTAATTTTAATTGTTCTGTTTAAAATATATATAATTTATGTTATAGGGATGTGTAGTGCTAAATCGTTTAAATAATGCTTCCTCGATAATCATTTCACTTTGTAAGCATCAGATGAGATTTTACATTTTTTTTTAAAACCAGCTGTCCCGACCATCTGATACTGAAGCTTCAAACGTGATCAATCACGTGGTAGTGTCATTTCGATACAAGCATCGGTACAGTGTGTGATACAATAGTGCTACAAGGCTTAAGTGTTTATTTTATGATAGCAATAACTGTAAAGTGACTATTGTAATGGGGTAATGTAGGCTTATATACGGTAGGGCAATTACTAAACTCCGCTTCATCTTACCAGTTAAAATTTCTGTGCTTTTGTTATTTATTTTATTTTTGTGATTTTAAAAATCTGCTTCTAATGTTCTTCTAATAACCGTAAAATGTATTACAGCTGCCAAACAAAACCAGAGAGAAATGTATTAATACATTTTAAAAACAATCTAATTTAATCTTACATCATTGTAGCCTTATTTAAGTTGATTTTCTGTATATTGTATATTTATTTTTGGACTGATAGTGGTTAATAAAGTAAAACAATGGAATGCGAGAGTGTCAGTGGTAATATTGTTGTGTAATAACTCAGGCTTAGCCTGACAGTTAGTCTGCCCTGGACCAGGTTAGTTTCCCAGCATAAGTTGCCAGAGTAACTGAGTTTGAACTATTTTAAGTTTGCTTTATGAAACAGAATCAACGACTGTGAGTCTGACTAATCTTGTATATGGAACAACCCTCTAGTTTGGTATATATTGTGTTTGTCTATTTTTCTGTTCTTGCGTTTCTATAGTCTTATGTTTTTTATTTTTCCTGTTAGTCTAACTGTGGCTTTTTAATACACCAACGATGTGTGAATCTGAGGAATTGGTTAATTGCTTTTTCATTGTCACTGGAGAAGGGTGAGTAAAGTTCAGCTACATCCCACACAGAGTTCGTATGGCGTTTATCCCACAGCAAATTAATGTGTGCCAATGAGGCCACAACTCGTGTGTGTCACGGTTTCCAGCTAGTCACCACCTCCTCACTACATTTCCCATCATCCTCCCTGGCCCTCACCTGCATGCACTTCCCAATCACAGATCACCGTCACCTGTCACCAATCTTCACTGATCATCATCCAGCACTCTTTAACCCTTCCCTCTGCAGTTCACCATTGTCTGGTCTCGTTGTTCCCTCAGAGAACTCTTCCTGACTCCTTTCCTTTGAGATAGTCTTCAGTCTTCAGTCTTCAGTCTTCAGTCTTCAGTCTTCAGTCTTCAGTCTTCAGTCTTCAGTCTCGATCTCCATTTCAGAACCTACATCAGATAAGACTCTTTAACTTCCAGATTCATCCAGTACTCTACCTGCTTCCATCGCTGTGATATAATAGGCTACTTCTGCAATTAAAACCTGTTATCCACTTTACCTGTGTGAATCCTTCTGTTCCATGACAGTGTGATGTGTAGCCTGGTCAACAGATTCACATATTGATCAATGACATAAAATATACAAGTATGTGATCATAATTAAAGTAATTAAGAAATATTTTGGGTGTTCAGTTTTTAAGAAATATAATTTGTCACAGGGAAGTGTAGTGTTTTTCTCAAACCAGCTGTCCTGACAATCCGATACTGCATGACGTTCAAAGCTTCAAACGTCATCAGTCATGTGGTATTGTCATTTCGATACAAGCATCGGTACAGTGTGTGATACAATAGTGCTTTTAAAACCGCGTCGGAGTCCCGGTATCAACCATCCCATCACTACTTAAATGTAATGACCCAATCAAGAGTTGTTTCATTGAGGACTGTGAGGAGCTGCATCAAGAGATTGAAGACAAACTGTCTGAGGATAGGGACTGTCCAGGTTTGGCATATATTGTGTTTGTCTATTTTTCTGTTTTTGTGTTTCTATAGTCTTCACTGGTTATTTGTTTTTTATTTTTCCTGTTAGTGTAATTGTGGCTTGTTTTATACACCAACGATGTGTAAATCTGAGGAATTGGTAAATTGCTTTTTCATTGCTACTGCAAAAGGGTGAGTACATCCCACACAAAGTTTGAATGGTGTTTATCCCACAGCTCTTCAGAATCAGTTTGAATCTGAACCATTTCTAATAAGAACTTTGTCTTTGTGTACCTAACATGTTAAAGAGACTTGTTTTATTTTAAGCCTAAACATTTGATTCCTTTGGATTTGGATTCACTTAAGTTTTTGAACATTTAAATTAAGAACTTATTTGTCCTTAATATTGAACTATTTAATAGTTTGCCCTGAAGGCATTTACGAGCACATCCTTTATTGACTGTCTCAAATTTAATTTCTGTTTAATGGTTTAAATGTTTTAATTTAAATACATAAAGTTATTTTTGTACAGTGTTGAATCAGAATGGGCTAAATTGTAATAATCAAACTAAAGAGCCATTTTGTCCTCTATTAGGCATCCTGGCTAATGTTGTTCCGGAAATTGTACGAACTGAAACTGGTGAAAACAAAGTTAGTAAATGTTTTGATGAAAGTTATGCTATGTACAGCAAGTTAAAGTGGCACATTTGAAAATTGTCAACCAGTTTAAGTCCTTGGAATCTTATCAAAAGGATTTGAAAGGTGTGTTCGTTATTATGCCTTTGGTCATTCTCTGCACTTGATGTTCTATTAAACCTGTCCTAATGCACCTCACACTGTTTTTCAACTTTCTGGTTGTTTCAGAGTCCCAAAGCTAACTTCCAGCAGTAGCTGTGCTCTGTTAAACTGGATTTACTGACATGTATATATGTATATACACATATGCATGTAAATATGTAAGATTTCTTTTATTTTGGATGTGATTAATCACGATTTATCGTTTCACTGTCCTACTTTTTGTATTGACTTATTATTATTATTATTACATTGCCTGTTGTATTTCCTTATGCATGTATAGAAGAAAGTATTGACAAATATGTTTGAAACAAAAGCTGGCCAAAATACACTAATTGTAAAAAATAAAAAAATAAATACAATGCATTAACCGTGCTTGCAACTTCTTAAACAAATGTTACAAATGTTACCTAACCCTAATGCTTTTTTTATTTATACTTTATAAAGCTGTATAAGTAATTTGCTTTGTACAACACATACTCCTGAAATTGCTGCTTTTGTATTTATGCCTTCACTTCACCATGTATCCAATTTAATATTTGTTAGTCTATATCTGTTGTCTCAATGGGCCTTTTGTATTTGTGCATTTTCCCATCTTTGTATTTATTATATTCCTATCTCTTGTCTTTACATGTGTATTTATGACTGCTCTTGTCTTTTGCATTTTTTTTTCTAAGCCTATTTTTTGTTTTGTTTATGATTTAATGTCTTCCATACATCTTTAATTTATGCTCCTTGCCTTATTAGCCATTATGCTATTTTGTGGCCCTGTCCCATTGACTATTTTATGCCCATTGCTATTTTTCCAAAAAGGTTGTATTTTGTATTGAAATGTACTGCATAAAATGTTTTGTCTTTACTGTTTGTGTATTTTGTATATGTATGCACTTGTTTTTATTATCTGACTGCCTTTTGTGTGTTAGCATTAGTGGCTGTCTTACTATGCCCTTTTACTGCTTTGTTATTTTTCTCTATGCTCTTGTGCCCATTTGTATTTGTGTCTGATGCTGCGATTTCATTTAACCTGTTTGATTTTTTTTTTTTTATCCCCCTTGATGGAATGGCTATCGGGTTCACTGGCTACCTCACATTCATGAAAGTTCATGAAAATGAATGGAGAACTTTCTTTTTAAGTGTTCAACAGTTGGACTCGGGTGTGTGGGACTTGTTTGACTTGGGTGGGACTTATGTGGATCTTGGATGGGTTGGACTTGGTTGGTACTTCGGTAGGTGGGACTTGTCCAGGATAGATTTCAGCCCTGCAACCCAACAGTCTATCAACTGCAGATGCATATCAAAGTCACTTAAGCTACAATATATAGGGCTCGCACACACAAAGTTTTTTTTCTTAAGTGTTTTTTTTATTCATTTATATTGTACTAATTCGCTTTTTGTATTACTGGCTTCGCCTCTTGTTCCATTCAAGATCATATTTGTCTTTGTCCCTTTTTTTTATTCTTCCTTTTTATTTCTATTTGATTACCCTTTTTGTCTGTGTCTTTGCATTTATGGTATATTTAGGTCTTTATTTAAATTTCTGCTTTTAATTTATTTAAATGCATTTCACTTGTTTCTTGCATTGTCTGTTTGCCTTTTATGCAATTGTTTGCCCCTTCTAATATTGTAAAGCTTTATATGGAAGTTGTAAACTTGTCTTGTATTTTGTTACACTTTGTTTTGTTTGTTTTCATTTTAAAGTCTTTTTGTACTTGGTTTATTGTCCATATTTCGGTTTTGATGTTCTGTTTTTTTTAAAGCCTTTGTTAACCTTTTTGTTTCTATCTTTTATAGTGATTGTACTTGTGCCCATATGCCACTTTGTGTAATTTGTAATACCCTATTTGTAAAATCCTAACCATTTCTTTTTTTTTAAAATTACTTTAAAGTACTTGTCAGGTTTATATTCTGTTTTGGTTTATTTTGTGTTCCCATTATCCTGTGTTGGACGGTCCGTCCAGCTGTTTAGACAGTCCAGTCTGATGTCCTTCCTACTCAGCATGAAGCCTCTCATTGATGCTCCTTCTCCCACCTCCTCTACCCATGCCATCTAGTTAATGGGGCCTGTGTCCGCTGGCTGCTTTCAGCCCTTTGGCTCATTCTTCATTGGCCACCCTTTAATCCTTGGGTCCGCCTTTGGCTTCCAGATTACCAGCTCCGCCTAGGTGTTGGTCCTTTTCTAACCCTAACCCCGGACTTAACTTTCACTCTGTCAACCTATCAGCTCCACCATGGTCAGTTATCACCCTGGTTGCACCACAGACTTCTGCTCTACGGCTATGCTTTGTCCCTCCACCCCTATGGTTCTGCCTTTGCCCTCCAGTGCAGTGGTCTTGCCTTGGGTGTTCGGCTCTGCCTAGGTCCCCACCTCTAATGGCTCCAACTGAGTTGGTTGTCCCCCGGGTTCTGCCTGGCCCATTTACCAAAGGTCCACCTATCCTTTTATCGACTATGCCGTGGCCCTACATCCTGGTGAGCATGTTGGGGCCTCCTGCCATGTTCTCCCTCACTGTTCCCTCCGTTATCTCCTCCATGGTGGTTCTCTCTGTCACAACCTGCCTTGGTCAAAACTCTCTCCAGCTCCACATCGTCAAGCTACCACTAAATCCTCTTTTGCCTCTTTATTCATACTACTTTCAACTTTTTAGTGGTTACACTTTGTACAGTTTTGTATTCCTGCTTAAGTTTACAAGTAACTTCATGGTCCTTTTTTTTTACCCTTTTGTATAGATGTTAATGTTTTGTATTTATGCTGTTGATTGACTTGAAATGTATTATTGTTTTATTGTAAAAATGTGTATCAATTTGTATCTTAATTGTATGTATTTTTTTTTGTCCCAGGGGTAGAGTCCCAGGGGTAGAGTCCCAGGGGTAGAGTCCCAGGGGTAGAGTCCCAGGGGTAGAGTCCCAGGGGTAGAGTCCCAGGGGTAGAGTCCCAGGGGTAGAGTCCCAGGGGTAGAGTCCCAGGGGTAGAGTCCCAGGGGTAGAGTCCCAGGGGTAGAGTCCCAGGGGTAGAGTCCCAGGGGTAGAGTCCCAGGGGTAGAGTCCCAGGGGTAGAGTCCCAGGGGTAGAGTCCCAGGGGTAGAGTCCCAGGGGTAGAGTCCCAGGGGTAGAGTCCCAGGGGTAGAGTCCCAGGGGTAGAGTCCCAGGGGTAGAGTCCCAGGGGTAGAGTCCCAGGGGTAGAGTCCCAGGGGTAGAGTCCCAGGGGTAGAGTCCCAGGGGTAGAGTCCCAGGGGTAGAGTCCCAGGGGTAGAGTCCCAGGGGTAGAGTCCCAGGGGTAGAGTCCCAGGGGTAGAGTCCCAGGGGTAGAGTCCCAGGGGTAGAGTCCCAGGGGTAGAGTCCCAGGGGTAGAGTCCCAGGGGTAGAGTCCCAGGGGTAGAGTCCCAGGGGTAGAGTCCCAGGGGTAGAGTCCCAGGGGTAGAGTCCCAGGGGTAGAGTCCCAGGGGTAGAGTCCCAGGGGTAGAGTCCCAGGGGTAGAGTCCCAGGGGTAGAGTCCCAGGGGTAGAGTCCCAGGGGTAGAGTCCCAGGGGTAGAGTCCCAGGGGTAGAGTCCCAGGGGTAGAGTCCCAGGGGTAGAGTCCCAGGGGTAGAGTCCCAGGGGTAGAGTCCCAGGGGTAGAGTCCCAGGGGTAGAGTCCCAGGGGTAGAGTCCCAGGGGTAGAGTCCCAGGGGTAGAGTCCCAGGGGTAGAGTCCCAGGGGTAGAGTCCCAGGGGTAGAGTCCCAGGGGTAGAGTCCCAGGGGTAGAGTCCCAGGGGTAGAGTCCCAGGGGTAGAGTCCCAGGGGTAGAGTCCCAGGGGTAGAGTCCCAGGGGTAGAGTCCCAGGGGTAGAGTCCCAGGGGTAGAGTCCCAGGGGTAGAGTCCCAGGGGTAGAGTCCCAGGGGTAGAGTCCCAGGGGTAGAGTCCCAGGGGTAGAGTCCCAGGGGTAGAGTCCCAGGGGTAGAGTCCCAGGGGTAGAGTCCCAGGGGTAGAGTCCCAGGGGTAGAGTCCCAGGGGTAGAGTCCCAGGGGTAGAGTCCCAGGGGTAGAGTCCCAGGGGTAGAGTCCCAGGGGTAGAGTCCCAGGGGTAGAGTCCCAGGGGTAGAGTCCCAGGGGTAGAGTCCCAGGGGTAGAGTCCCAGGGGTAGAGTCCCAGGGGTAGAGTCCCAGGGGTAGAGTCCCAGGGGTAGAGTCCCAGGGGTAGAGTCCCAGGGGTAGAGTCCCAGGGGTAGAGTCCCAGGGGTAGAGTCCCAGGGGTAGAGTCCCAGGGGTAGAGTCCCAGGGGTAGAGTCCCAGGGGTAGAGTCCCAGGGGTAGAGTCCCAGGGGTAGAGTCCCAGGGGTAGAGTCCCAGGGGTAGAGTCCCAGGGGTAGAGTCCCAGGGGTAGAGTCCCAGGGGTAGAGTCCCAGGGGTAGAGTCCCAGGGGTAGAGTCCCAGGGGTAGAGTCCCAGGGGTAGAGTCCCAGGGGTAGAGTCCCAGGGGTAGAGTCCCAGGGGTAGAGTCCCAGGGGTAGAGTCCCAGGGGTAGAGTCCCAGGGGTAGAGTCCCAGGGGTAGAGTCCCAGGGGTAGAGTCCCAGGGGTAGAGTCCCAGGGGTAGAGTCCCAGGGGTAGAGTCCCAGGGGTAGAGTCCCAGGGGTAGAGTCCCAGGGGTAGAGTCCCAGGGGTAGAGTCCCAGGGGTAGAGTCCCAGGGGTAGAGTCCCAGGGGTAGAGTCCCAGGGGTAGAGTCCCAGGGGTAGAGTCCCAGGGGTAGAGTCCCAGGGGTAGAGTCCCAGGGGTAGAGTCCCAGGGGTAGAGTCCCAGGGGTAGAGTCCCAGGGGTAGAGTCCCAGGGGTAGAGTCCCAGGGGTAGAGTCCCAGGGGTAGAGTCCCAGGGGTAGAGTCCCAGGGGTAGAGTCCCAGGGGTAGAGTCCCAGGGGTAGAGTCCCAGGGGTAGAGTCCCAGGGGTAGAGTCCCAGGGGTAGAGTCCCAGGGGTAGAGTCCCAGGGGTAGAGTCCCAGGGGTAGAGTTAGGGTTAGGGTTAGGTTAGGGTTAGGGTTAGGGTTAGGTTATAGGGATAAAAACGAATCTGTCACCCCCTAGTTTTGTCACCCCCCCCCATATCTCGGGTTCTATAGGTCCTAGAGGGCCGAAACTCCGCCCATATACTAATTAGGGGGCGGGGAGTCGATTGCACGTGGTTTGGGAGCTCTAGCGCCACCAGGTGTCGAGATACAGTAGTGTCACCCCCCTTATTATTGCACCTATAGAGCTGAAACTCCGCCCATATACTAATTAGGGGGCGGGGAGTCGATTGCACTTGGTTTGGGAGCTCTAGCGCCACCAGGTGTCGAGATACAGTAGTGTCACCCCCCTTATTATTGCACCTATAGAGCTGAAACTCCGCCCATATACTAATTAGGGGGCGGGGAGTCGATTGCACTTGGTTTGGGAGCTCTAGCGCCACCAGGCGCCGAGATATGGTACTGCAACTAGGGGTTGACTTTCGCAAATCAGGGTTAGGGGTTGACTTTCCCAAATCAGGGTTAGGGTTGACTTTCGCAAATCAGGGTTAGGGGTTGACTTTCCCAAATCAGGGTTAGGGGTTGACTTTCCCAAATCAGGGTTAGGGGTTGACTTTCCCAAATCAGGGTTAGGGGTTGACTTTCCCAAATCAGGGTTAGGGGTTGACTTTCTCTATACAGCTTTTTTTTTTTTTTTTTTTTTTTTTTTTTTTTTTGGGGGAGGGGGAGGGGGAGGGGGAGGGGGGGAGGGGGAGGGGGGAGATGGGGGGGATGGGGGGGACCTGTAATATACTGTAATTAGGTGGGAGGGACTTGTGTTTTTTTGGGGTGGGACTTGTGTTTTTTGGGGTGGGACTTGTGTTTGAGTTGGGTGGGACTTGTGTTTTTTTTGGGTGGGACTTGGGTGGGACTTGTGTTTTTTTTGGGGTGGGACTTGTGTTTTTTTTGGGTGGGACTTGTGTTTTTTTTGGGGGTGGGACTTGTGTTTTTTTTGGGTGGGACTTGTGTTGGACTTGTGTTTTTTTGGGGTGGGACTTGTGTTTTTTTTGGGTGGTACTTGGGTTGGACTTGTGTTTTTTTGGGGTGGGACTTGTGTTTTTTTTGGGTGGTACTTGGGTGGGACTTGTGTTTTTTTGGGGTGGGACTTGTGTTTTTTGTGGGTGGTACTTGGGTGGGACTTGTGTTTTTTTGGGGGTGGGACTTGTGTTTTTTTTGGGTGGGACTTGTGTTTTTCTTGGGTGGGTGGGACTTGTGTTGGGTGGGGGGACTAATTAGGGGGCGGGGACTTGTGTTTTTTTGGGGTTGGACTTGTGTTTTTTTTTTGTGGGTGGGACTTGTGTGCTCCCATAGACTAATTAGGGGGCGGGGAGTCGATTGCACTTGGTTTGGGGGCTCTAGCGCCACCAGGGGCCGAGATATGGTAAAATTAGGGTTAGGGTTAGGGTTAGGGTTAGGGTTAGGGTTAGGGTTAGAGTTAGAGTTAGGGTTAGAGTGTGGGTTAGGGTTAGGGTTAGGGTTAGGGTTAGGGTTAGGGTTAGGGTTAGGGTTAGGGTTAGGGTTAGGGTTAGGGTTAGAGTAGGTTAGGGTTAGGGTTAGGGTTAGGGTTAGGGTTAGGGTTAGGGTTAGGGTTAGGTTTAGGTTATAGGGATAAAAACGAAAAGTGCACCCCCCCTGAAGTGCACCCCCCCCAGTATCTCGAGTTCTATAGGTCCTAGAGAGCTGAAACTCCGCCCATATACTAATTAGGGGGCGGGGAGTCGATTGCACTTGGTTTGGGCGCTCTAGCGCCACCAGGCGCCGAGATACAGTAGTGCACCCCCCTTATTTTTGCACCTAGAGAGCTGAAACTCCGCCCATATACTAATTAGGGGGCGGGGAGTCGATTATATGGTACTGCACCTAGGGGTTGACTTTCGCAAATCAGGGTTAGGGGTTGACTTTCCCAAATCAGGGTTAGGGGTTGACTTTCGCAAATCAGGGTTAGGGGTTGACTTTCCCAAATCAGGGTTAGGGGTTGACTTTCCCAAATCAGGGTTAGGGGTTGACTTTCGCAAATCAGGGTTAGGGGTTGACTTTCCCAAATCAGGGTTAGGGGTTGACTTTCCCAAATCAGGGTTAGGGGTTGACTTTCCCAAATCAGGGTTAGGGGTTGACTTTCTCTATACAGCTTTTTTTTTTTTTTTTTTTTTTTTTTTTTTTTTGGAGGGGGGGAGGGGGGAGGGGGGGGGGAGATGGGGGGGATGGGGGGGACCTGTAATATACTGTAATTAGGTGGGAGGGACTTGTGTTTTTTTGGGGTGGGACTTGTGTTTTTTGGGGTGGGACTTGTGTTTGAGTTGGGTGGGACTTGTGTTTTTTTTGGGTGGGACTTGGGTGGGACTTGTGTTTTTTTGGGGGTGGGACTTGTGTTTTTTTTGGGTGGGACTTGTGTTTTTTTTGGGGGTGGGACTTGTGTTTTCTTTGGGTGGGACTTGTGTTGGACTTGTGTTTTTTTGGGGTGGGACTTGTGTTTTTTTTGGGTGGTACTTGGGTTGGACTTGTGTTTTTTTGGGGTGGGACTTGTGTTTTTTTTGGGTGGTACTTGGGTGGGACTTGTGTTTTTTTGGGGTGGGACTTGTGTTTTTTTTGGGTGGGACTTGTGTTTTTTTTGGGTGGGACTTGTGTTTTTTTGGGGTGGGACTTGTGTTTTTTGTGGGTGGTACTTGGGTGGGACTTGTGTTTTTTTGGGGTGGGACTTGTGTTTTTTTTGGGTGGGACTTGTGCTTTTTTTGGGTGGGTGGGACTTGTGCTTTTTTTGGGTGGGTGGGACTTGTGTTGGGTGGGGGGACTAATTAGGGGGCGGGGACTTGTGTTTTTTTGGGGTGGGACTTGTGTTTTTTTTTTGTGGGTGGGACTTGTGTGCTCCCATATACTAATTAGGGGGCGGGGAGTCGATTGCACTTGGTTTGGGGGCTCTAGCGCCACCAGGGGCCGAGATATGGTAGAATTAGGGGTAGAATTAGGGGTTAGGGTTAGGGTTAGGGTTAGGGTTAGGGTTAGGGTTAGGGTTAGGGTTAGGGTTAGGGTTAGGGTTAGGGTTAGGGTTAGGGTTAGAGGGGTTAGGTTATAGGGATAAAAACGAATCTGTCACCCCCTAGTTTTGTCACCCCCCCCCCATATCTCGGGTTCTATAGGTCCTAGAGGGCCGAAACTCCGCCCATATACTAATTAGGGGGCGGGGAGTCGATTGCACGTGGTTTGGGAGCTCTAGCGCCACCAGGTGTCGAGATACAGTAGTGTCACCCCCCTTATTATTGCACCTATAGAGCTGAAACTCCGCCCATATACTAATTAGGGGGCGGGGAGTCGATTGCACTTGGTTTGGGAGCTCTAGCGCCACCAGGTGTCGAGATACAGTAGTGTCACCCCCCTTATTATTGCACCTATAGAGCTGAAACTCCGCCCATATACTAATTAGGGGGCGGGGAGTCGATTGCACTTGGTTTGGGAGCTCTAGCGCCACCAGGCGCCGAGATATGGTACTGCAACTAGGGGTTGACTTTCGCAAATCAGGGTTAGGGGTTGACTTTCCCAAATCAGGGTTAGGGTTGACTTTCGCAAATCAGGGTTAGGGGTTGACTTTCCCAAATCAGGGTTAGGGGTTGACTTTCCCAAATCAGGGTTAGGGGTTGACTTTCCCAAATCAGGGTTAGGGGTTGACTTTCCCAAATCAGGGTTAGGGGTTGACTTTCTCTATACAGCTTTTTTTTTTTTTTTTTTTTTTTTTTTTTTTTTTGGGGAGGGGGAGGGGGAGGGGGAGGGGGGGAGGGGGAGGGGGGAGATGGGGGGGATGGGGGGGACCTGTAATATA
>NC_139978.1:37720649-37723808 GCF_963993115.1 Abramis brama | reverse complement strand
AACCCTAACCCTAACCCTAACCCTAACCCTAACCCTAACCCTAACCCTAACCCTAACCACCCTAACCCTAACCCTAACCCTAACCCTAACCCTAACCCTAACCCTAACCCTAACCCTAACCCTAACCCTAACCCTAACCCTAACCCTAACCCTAACCCTAACCCTAACCCTAACCCTAACCCTAACCCTAACCCTAACCCTAACCCTAACCTAACCCTAACCCTAACCCTAACCCTAACCCTAACCCTAACCCTAACCCTAACCCTAACCCTAACCCTAACCCTAACCCTAACCCTAACCCTAACCCTAACCCTAACCCTAACCCTAACCCTAACCCTAACCCTAACCCTAACCCTAACCTAACCCTAACCCTAACCCTAACCCTAACCTAACCCTAACCCTAACCCTAACCCTAACCCTAACCCTAACCCTAACCCTAACCCTAACCCTAACCTAACCCTAACCCTAACCCTAACCCTAACCCTAACCCTAACCCTAACCCTAACCCTAACCCTAACCCTAACCCTAACCCTAACCCTACCCTAACCCTAACCCTAACCCTAACCCTAACCCTAACCCTAACCCTAACCCTAACCCTAACCCTAACCCTAACCCTAACCCTAACCCTAACCCTAACCCTAACCCTAACCCTAACCCTAACCCTAACCCTAACCCTAACCCTAACCCTAACCCTAACCCTAACCCTAACCCTAACCCTAACCCTAACCCTAACCCTAACCCTAACCCTAACCCTAACCTAACCCTAACCCTAACCCTAACCCTAACCCTAACCCTAACCCTAACCCTAACCCTAACCCTAACCCTAACCCTAACCCTAACCCTAACCCTAACCCTAACCCTAACCCTAACCCTAACCCTAACCCTAACCCTAACCCTAACCCTAACCCTAACCCTAACCCTAACCCTAACCCTAACCCTAACCCTAACCCTAACCCTAACCCTAACCCTAACCCTAACCCTAACCCTAACCCTAACCCTAACCCTAACCCTAACCCTAACCCTAACCCTAACCCTAACCCTAACCCTAACCCTAACCCTAACCCTAACCCTAACCCTAACCCTAACCCTAACCTAACCCTAACCCTAACCCTAACCCTAACCCTAACCCTAACCCTAACCCTAACCCTAACCCTAACCCTAACCCTAACCCTAACCCTAACCCTAACCCTAACCCTAACCCTAACCCTAACCCTAACCCTAACCCTAACCCTAACCCTAACCCTAACCCTAACCCTAACCCTAACCCTAACCCTAACCCTAACCCTAACCCTAACCCTAACCCTAACCCTAACCCTAACCCTAACCCTAACCCTAACCCTAACCCTAACCCTAACCCTAACCCTAACCCTAACCCTAACCCTAACCCTAACCCTAACCCTAACCCTAACCCTAACCCTAACCCTAACCCTAACCCTAACCCTAACCCTAACCCTAACCCTAACCCTAACCCTAACCCTAACCCTAACCCTAACCCTAACCCTAACCCTAACCCTAACCCTAACCCTAACCCTAACCCTAACCCTAACCCTAACCCTAACCCTAACCCTAACCCTAACCCTAACCCTAACCCTAACCCTAACCCTAACCCTAACCCTAACCCTAACCCTAACCCTAACCCTAACCCTAACCCTAACCCTAACCCTAACCCTAACCCTAACCCTAACCCTAACCCTAACCCTAACCCTAACCCTAACCCTAACCCTAACCCTAACCCTACCCTAACCCTAACCCTAACCCTAACCCTAACCCTAACCCTAACCCTAACCCTAACCCTAACCCTAACCCTAACCCTAACCCTAACCCTAACCCTAACCCTAACCTAACCTAACCCTAACCCTAACCCTAACCCTAACCCTAACCCTAACCCTAACCCTAACCCTAACCCTAACCCTAACCCTAACCCTAACCCTAACCCTAACCCTAACCCTAACCCTAACCCTAACCCTAACCCTAACCCTAACCCTAACCCTAACCCTAACCCTAACCCTAACCCTAACCCTAACCCTAACCCTAACCCTAACCCTAACCCTAACCCTAACCCTAACCCTAACCCTAACCCTAACCCTAACCCTAACCCTAACCCTAACCCTAACCCTAACCCTAACCCTAACCCTAACCCTAACCCTAACCCTAACCCTAACCCTAACCCTAACCCTAACCCTAACCCTAACCCTAACCCTAACCCTAACCCTAACCCTAACCCTAACCCTAACCCTAACCTAACCCTAACCCTAACCCTAACCCTAACCCTAACCCTAACCCTAACCCTAACCCTAACCCTAACCCTAACCCTAACCCTAACCCTAACCCTAACCCTAACCCTAACCCTAACCCTAACCCTAACCCTAACCCTAACCTAACCCTAACCCTAACCCTAACCCTAACCCTAACCCTAACCCTAACCCTAACCCTAACCCTAACCCTAACCCTAACCCTAACCCTAACCCTAACCCTAACCCTAACCCTAACCCTAACCCTAACCCTAACCCTAACCCTAACCCTAACCCTAACCCTAACCCTAACCCTAACCCTAACCCTAACCCTAACCCTAACCCTAACCCTAACCCTAACCCTAACCTAACCCTAACCCTAACCCTAACCCTAACCCTAACCCTAACCCTAACCCTAACCCTAACCCTAACCCTAACCCTAACCCTACCCTAACCCTAACCCTAACCCTAACCCTAACCCTAACCCTAACCCTAACCCTAACCCTAACCCTAACCCTAACCCTAACCCTAACCCTAACCCTAACCTAACCCTAACCCTAACCCTAACCCTAACCCTAACCCTAACCCTAACCCTAACCCTAACCCTAACCCTAACCCTAACCCTAACCCTAACCCTAACCCTAACCCTAACCCTAACCCTAACCCTAACCCTAACCCTAACCCTAACCCTAACCCTAACCCTAACCTAACCCTAACCCTAACCCTAACCTAACCCTAACCCTAACCCTAACCCTAACCCTAACCCTAACCCTAACCCTAACCCTAACCCTAACCCTAACCCTAACCCTAACCCTAACCCTAACCCTAACCCTAACCCTAACCCTAACCCTAACCCTAACCCTAACCCTAACCCTAACCCTAACCCTAACCCTAACCCTAACCCTAACCCTAACCCTAACCCTAACCC